>NW_024429205.1:9675000-10177500 GCF_017639785.1 Mesocricetus auratus | reverse complement strand
TGGGATATGATGCAAATTCTTCTAAATTCATAGCTCCATGCTGTTCTTGCTTTGTGATTGTTCAACCCTTTCATAGGTTTTCTGAGTTTGGACATATTGAGTTGTGTGTATTTGGGAAGAGAACAACATGGAAAAGTCTAGACAGAGGGTGATGGAATGTTTTCAAGGAAATGGTGTGACACCTCTTCAGGATTCTTCTAAAACATTGGAAATCATGTAGAATCTGTGATCTCAAGTCCTGGACAAGATGGTGAGGGCAGCGTTCTTCGTGGAGCAGTTGCAGGATAGGACCGAGAGTGTTTGAAGAAGATAGGTGACTGGCAGTCTCTGGGTTCCTCCTCACCTAGAAACTGGGTGAATTCTTGACACTATTGCTTTTATGTATGCTGTCCCACACACCGACCACAAAACATGGCATCACACACATACCAGGTAGCCTTAAGCACCATGTCTATATATACTAATGTGTCTGTATATGGACACATTTATGTTTCTAAGAAAGTCAGTTTATTTAGAATTACCACTGACTACATAGTTAATCCCAAATTTTAAACTATTAAAAAAACCAAAGTGCAAATTAAAAACTTATGTTAAAAATGTGAAACTTCAAATGGTAATAATGACTCATGGTCACAGAAGACATTGCTAGTGTTTTCCTGCCTTTAAGTGATAGTTCAAAGGGTCAAGGCAGGTCAGGAAGGAGTTTTAAAAGGTAAGTTTCATTCCTTTCATGTTATTTGTTGCTGTGTAACAAATTGGCCCTTCCACTCACATTCAATTGGGTTAAACATGCATTTCTTACCTCATGATTTCTGAGGATTTTTTTTGCAGTAAGTTACAAAGTCTACCTGAATCCCAAACCACCGGGTTCCAGAATTTTCTTCTTACCTAAGCCTTTACAGTCCCCATCCTGGATACTCATGTCTCTCCAGCTTTGAGGAAATACTTTTCTCTGTCTGGGACACCTCTGCACTTTTCCCATGCCTACATGACAGATACCTCTGGACAGAGCCTAATTCATATCTCTGTGCCAAGTTTCATTACTTTCTCTGATTTGACCTGGGTGTCCCTTTGTCTGAATTCCCACTAAGTGCCATATTTCCTATGATCAAACTTCCTACAGGATGTTCATTTCTGTCTTTAAGATGAACTAGATGTTACTTTAATGTAGGGAATCTTTTCTTTTGATTCACAAATTCGCAGTACTCTGTGAAGCTCTACGTGTGGTCAAGCTCAGTAAATGCTTGTGTTATGAATGAATGAACATCCTGGCTTAACTCAGAGGCACATTACTAAGGCTGTCTACTTGCTGGATTCTTGGATATTTCACTTCATTTCCCTTCATTTGTCCATTTATTTGTATTGATATTTAGATTTATAGTTTTTCCTTTCTGAGTCAATCAGTTATAACTTCTTTGAATATTAAGAAGCTCACATAAACAGAAGCCAATCAACTGTAACTCTCCATCTCTTTTAGTACATGTGAGAGCCAGGGAGGTTTTACAGCTCTGGGGCTCAGTGTGGGTGGTGTGGGATAATGCTCTTGTATACTGTAAAGATTGGTCATTCATATTAATTTAATAAAATGTTGACTGGCCAGCATGTAGGCAGGAAGTATAGGCAAGGCTACCAGATTAGGAGAATTCTGGGAAGAAGAAAGGCAGAAACACAGTCACCAGCCAACTCAGAGGAAGCAAGATGAGAATGCCTTACTGAAAAAAGGTACGAAGACACATGGCTAAACATAGATAAGAACTGTGCATTAATTTAAGTTGTAAGAGCTTGTTAATAATAAGCCTGAGCAATAGGCAAAACAGTTTGTAATTAGTATAAGCCTCCATGTGTTTATTTTGGACTGAACAGCTGCAGGATGGGGCGAGACAGAAACTTCTGTCTACATTGACAAAACAAAAGTCATAGGGTTGATAGAGCTGTGCGTGTGGGATTATGGGAGGCTGTCTGCAAAGTGCCTGCCTGTCACCCAAGTTGTCCATTGGATCTAGACAGTGTCTGGTTCTCCTCACCTTCTGGAGATTGATCAAGCATCCTGGGAGTTCTACCTAGGAGTTCAAGTTCAAGGTTGAATGTCAGGGAGCAATGCTTGTGAGAGGTTTGTTTTTGTTGTTGTTTAGTTTGTCTGTTTGCTTGTTTCTTTTGCTTTGGTTTTCTAGCCAAAACTTTGCTTAAATAATTTCATGGCATGTTGGCCAATGTTGATATTTCTCTTATTTTTAAATTTTATTTAAGACAACGCTATGATTCTCTTGTTTTAAACTATGAGAAAAGATGGTTGATATGGTAACTGACCTTGAGGGAAAACCATGCCTTTTATAGACTGAGTAAAAGGGGGAAATAATTTTACTTTTTGGTGCCTGTGAATTTACCATGGAAGCCCAGAGTTTTTTTTTCAAACTCCTTGGACATTTTCTGTTATTTCAATTTGCTCTTGTTTTTTTTAATTATTTGCTTATATATGTAGGTGTGTCTATATGAAGTAACATATACACATGTATGTAGGTGCCCATGGAGTGCAGATGTCATTAGATCTCTTGGAGCTAGAGTTAGTCTGTGTAAGCCACCCAACATGGGCACTGGGAATCAAACTCAAGTTTTCTACAGGAACAGCAAGCATGCTTAACCCCTGTGCTATCTCTCCATCCCCTTTGGCTTTCTCTTCATTTCAGCATAGTGAGAAATCATGTAGAAAAGCCTAAAAAGTTTGAGAGCCATAGTGGACTATGGATATTCTCCAGGCTTTCTCCCCAGAAGCAGATTGGAGCTGTAAACCTGGCTCTTGCAATACTTCACTGTGCAGTCTTCATAAAATCGCTTTTAATGTACTTCAGCTCTGTTTCCTCTGTATAAACTAAGTGGGTTGAACTAAATGACCCGCGAGCTCCTACTCTCCTCTTAAGAAAGGTAGAAAAAGCCAACTATGGTTCTTATTAATTTACTTACAAGAGTCAAGGACATGAAAACTTCAGTCAAGTAAAGCAACTTTTTCATAAGTTACACAAATGAATAGTGTAAATGAGATCATAGAGAGGAACATTTAAAATGCTTGAGAGAACACGCTGAAGCAATTGGAAGCAATTGAAGAGCATGGATTTAGGTACAGGAAATTGATTGGCTAATTGCAGACCATTCTTAACTACTCATTAATGCATATCGGAGAACACGCCATGCTTAAATTAAGTCCCTATAGATTTTTGACAGGACTAAAAGTATGTTTTACCTAAAAAAAACCTTATCTTCAGTGCATGATTGTTTTGCTAATTCAGCTGTGACAGAGCAGTCACACAGGAGTTGAAGATTCTAGTGTTGATGCTTGTCTGTAGGTTTAAATCCAGGCTCTGTTGTTATGTGGAGTATTGTTCTGTCACTCAGCACCTCTTTAGATGACACTTCATGAGTGCCCCCTCAGAGGAAAGTGATGTGATCTTTTAAAAGGTTGAATTTGTGAAGTTGCCTAATGCATAGTGGACGTTCAGTGGCTGTTGCATTAAGGTGCAAACTTCACTGAAAATTTAAATGTGATCTATATATAATCTTATACCTAACTACAAACTCATATTCCTAAAAAGATTTATCTTTAGAATGTCATTCATCTGTTCAAGTTTCTTGGAGGAGTTTTCATTGAGAAGTCATTGCTGGGAAGTATGGACAGAGACAAGATCAAGATTTGATAAAGCTCAAGGAATCCTATTATTTTATATTTGCCTAAAATTATACATATTACACATAAGTGAATACATATATTTGTATATATATATGTGTGTGTGTGTGTGTGTGTGTATCTGTCTGTCTGTCTGTGCTTTAAAGGAAGTTATGTCTCTTGGACTCACAACAAGAACTATAGTCTAACAAAACCCAAGTACCATGCATCAGACATTTCCTTTTGAATGGTTGGTCAGGGTAGTCCAAGCAACTACCAAAAAATGTAGACTATTCCTATTATCCCTGGCATTGTTCCCTGAGGTCTAAGGGAAGCCCCTGTTGCTGAAGACATTGTGCATGTGGGACACAGGACTTGGATTATTCAAGTTGGCTCTCTTGAAAGGCTCCTTTCTGTGGTCCAGTTTCCCTGGTACCATACCGTGCTATGCAACCTGCTAAGGGAGGAAATCAATTAACTTCCTACCCTGCTGTGAAATCTATGACCCACAACAATCACCAACAAGGCAGAAGATCCATAAAGGTGTGAGAAGTGGTACTCACATGCTAGTGGTAACCAGCAGTGATCAAATTGGACGTAAGACCCACCCAACAGGAGGGAAACCATCCTTGGTCCTAGACACTTAGACATTTCTTGAGGCTAATGAGGTCATGGATCTTAGAAAAAAACCTACTACTGCCACTTAGCTAGACCAGCACAAGTCCTTACTACATTCTAAATCTTATCCTTAAACCCACAAGTAAGTGTGGCTACCACCCCTTATCAAAGATGGTTCTATTTACAGTAAATGGAGACAGTCACAGAAAATCAGAATTTGACACAATGCAGAGATCAAGGGATACTTGGGAGCCCAGCCCAGTGGATACATCTCCACCAAGGCTCCTGAAACTGGCTCAGAGTAAATCACAGAAGAGGGAGCAGAAAGATTACAGAAACCAGAATACCAGGAAGTCTGCTAAGAAACAGGTTTTCATAGAAATGGCTGCATAAACAAGGCCTGGACAGCGGTGATATGAATAGGCAAGCTAATGTAGCAGGGGGAATCATAGGGCCCACCCCAAGACAAAAAACTATAGGCAAGGAATAACTGCAGGGGAAAGGGGCATTATTCTCTCCTAGGGATGACTTCCCCAGATGGCTGTCTAATACATAAGGTAGAGCTCTGAAGCTACATACACACAAACAAAAATGCATCCATCAGATTGTATTTATACGTGTGTGTGTGTGTATCCACACAAACATATGTACATATATGGAACATTACTAATAAAATAAAAAGATGCTGTTGATATGAAGGACATGGAAGGAGTTGGAGGGCAGGGCCTTTTGAAGGGGCTTGATGGAGGAAAACAAAAGAGGAAAGTGATATAGTTCTACTTTCATTAAAGTGTCTAAAAAACCCAGAAAACTGGATACATAACACAAGTGTCACATTGGATGAATCATATTTAGCATGATATTTTAATGCATGAATAAGATGGCAATTGGAGTAGGTTAGATTGACTATCTGGGAATTCCATCTTGAGAAGTCTAAGATGTGTGTAAAACGTATTTGTAAAATGTTGTGTCTATGCAGAATTCAAGGTGAATGTCTATACCGCATCTTAGATTTTTAGGTGAGTTCAGGAAGTATTAAGGGTATCACATGTCTATGCACCTTCCCCTTCTTCTTATCTCTAAGAGTCCATTGTTAAAGAACTCTGGGATGTTCACAACATAATCAGGGAATAGATTTTTCTAGGAATCTTGTGACTGAGGTAATTTCCTGGAAAAATGGAACACTGTCATTTTAACCGTTTCATTACTATTATCTATGTCAGTAGTAGAGGCAAGGAGAGGAGGTGCTGAATTTATTCATTTATTTTGATTTTTTATTATATGAAAACTTTTAGATACAGACAATTCATCTTAATGATGTCCTCCCTTACTAGCCCCCCCTCCCCCAATCTCCCTACTGTCCCAATATATCTCCCAGCTTCATGTCACTTGTTTACATAACTCCGTCAGTCCAGGTAGTGCTGCCCATATGCACTTGTGTAGAGTTTGCCAGTAGCCACCTCTCCCCAAAAGAAAAGTGACTCTCCCCCCCATCAGCAGCCATTAGCTGAATTGCTCCTCTGATGTGTTTATCTAATTGTTCTTTATCAATAAATAATTGGGAATCAGATATTGGGGTAAGTACCCAAAAAGATCAGAGAAACAGCAGAGCAGCCACCAGTGACCTACTGTTCTGTTCCTCCATCCAAAAGGGCTGATATCCTCTCTCAGATCCACCTTACTTCTTCTGGTCTCCTATCTGTCCTCAGTCTTCCATATCTCTATGGTTAATTTTGGTCAGCTAGTGACTCGCTCTGCCCACTCTCTCAAAGCAAACTTTATTGCCAGAATACGATGAAAATATCATGCAACACTCCTCAGTTGGGGGTGGGTGGCTAAGGAGCCCTCTCCTTTTGATGTTGCAAATTCTAACTGGTTTAATATTGTGTAGGTCTTGTGCAAGCTACCACTGTTACTAAGTTCATGTGTTTAACAGCTGAATGACACAAGGCTAAAATTGTTATTCTGTTTAAATGAGACGGATACTGCCTAGCCAGGTTGTGTGTGTGTATATATATATATATATATATATATATATATATATATATATACACCTTCAGGACTGATAGTACAAATTTTGACATATTTACTGTAGGACTTGATTCTTAACATTTTTGAGTCCTTGTCTAGGTTTTTAAGCAAGAGAAGAATGCAGTGTTGCTCATTCCAGCACTAATTGCTACACGTTAATTAGGTAAATTTCCTACTGTTGGCTGTGTTGTTGTGGAGTATTTTCACTGTGAAAGGATGTAGGATGAGGGACCTGGCCATAATCAAGCCTGGGTTCTGAGTCAGGGAAAAAAGAAAAGAATTTGAAACTCAATAATGTTGGGTCTGGGTGGAGGCTAGGGGAAGTATTCCTGAGCTAAAAGGAATGGTACACACCAAGGTCAGAGGGAAAAGTTGGGTATCAGGAACAAGAAAGCAAGAGGTTAACTTTGGTTCTTGTCTCCATCAGCATCATTTGTTATATGGTGCCAAGTGGGTATTAAATATGAAAATAACTAGGGTCCTTGACTATGGCAGGTGTCTTCTGATCACCAAGCCAGCAGCTCCAGTCCCAGTGGTACCTAAGAATTGTATAGCTCAGATCCTACCAAAGCTGCCCACAGAGAAGAATTGGTTGACCACTCTGTTCCTGGGATACATCTGTAAAAGAGGCATGAGCACTGTGATGGGATGAGTGATGCTAAGGTTACATCTGTGATAAGAAGTTACCTCTTTCTGCTGCCTTCTTCAAAGAAAGAATGACTGGTGATACTGTAATGTGACCTCTCATTCCTTCCTTGCTTGCTTGCTTGCTTCCTTCCTTCCTTTCTTTTTTATTTTTTGGAATTTCTACCTGTCCAGGTACTCACTCTGTAGGCCAGGCTGGCCTCAAACTCACACAGATCCACCTGCGTCTGCCTCCTGAGTTCTGGGATTAAGGGCGTACACCACCACTGCACAGTGCTTTTCTTGCCAGAAGTTCCTGAAGACTTCTTCCTGTCGAAACTCCTATGAGGCAAGAAATAGGGGGACTTGTCTAACATTATGATATGACCAATTGTAATTGTTATCTTATGATTGTTAAAGAATAGTATGAAGGGTCTTATGGCTCTCCGTAGGAAGTGATGCTGTGGTCCAGGCAACGATGGGAAGAATCTGTCATCAGCTCTTGTTCAGATTTTCTGTTCTTTTATGTAGTTGAAGTCTTCAGCATCTCTTCACTTCTGCATCTTACATTTCCCTGTGGTTCCTAGCATTACCACCTGGTTTCCAATTTCACATACTGACTCCTTCATACATGCTTGGAAGACACTGAGAAAAAGATTTTGTGATTCACATTCATATTTTCTGTCAAGCAAAAGGACTAAGTAGAAATCTTAGAATGTTGGAGCCCTGATTCTGCAGATGTGCCAGTTGTAAACTCTCTTGTCCTGGGAATTTTGGTTTGGGGGAGTTCTATAGGATGATGAGGGTGTGCAAAGAGAAAGTAAATTGTATGTGGTGGGATCTACCTAGACGCATCATCATCCATTCATTCATTTTTCCATTCATCTATTCATCCATAAATATGCTGAAGCATTTAACGCTTGTCAGGCATTCAGGATGCCACAAGGAAACGGTCATCATTTCAGGCCTTGAGCAGCATAGGTTCGATTGATAGCAAAGATGTTAATTACAAACACTGACAGCCCAGGGTGAAGACTGTGAGGGTGGAAGGGGCCTAGAGAGATGACATAGACCACAGACTTCTTAGGAAAGACTTTGATCTGAAGAGTAGACAGCAGTTATATATGTAAAAGGAATAAGTAAGGCATTTTCAGAACACATAGCTGCTAGCAACCTGGGAACAGACATAATCCAAGTTCACAGAAATGTCAAAGAGCCTGGATTCCTCAGTGGGAGTGATAGAAACGTCATGAGGTCTCACTTCTGTATGTCACTTCTGAGCATTGTCCCCATCTGACCTTGGGACTCATTACTCTTTTTTGGCTGCTTTGTGGATGATTGACACAAGATGACTGTGTGTCCTTCATCCAGGTCTAAACTCTGAGATGGCAGAGATGGTTGTCATAGAATAGTCAAATGATTGTGTGACTTGAATGACTCTCTCTATGAAGACATTGTTTTCAGTTCTGTTGTATATAGTTTACATTGTGAGAGGTTTCTGGGGAGAGTGGATGACAACAAGAGCAGAAGGCATGAGAATAAATCCTGACTGCTCCATCCCTCAACCTAACCCCGAGAGTCTACCCTGAATCTCAGCTTCTTCAGCAATTGTGATTAAGAGTAGTAACTCTCTGAGAATTGTTGGAGGAACTAAATGAGATGGAGTATGCTGATACAGTCCAAGCGATTGGTGTGTTCTAATGGTGACTGCTATTATTACAAGCTGTTCACCTCCATACACCTTCACATGTACAAAGACTGGCTGCAAATCGATTTGCATTTCAGATCTTTCTGAAGGAGGGTGAGAAGACAGCTCACTGGGCATCGAGTAGGAGGTGATTCTAAGAGACTCCATGCTTCCATGGAGCTGATGGACAAGGATGAGTGTGCTTGGAGACAAATCTGACCAAACAGATGGAGCAGAGGCAAATGAGGAGGATGCGTGGAGGTGTGTCACAACATGGTGGCAGAGTGCTGATGGCCAGCACATAAAGGCTTTGTGGGTGGAAGGGATGGTGGCATCATGGGCTTAGAGATGTTGACAGCAGGAAGGAGGAGTTCAGTGGAATGTGAATATTCACACATTCATCCTACCAGCAATGAAAATTAGGACAGGTAATATGCTCCTTGTCACACTACAGTCAACTGCAGGGCTGACACTCCAGCTTCAGAATTCTAACTTCCAGTTTTACTTCTCATGATTTCATAACCCTCTCCTGGAGAACACAATGTGAGTTCACAATCAGTCCTGACCATCACGACTTCAGAGCATAAATTTAACAGAGGAATATAAAATATATTTTTCTTCTTTCCTTTTGCAGTTTCTTATTCATTAACTTTACTCTTTGACAATTTCACACATGCATAGCGCACATTCTTTTACTCTCACCTCTACCTCACCTCCTACTCTCTTGTCTCCCTCCCACTCCTATTATCCTCCACTGTCCTCCCCAAAGGGACCTTTTCACATTCATGTATTTCCTTTTGTTTTGCAACCATCTGCTTTTGCCAGAGCAGTCTGTGTGGCCACAGGGTTGAAACAATCTCTTGGAGTCTGGTGGGCTCACCAGTTGGCACACCGCTGAAGGCATTGAGTATCCTTTCCCCAGAATCTGTCAGTTGCCAATAGTTCAGCAGTGAGGGATAAGGCCCCATGAACTCCCTTTCAACCCATGATTGATTATTGACAGATCCAGTTTTATCATGTGGATGCTGCATAGGCAACCCTAGCTGCTGAGAGACCATGTTTGCAATGGCTGCACAAATCTCTTTTGGCTCATCCCTCCAATATGGGCATGTAGTATCAACTTTCATTTCTTACTTCATCACATTAAGGTTTCTCACATTCTAGGCACTGTAGAAAACAATAGAGACATAAATGTGAATAAGGTCCTATTCTTACCCTCAAGGAGCCTATGTTATTAGGTAGAAGACAGACAGATGTCAGGCAGGCAGGCAGACACATGCCAGTATTATTTGTGAAACAAGAAATGAAGGGCACATTACTTATGAGCAGGAGACAGGGCATCTTGGAGGGTAAGAATTCTGGAATTGGGTTTTGGAGAGGAGCTAGTAATCTATGTGGAAGCAGGAGGTGGGTTTAAATGCTAAGTAATGAAAGCTCTTGTAATCATATAGAAAGGCAGAGAAACACTTCCCTGACAACAAGTGGTAGAATTATAAGACAGGAACACTAATAAGCAATTTGGGGAAGCATTAAAGTCTCAACCCTGTGAAAGGTGACTTAATGAAAAAGATAAATGACAAACATTTTCTAATCCAGAGAAAATCATCTCTCCTATCCCCAGGGAACAGGCTAATTATTTTACAGGAATCACCTTCATCTTATGGACCCCTGCCAGATGGGATAGTGCTTGTGACTTTTGCTGTTTGATTCAGGTGTGGAAGATTTTCATAGGATGAGTTATTTTGCCACTCTAATTAATCTTTAGCAGTGGGAACTGGTTGCATGCATCTGGAGAGTTCTATGCTGTGATGATGACATAACTTCTGAAAAGCTTAATTGATATCTACTACTTTTTGGAGATACAGAGAAGTAGTTAGAATGACCTCTGCTGTCTAGGGATAGTCAGATGGGAAAGTTGTATCCAAGGAGAAACTGATAAAGTCAAGAGTACATTCCAATGGAGTGGAAGGTAGTTGTCAAGACCAACCTGAGGTTTGAATGTTGTTTATGTTTCTAAGTTGGAATCATAAAAAGGGGGTGAATCCTGCATCAAGTATGAAGACAGACCTCTTCCTCACAATGGAAACAAGAAGGTGTGAAATTATGTTCCAGTAAAGATCTACAGCGAAGAGAGGTAGAGAATGAAATGCAAGGAGAAACTGAAGCAGGGGGAGGTCAAACCCAAGAAATATTTCAAGTCTTAAAGTGTTTAGGCTTCACTGTATGATGTTAGGATTTTAGTGTTTGAAGACTCACTTGCTTATAGAGAAGAGAAAGAAATGAAACAGGAAGGTTTAGTGTAGTCAAACTGGTTATCCAGTAGCTGTAACCAACTTGGAAATGTGAAGAGGACTGAATTTAGGATATTTTAAAAAGGAAGAAATTAATCGCAGATTGCTGGAGACCTTGGAGTTTATAGAGGAGTGTAGCAATGCTCAAAAATGACAAGTTTGGGCCTAGAGAGATGGCTTGGCAGTGAGGAGGAGCACTTACTTTTCTTCCAGAAAACCTGAGTTTGGTTCCCAACATCTGCATGGGGTTCACAACTACTCATAACTCTGAATACCCTCTTCTGACCTCCTCAGACTCCTATTACAAATGTGGTCCATAGCCATACATTTACATATACATACTTAAATGTAAAATATGATTCAGTGCCTTCGGAAACAGGAGGAGGAATTGTGTGTGTGTGTGTGTGTGTGTGTGTGTGTGTGTGTGTGTGTGTGAAACTGATGAACTGATGTGATGTTTGGTCTTCCTAGATTTGAAGTACTTGTGGGTTCTCTGGGTGCATGTGTCCTATAAATTGTTAAATTACTTAGCCAGAATTGGTCAGGAGTTTAGAAGAGATAGTTGTGCCTGAGTTAAATATTTGGATACTAACAACATGTGGAAAAATAAGTCATAGAACAGTGTGCTCCAGAGAGAGGAAAGAATCTCAGACACAAAGACTCACAGAAGGGCTATGAAATGCTGTCATTTTGGAAATACATGACCCTACAGTGCTGGGCTATTTACATGGGCCCACACAAGACTGGGCTTATGAACAGTCAACCATTGATGAGGAGGAGTATATGGGGTCCTAACTCTCCCTGCTAAAGTATTGGCTACTTATGGATTCTGGGGGAGGTTTTATTGTCTTCAGTGTATACCAACTGGGGAGACAATTAGGTTCCAATGGATAGTTCTAAACTCATGATCATGGATCTTGGTTAAACTTTGTATGTCTTTAAAAAACATCCACGAAGACATGAATGTGGAAAAGGACTTACAGGAAAAATGGGTGGTAATGTGTGGGAGTAAGATTAGAGAGGGTAATGATGATGATATTAGAATGTACTGCACACATACATGGAACTGTCAAAGAACAAATTCAATGCAAGTTATTTGGTAAAAGTAGAAGTGGATGTGGGAGGGGGAAGCCACTGAGATTTTTAAGGTCAAATGAACAGGGAGAACAGGCTGAGCAACTTTCTCTATTTGAAATGATCAATCAGTATGGTTAGACTTCATTCATTGTCAATGAAGCTTTCAGATATTTTCCCATAGGGTCAACTTTGGTTGACAACAGTGATAATTCCAAGAGCTAGATGAGCCAGTATGGAAATTCTGCCAAAGGCGGGGAATATTTAGCTGTTTCTGGACCTCTGAGTCCTCCAGTCTCCAATAACTATTATCTGCCTTTGGACTGTAGAATTAAACTTCCCAGTTACCTGACTTGGTCTAAATAAGTATGAAATTTTATCTGGCCTAGGAACCAGAGACAAGATAACTTGCATTTTCTTTGTACCTCAAAAACAAAAGGTATGAGAAAATTTTGAGATTGCTTGTTATTCTTCTTTTGTCTTTTCACTTCTTTTTGTTCTGTCCTTTCCAATGAGTCATTGAATGAACAGTAGTATAATGCTCTTGATCTCCCAGGTGTTACTGCGAGATTTGATGAGTGTAGCATCATCCTGGCCACTCAGGGTGGTGGACCACTAGAAAAGATGGTAAAGTCAGCAAACAGATGCTGAGAAATATGCAGACACTGTTGATAGTACGGCTGTTAAGGTCAGAGAATGGACCACAATTGCCTACAAAGCTAGGGTCACCCATCCTCATCTGGTTAGTTAAAAGATAAGTACTAGTAAGAAGTGGAGAATGATTTCTTTATTCAATCTGTCCTCAATAGGAAGAGGAACACGAAAGGGATGCCTTGACTCCTCTTTCCCCCACCAAGTCTATCTTCAACATCCTGCCATGAGGTTTGGGTATCAGCAGAGAGCAAGGATATCTAGGTTAAGGTGTGGTACTCTCAATTCCATTATTGACCTGTCATTGCCTTGGTTCATCTCTCCTGCAATGTAGTCTGACAAGTTATCAAAATTGTGTGAAATCTATTCCTGGGAGACAAGTCCCCCTCTAAAGTCCTTATTCTTCTCCCAACATGATATTCCTTGGGAAAATACAATTTCTTGGGGACTCAATATTCCAATAGTCAGACAGCCAAAGAGAATGCTTATGTATGTCTGTTCAGATCATCTTTGCTTCTGCCAAGGGAATTACATTGCATTCTAGGTAGTTTGTGGGAGACTATAATTTTAGAGTCTTGTGATACATGACCCTGCCAATCACTCTACATGTGGTCTTCTCTCACACAAATCCTGGGCTTGGCATATATGGCTCTCTGTGACCATTTCACAGTGACAATAAGGATACAAGCAGAAACCTGCTAAGCACTGGCACAATGTGTGTTGTCTTCCTAGAGCGATTCATTTTTAAACCTAGTTACCCTTCTGTGAGAAAGCCTATCTAGCCACGTGGATCGACCTAGTACCAACAGCCAGCCATATGAGTGACACGATTTCTATCCTCTGACTGTCTTGTGTCCCAGCCAATAGGAAGTGAAAACAAGGCATCACTTTATAAGCACACACAGACTCATGATGAAAACGAATCGATGTTGTTTCTAAGCACTGTTCTCTGGGTTGTCTTGCCACTGCTGTATTTCTAGACCAGGCTCCCCAATCCTTTTTAATGGCTGATTCAGTCACAAAAGCTTCTTACAATTATATTTCTTCCACAACACTTCTTAATGCCTGTCCTGCCCTGTCCTGCCCTGCCCTGCCCTGTCCTGTCCTGTCTGTCTTGTGTTATCCTATTCTATTTTATCCTATCCTATCTGCCTCTCTTGTATCTAGCTCCTTCTGGATTCTACCATTTCTGCACACAGGTCCTAGACTGCTTATCTCTGCTATCCTATGAACTCACTATTACTGCTTCTTTCAGATCCAGGTTCCTTCTGCAAGATATTTTGGCCCAGATAATAGTTTTGTGTGGCAACAGTGGTGGGAATTATCTTGTGCATTATAGGATGCTTATTATTATCATCCATGCCTCTACCTAAATGCCAGCAGCACCTTTCAAGTCATTGCAATAAAATTGTCTCTAAACAGGGCCAGGCATTCACTAAGAAGTAAACCTGCCTCTAGATGGTAACCTCTAGTTAGTCATTTGAAAAAGTTCTATGTGTATACGTGTTTTGAGCAAATCCACCCTCTCCCTCCCCTCTAACTCCTCTTATACTTAGGTCATGTATACTAAATTCACTTTTCCTTTCAAGCTTCATGAGCTCATATTTTAGCTCACTGAACCCACTTAGTGCAGCCACCGTGCACAAGGGTATAGAGCTAACCTCTGAATAAGGTCATCCCTCAGGAGCTGCATCCCCAAAGAAAGCCAGCACTCTCTGTTCTTAGCAGCCATTGTGTGCTAAGAGCTTCTCAGCTAGAGATGGAGGGACTTCATGAGCCCTTTCAGATCCATGCTGAGAATTTCGATGGCTGGCTCTCATGGAGAGAACCTCTATTTAAAACTCTTTTCCAATCCAATTTTATTTCCTGCTAAAATGAAAACTTTGATGATTGCCTTTTGTAGATTTTTTCCACGTGAATGCCACCTCATGACAAGGAAAATGAATGGTAAGGAGTGCAGCAGAGATTGGGATGTTCTCGCTTCACTTCTGATCTGAAACTAGGAGCTCCATTTAACTGTGCAAGTTGTTTGCTCCTGGGAAGAGGATGTCAGAAATCAAAATAGAGGGGATGAGTCCCGCTCATTCTGGTCTGCAGACAGTGTGGCTGACTTTGAGTGGCAGCCAAGAGATGCCGTTGCTCAGGACCTTTCTACACACCAGCTACTACCAGCTCTGAGATCAGGGGAAATGCCATATTTAGCTCTTGTGACTTCTCAAGAGACAAATGGGAATTTTATTTCTATGTTTTTTCTGGTGAGAAAATGTAAATCATGCAACTTCCCTAACAGTCACCTAGATCAGAATCCAGATGTGAAGTAGATCAGCAATCTCTCTCTCTCTCTCTCTCTCTCTCTCTCTCTCTCTCTCTCTCTCTCTCTCTCTCTCCCTCTCTCTCTCTCCCCCCCCTCTCTCTCTCTCTCTCTCTCTCTCTTGTTCTTTCTGCCTGTCTGTCTCTCTTTATGGACCTGAAAAGTTTTCAAACAGAAAGAACCATGGGCATTTATTTTTATTCTAGAAGTGGCTAGAAGAAACCAAAAGTTGGGGTGGTTCTGAAACAACTCTACAAGAAACATAAGAGAAATCTTGCTTCATAAAACTCAGGCATACTGAGATAATAACTTCATAGTTAGCCTTTCTAAAGTTTACACAAATTAAGAACTAAGGCTGCAGAGAGTATCTCATTGGGTAAACTGCTTTGCCACACAAACATGAAGTTCTGAGTTAGAGAATCCACATAAGAATAAAAGCTAAAAGCCACTTCGACAAAATTCAACACCCCTTCATGATAAAGGCCTTGGAGAGATCAGGGATAACAGGAATATACCTGAACATAGTAAAGGCAGTATACAGCAAACTGACAGCCAACATCAAACTAAATGGAGAGGAACTCAACATGATTCCTCTAAAATCAGGAACAAGGAAAGGCTGTCCACTTCCTCCATATCTCTTCAATATTGTACTTGAAGTTCTAGGTAGAGCAATAAGACAACAAAAGGAGATCAAAGGGATACACATTGGAAAGGAAAATGTCAAACTTTCACTATTTGCAAATGACATGATAGTGTATATAAGTGACCTAAAGAATTCTACCAGGGAACTCCTACAGCTGATAAACACCTTCAGCAAAGTGGCATGATACAATATTAATTAAAAATGTGCTTAGAAAGAAATAAGAGAAACATCATCCTTTGCAATAGCTACAAACATCATAAAATATCTTGGGGTAACACTAACCACACAGGTGAAAGACCCAGGATAGCCACAACAACCCTGTACAATAAAGGAACTTCAGGAGGCATCATCATCCCTAACTTCAAGCTCTACTATAGAGTTATAGTCCTGAAAACAGCTTGGTATTGGCACAAAAACACACAGGTAGACCAAAGGAATAGAATTGAAGACCCTGATATTAACCCACACACCTATGTAGGAACACTTGATCTTTGACAAAGAAGCCAAAATTATATAACGGAAAAAAGATAGCATCTTCAACAAATAGTTCTGGCATAACTTGATGAAGACATGGAGAAAATTACAGATAGATCCATACCCATTGCCATGCACAAAGCTTAAATCCAAATCGATCAAAGGCCTCACCATAAATCCATCCACACTGAACCTCTTACAAGAGAAAGTGGGAGGTACCCTTGAATGAATTGTCACAGGAGACCACTTCCTGAACATAACACCAGTAGCACAGACTGAGATCGACAATTAATAAATGGAACCTTCTGAAACTGATAAGCTTCTGTAAGGCAAAAGACACAGTCAACATGACTAAATGGCAGCTCATAGAATGGGAAATGATATTCATCAACCCCACGTCTGACAGAGGACTGATCTCCAAAATATACAAAGAACTCAAGAAGCTAGTCACCAAAACACCAAACAAATCAACTAAAAAGTGGGTTACAGAACTAAACAGAGAATTCTCAATAGAGGAATCTAAAGTGGCTGAAAGACACTTAAGAAAGTGCTCAACATCCTTAGCCATCAGGGAAATGCAACTCAAAACAACTCTGAGATACCATCTTACTGTCAAAGTGGCTAAAGTAAAAAACAGCAATGACAGTTTAAGCTGTAGAGGATGTGGAGAAAGGGGAAACACTCCTCCACCGCTGGTGCGAGTGCCAACTCATACAGCCACTTTGAAAATCAGTATGGGAGTTCCTCAGGAAAATGGGAATCAGTTTACCACAAGATCCAGCAATTCACTCTTAGGCATATGCCCAAGGGATGCACATTCATACAACAAGAACATCTGCTCAACTATGTTTATAAAAGCATTATTTGTAATAGCTAGAACCTAGAAGCAGCCTAGATGCCCCTCAATTGATGAATGGATAGGGAAGGTGTGGTACATTTACACAATGGAGTTTCTCTCAGCAGAGAAAACCAATGGAATCTTGAAATTCCCAGGCAAATGGATAGAACTAGAAGAAACCATCCTGAATGAGGCAACCCAGTCACAAAAAGACAAACATGGTGTGTACTCACTCATATATGGATCTTAGACAAAGAGTAAAGGATTACCAGCCTGCAATCCACACCGCTAGAGAAGCTAGGAAACAAGGAGGACACTAAGCGAGACATGCATGGTCCTTGGGAGAGGGGAAATGGACAAGATCTCCTGAGCAAATTGGGAGCATGGGGGGAGGGGAGAGGGAGTTAGGATAAAGAGAAGGGGATAAGAGGAGGGAGAGAGAATAGTACATGAAGGAGCAGGAAGATTGAGTTGGGGGAAGAATAGAGGAGAGCAAGAAAAGAGATACCATAATAGAGGGAACCATTATAGGTTTAAAGGGAGATCTGACACAAGGGAAATGTCCAGAGACCTTCAAAGATGACCCTAATAACAATCTAAGCAATAGTGGAGAGACTACCTTAAATGCCCTTTCCCAACAATGAGATTGATGACTACCTTATATGCCATCCTAGAGCCTTCATCCAGTAGCTGATGGAAACAGAAGCAGACACTCACAGCTAAACATTGAGCTGAACTCCTGGAATCCAGTTACAGAGAGAGGGAGGAGTGATGAGCAAAGGGACCTGGACCAGGCTGGAGAGACCCACAGAGACAGCTGACCTGAACAGAGGGGAGCTCGTGGACCGCAGACTGATAGCTGGGAAACCAGCATAGGACTGACCCAGACCCCCCTAAACATGGGTGTCAGTTATGAGCTCTGGGTTGCCCATGGGGCCTCTGGCAGTGAATCAATATTTATCTGTAGTGTATGAATGGACTTTGGGAGCCTATTCCACATGGAGGGATACTCTCTCAGCCTGGACACATGGATGTGACAGACTTTCAGGATCCCCCATGGAGGGCCTCACCTTCCCTGGGGAGCAGAGGGGAGATGCAGTGGGGATTGGTGGGGGGGGCAGGGGAAAAGGGGAGGGAGAGGGAACTGGGATTGTGATATTGACATGTAAAAAATGAAAATCAATAAAAAGAATAAAAGCTAAAAATTAAATCAAAACCTGGTTTCCCTGTAATCCTAGCACCAGGGAAATGGAGACAGGAGGAAATCTGGAGCTTGTTGGCAGATTAGCCCAACTAAGTCTGTGAAGTCTGGGTTCAGTGAGAGACCCTGACTCAAAAATAATATATGCATACATACATACATACATACATACATACATACATACACACACACACACACACATACACACACACACTGGCAGCAGTAAAATACACTTAAAATATAGCATTAAGAAGTAAAAGAAGAGACTTTTTAACTAGTGAAAGAATTTTAAAATATTGTATTTGGCCTCATGAATGCGATAGGCCTCAGGCCACTCTCTGATTGAATCTAAGTAAACCAGAGGCCCATGTAAACCTTTTCTTTCTTTTAGCAGAGGTTCTTTGTTACTGTTTTCTGTACAGAAGCTGGGAAGTTATCGGGAGACCATGATGAAAACAAAAGAAAATATGATGCAGAATTTCACAAAAATAAATGAGCGGAGCAGAACATGCACCCCTGGGGAGATCTGACAATGAACTGAGAATGAAATGGAATAGATTTCATAAAGAAAAACTGTCTCATTGCTGTAATGGGTTGATAGGCACCAGCTCATGTGGGCAAAAGAATAAAGAAAGCAAACAAAACTGAGATGAGCCAGGGTCATTCAGTGAGATTTGCTCCATCCCTTCCCTTGACAGCTTCCTCTGTCTATCTGCCTTTGACCCTTTTAGATATCAGAACAATGGCATGTAGTTTAAAATATGAGTGATACCGCTCATATTTTAACTACCATGTTCACTGTCATTTCACGTGTGATTCATTTCATTTATAGTGGAGAAAATGGAGAATAACAGCTATAGGATACATTGTCATGACTGAGGATCTCTGCGGAGCTCTGAGGGCTCTCCTGGAGAGAGGTGTGTGATAGAATGTGTGTGCAGTAGCTCTTTTAAAGGGTAAGGACATAAGAGAATCCGAATGACAAGGTATGCAAATTATTTTTTGTTGGGTATATACCAGAGAAGACCACTCAGACACAGACTTGAGCCAATAGAAAGTCTTTATTAGCCAGCCTGCAACCACACTTGGTGTTTAGGATACCAGTGTATCCCTGGACCTTTCTCAGGGTGCATGAGCTTTTAAAAACAAAAACTGTGTCTTGGGTTGCCAGAAGCAGAACTACAGAAGCCAATAAAGCAAGATTAGTCCATTTAGAGATTTTCTTCACAGAACTATGGACTTCGATGGATTCAGTTTTTGTTTTCATTTTGGTAGGAGTTGAGGTCTACATGCTGATCTGAAAGGTCTTCCCATCATGGAGTCAGTTCTGGTAAGGACTGGGGGCCTGTTACAACAACAGATAACGTTGCAGGAAGAAAATGAAAGGGAGTGTGTGCATTCCAGCCAAGAGAGTTCAGATGTGATGTATCTCTTATGGGCTTTCATTCTGCAAAACTTGTTTTCTAGTTGGGGGTGCTGTCTTAGGAGGCTGAGGAACCTTTAGGATGTGGGAGTCATAGTTAGGGAGGAGGGATGGAGTTTTGTAGTCCATAGTTCCGGATACCGTGGATAATGCTATTCAAATAAGTGCCTCATGTGTCAGCTGCTGCAGACAAGAGTCACTCCCCATACTGTGCCTTCCCAATCTCTTTGGACTGTACTTTCAGACCATGAGCCTGAACGAAAGCTTCTGTCCTTAAGTGGCTTCTTGTCAGTTATTTGGTCTCAGCAACAGGAACAGAAACTAGGATAGGAACGCTTAGTGTTTTTGACACACATATACTGAGGCACATGCTCTTGGTGGATGGTCACGACATATACAACACTGGATCATATTTCCTATATCTGAAGTTTGAGAGCTGTTGGTCTACAGGTAGCACCTGTTCACTCATATTGAATCTATACAGACATAATCCTTAGACTCAAGTAGGCGTCAGTCTGCTTGGCCCCTTACGTTGATTGACAGATACTTATCAGTTTTGAAGAGTGCTGTAGTTTGAAGCTATAAACATTTGGATTGAAGTGAGATGGACTCTGCTTGTGGAAACTTGAAACCTGAGGTGCACTTGAGATGAACGAGAGCTTTCCAACCATGCAAAGGGAAACTGGGAGCAAGAGCAAACTGGCGTGTCAACTCAGAAAGGCACGAGAGACAGGAGCTGGGGGTAGGGGCAGCAGGGGTTTTGTACAACTGCAACATGGGTGAACAGAAATCATTGTGGGAACTGTGTACTCCAGACCAGGATACTGTTATCTCAACTGTTGACAGTTGCAGCAACTTCCCTGCTATCCTTTTGCCTCTGGGATGCTTTCTTTCAAACCCATGTTCCATTAACGGCTATTCAAAACTACAAGTCTGGCCCGTCACTCATTCTCCTGCACAAAACTTTCATGCCCTTGTTTGCTTGCAGAGTACATTGCAACTCCCTTAGCCCAGCATAGAAGGTCTTGCATAATTATTCATGCATTCCTCTATATCTTTCTATCTTTGGCTTTATGTCTCCTCGGGGTCTTCAGTAGGTGATTTTTCCCCAGTGACATTCCCTTAAGGGACTCTTATTTAACTTATTCATATATGTCTTCCACTAAGATGTTCCAAAGACAGTTTTATGCTTTTTTATCATTCTCTCCTTCTCCAAGATGACAGGGATATCTCTTTCCCAACCTTCTGGAAGCATCTTCCTCACTCCTTAGCAAGTGACTGCACTGTGCTAGTATTGTTTTCTGTTCCCCAACCATACCACATCTCATTCTTATTCTATTGAGGGTGAAGAATTTTGTGTGCAGACTCCAGATCTGTGAACAGGAGCTGCCATGTCAGAGGGGGTAGAATGCATACTTATTAACTTGATGAACCAGATACTCACATCGCTAGCAAAAGATTCAGTGAGGAAAGCGTAGAGGAGTTATTTCTCTCCTATAGTGGACAAGGTCATTCAGTTTGAAGGACCAGTAATACAGGCAGCATATTAATAATTCTGAACACCCTTCGGGCTGTTCCTTTTCCTTGTTACTTAACCTTTCCAAGTCCTTGACACTAACATGATTATATCCATCTAGCCTGAATGATTTCTTCCCTTTACCAGACTGAACACAGCACAGGGAACCTTGGTTAGATTGTGGATATTGATCTTCTTTACATTGAGCTAAAATAGACTCTATTCTTATTATTCCCAGTACCATGAAGCCAATTGAACACTGAGCTAGCAAGTGCAGAATCATTGCTTCTGCCATAGATACGGGATAAGATACTGATGATCTTAGGCTACACTATTTTTGTTAACCATGTAATGCTTAACCTTGTCTCTTCCTTTCCTCTTTATTAATGTGAATGTTGTACATGCATGTATGTGTGTGCATGTATGTGATCATCCATGCATGTGTGTATGTGTGCACATGAAAGCCAAAGACTTCCTGTCAGCTGTCTTCCTCTATCCTTCTCCACTGTATTGTTTTGGGCAAGGCCTCTCACAGAACCCAGAGCTTGCCATTTCAATCTCTGTCTATCTTTGCTCTTCTCTCCACAGGGAAGACTTAGAAATGTGTACTACCATGCTTGAATATTACATGGGTACTTGGGATCTGAATTCAAATCCTCATGTTAATAAGGCAAGCTTCTCTATAATGATGCCTTTATACTAATGTATCCTGATTTATCTCATTTATTCACTGGCATAGAATTCATAGCCAAGCACTATGCTCATGGATGAAGGAAGCATCTATAGCATATCTATTGTTTCTATAGTACATGTAATATCCTTGCAATAGGGACCTGAGATGACAGCTCATTATTATGCCTGGGGAGTCTTTTGAACAGTAAAATCACTGGCAAAGAAGATAAAACATGGAAAGTATGGAACTAAAGTGTCTGTGCAAAAGGTACAATATTAAGAGCTGAAATGAGAAGGCAAAGATTAGTCTTAGTGGGCCTTAGGACGGCACACACACACACATTAGGTCACTCCATGTTTCTGTGTTCTCTTCTGTTCTGTATATGCAAATGTACCACATATGTTGATTTTAGGCTTTCATAGTAAAGAGATTAGCTCACAAACACAGAACCCATAAGTTATCAAAATCAGTTAAGTAAGCATTTAAAATGTTTTAAATGGACAGAGAAGGAGTATGAAGGGGTAGAAGGGGTAGGGTTACATTTTCATCTACAAGAAAAAAAACACAGACAAAACATGAACAGTGATTTTCCAAGATATGGAGCACCTTGCTACAGAGTATGTTGCTCTCTCTAGATGATAGAAACCTGCTGAGGTGAGTTCTGTGCTCGTCCCAGCTCACTCCTGGAGTATGTTTTAGAGGACACTCAACAGGAGTTCAGAAGAGTCCAGGCATCTGTAGGGTTTGTGAAGAAGTCACATGTCTTAGACAGCCATGATGGAGTATGCAGAGCAAAGGACTAGCAGGGCTGCACAGAGAACCGCAGACGGCTGAAGAGGACTGCTCGGGGATTCAGCTGGTAACCACATGCAGGTGTGAGTGAACTCAGAGCTGTCAAGAGTCTCTGCAATGCTGCAGGGATAACCAGTATAGCTCAGCGAGGGCCGGGAATAGTGTTCTGTCCTTCTGGTCAAACTAGAAAACTGTTTTCAGGAAGCACTGGATGCAGGGTTAAGAAGGGATTCGCCTGATATTATTTCATTCCTACTCTAAATGCTGCTGCCATTCTGATTTAATAAGTCTAAACAGAACTTCAAATCACTGGACTGTTTTAAAATAACTAGGTTGAGAACAAAGCTCTAAAATATTTATTGGAATACAAAAGCACTCACTATCCTAAGGAATAGCATTAAGGCTGTCTAAAATTCAGTAAAAAAAAACTTCCAGGCCAGGGGGATGGGGGAAGATATGATCTATAATGAATGGCAAGAAGGTCTCCGTGAAAATTAACCATAAAATGGCACAGAGGACTTAGAATTACTGAAATCACACCTCAGATATTCAAGAAGCTAAAGCAGAAATTGTATAGAGAGATGAAAGTTACAAAAAGATACGAAAGCACATCTATGGGCAAAAACGAAAGTGTCTAAAATTAAACACATAACGTGTAAGATTAGAATGCATTGAACATTGCAGAAGGCATCACCAGTGAATTTGAAGTCATATCAGTCATTATAAAGAACTCAAAATGAGACACAGAAAACTGGAAAAAATGACAAGGGCTCTAGAGCTACCACCTTGAATCAACCAAGTTGATTAGTAATTGGAGTTGCTAAAGAAATGGGTAGGAGGAAATGTATTGGGGGGAATATTCAAGTCTGATCTGATGGCTCATACTTCTAATCCATCATTTGTATTGAATTTGAGGGAAGCTTAGGCTACATGGCAAGATCCTGTTTTAAACAAACATATAAAGATCTATTATCCTGCTTAGGTTTTTTTTGTCCACTTAGAACAAGCTAGAGTTATTTGAGAAGAGGGAATCCATGGACAAGCTGTGGGGCATTTTTTTAAATTAGTGATTGATGTGGGAGGGCCAAGCCCAGTGTGGGTGATACTTTCCTGGGCAGGTGGTCCTGGGTGCTAGAAGAAAGCAAGGTGAACAATCCAGAAGGAACAAGCACCTAAACAGTGTTCCTCAAAGGCCACTGCTTCAGTTCCTGCCCTGAGTTCCTGTCTTGAGTTCTGACCCTCAGTGATGATGTGTGTCCTGAGGGTTGTAAGCTGATATAAACCCAGATAAACCATTTTTTTCCTAAGTTGATTTTGGTCACAGTGTTTTACCACAGCAATGAAAAAGTCACTGAGCCACCAATTTTGTAATAACAGCAGTAAATCTAAGCAAAAACACCCCCCAATAAAATAATGAAATGAATTGTAATCATAGGGTTTCAGAACACAAAAGACATTGGCATATAGTTTGCATGTACTTAAATAAATCGATTGTAGAAGAACAAAATAATAGGAAAGAGTATGGAATTTCTAAAAATAAAAGTAGAAGTAGGACAACAGAAACAGGGAAATGGAAGTCTGTAAGGTTCATAAGTCTTAAGGAAATGTTCTGACTTGAAAGAATCATGTGATAGATTTATCTATCCTGATAAAATTCAAGAACCAAGTAGCTCATGAGTCAATGAAGACACTCTACAAACACCCAGTCCATAAGAGGACTCTACATGAGTGAGAAAAGAAAAAAAACCCAATAAGGTTCATATAAGTAATTTCCAAAGTGGAGAATTTATACTCATGAATGCTAATGAACACATAATCATGAATTCTATTTAAATGGCAAACAATGGCAGATTGAATTAAAAAAAAGATTGAACTAGATATTGTCTACAAGACACATGTGTTAAATAGAAAGATAAAAGGAGATAAAATTGACAAACAGATGGTGAAATATGCTCTGAGTTAGTGTGTGTACTATCATCCAATACCATGCAAGTGGCTTTTGCACTGCACATTATTACAAGGGATATAGTACTACTTATGAATGAAAATGTTGTTGATTTATTAAGAATATGTGAAATGGTTCAAGACTGAGAAGAAAGCTCAACTCGTAAAGTGCTTACCCTGAGAGCCCAAGGCCCAGAGTTCAAATCCCTGGAATCCATGGAAAAAGCAGGGAGTGCATGGTGGCTCAGCTGCAATCCCAGGAAGCAGAGAAAGGAAATATCAGGATCAAGGTAAACTGGCTACACTAGCCAAAAGTGCAATCTCCAAGGCCATTGGTAGACTACCTTAAAATAAGGCAAAGAGCATTTGAGGAAGACGTCTAGGGTTAATCTTGGGCATACATATGCATGCGTGCATGGACACACACGTGCAAACACACACATACAGCATACATATGCAAAAGTGCTTCAAAATGCATTAAGCAAAAAATAATGACTAACAGAAACAATATATAACTGTAATGAGCAATTTCAGCACTTTTCTTTCACTAGTTGATAAATCAGTACATACATCTGATAAAGATACAGATTATTTCTTTAAATAGCCTTTAATTCAATTGTATCTAATGGCAGTTTGAACAGACAACTGATAACATCTGAATACGCAGATTTTTTATGCAAAACTGAAACTTCCTTTAAGAGAGATCCTTAAACAAATGACAGAAAAGCTAGAGTGCATCGAAATATTCAAATATGACTAATTTTTTTCTTTGTAATTTTTTTAGATTTATTTATTTATTATATATACAGTGTTTTGCCTCCATGCCAGAAGAGGGTACCAGATCTCATTTCAGATGGTTGTGAGCCACCATGTGGTTGCTGGGTATTGAACTCAGGATCTCTGAAAGAGCATCCAGTGCTCTTAACCATTGAGCCATTTCTCCAGCCCCCTTCATCTCTAATTTAATTAAATTAGAAATCAATAGCAGAAAGATAAGTAAGTGAAAATTTCTTAAACATTTGGAAGCTAAATGGCCAACTTCTAAACAATATTTAGGTCAAGAAAGAAATCAAGGGGAAAATAGAACACATTCTGAGATAAGTAGATTTAAGCATTAACCCTATCCTAACCTGGTATTTCTAATAAGGAGAGTTAAATAGTGAATAGGATTAGAAGTCATGCCATAGACATTAATGGGTATATACACGCACATGTATACACACACACACACACACACACACACACACACACATACACACACACACACACACTAGCCTCAAATCAAAGAGCTTAATTTTTCTCTCTAGAAACGGTATAAATGGAGCAGAATAAACAAGAGAAATAAATAAAGAAAATGTCAATCAATAAGACAATGAGAAACACAGATAAACTAAAAGCTAATAAAATTCTTTGTGAAGGTGATACAAAATTGGTAAACTTCTGGTCAGATTGGTGAGAGAAAAATATTACAAATCTCAGAAATAAGAATTGATATGACTGTAGACCATAAAAATCTTAAATTGATAATTATATGGCAATAAATTTAACTACCTATATTAGGGCTAATAAGTATAAAATGATCACAATTACTCAAATAGCTCTATCTTATCCATCTATCATCTATTTGTCTGTCTGTCTATCTATCATTGGTCATCTATTCATTATCTATCTAGCCTGTTTTTAATCTATCCACACATCCATCCATTCATCCATCCATATACCAACCCCCACACAGACTGCAACTAAAAACGTTTCCATATTGAAAAGTTGAAGATGAGTACAAAGGAATTCTATTGAACATTTAGCACAAGAACAATATCAATTCTACACAAACTGTTTTAGAAAATTAAAGAGGAGTAGAACTTCACAATTTTCTATGATGTCAAACATGTTTTTGATAGCAAGGTTAACAGCAATTACAGACAAAAAATAGAGACCAATATTAGTTGTGATGGGTAAATTTGTCAAGAAGTTGTTGAGAATTTCCAGGAGAAAAACCTCTGGGCATGCGTGAAAAGTTAATTTTTTTTGTTTGTTTTTTTCGAGACAGGGTTTCTCTGTATTGTTTTGGAGGCTGTCCTGGAACTCGCTCTTGTAGACCAGGCTGGCCTCGAACTCACAGAGATCCACCTGCCTCTGCCTCCCAGGTTTTGGGATTAAAGGTGTGCGCCACCACTGCCCAGCGAGAAGTTAATTTTAAATAATATAAAAGACTCTATCATCTATCTATCTATCTATCTATCTATCTATCTATCTATCTATCATCTATATATCTATATCTATCATCTGGTGTGTATGTGTCTGTGTGTGTGTGAGAGAGAGAGAGAGAGAGAGAGAGAGAGAGAGAGAGAGAGAGAGAGAGAGAAGAGAGAGAGAGAGAGAGGAAGAGAGAGAGATGAAGAGAGAGAGAATATTATATGTGTGTAAGTACCCGGGGAGGCCAAAAGAGGAGGGTGTCGGATCCCCTGGAGCTGGAGTTATAGCCAGTGGTGAGTTGTCCAGTGTGAAACCTCTGTTCATCTGCGAGAGCAGAATGCTGTTCTAACCTGTAAAACATCTTTCCAGTGATGGTTTAAGCAAAGGTGGGTAGTATCAACACTTGAACACCAGCTCTGAAATAAACAAGAAAGAGAAAGTATGTCAGGTGTCTGGTAATCTCTCTCTGATTCCTAATGGTCACACTCATATCACCACAGCTAGGGCTGCCTTCATCATTTTCCTTGTTATAATAGACTACAGTCCTTAGATCATAAGTGCAAGTAAGTCCTTTCTACCTTCAAACTAGGAGCCTGAACAAACCTTTCCAACCTTTAAACCATGAGCCTAAGGAAATCTTTCCTACCTTAAACCATGAGCCAAAGGAACCTTTCCTGTTTTAAATTGGCTTTGTCTGGCATTTTGTTATAGCAGTGAGAAAAAGATACACAAAACTGAAATGATATTTCAAGAAATTGATTCTGACACTTTATGTTTAAAAAGAACATGAACCAGTGACATTTTGCCTAGGAATCAAAGATTGAATTAACATTTGAATGCTAATCAATGCAATTCGCTGCATTCACACTTTTAAACTGAAGCCATATCACCATGTTGACAGACTAAGAAAAATCTCTTGGCAGCATCCACAATCTATTCTGGCAAATCTTTTAGAAAACTAAAAATTAAAGGAAATGCAATAAATGACATTGGTATGAAACCTACAGTTAACATCATATTCAACGATGAATGCAATCTCTGTGAAGTCAAAGACTGATATCCTAATCATCAGCTACAAAATCTATCACTAATGTCTTACTGCATGCATGCCTCTGACATAGTGTTTGAAACAAGGCAAGGATTTTGATCCCAGTCATTTTGTTTGAAAGGTGGTAGCAGCTGATGGCTTTTGGAGAAGAGAGAGTTGGTTTTCTTCAATGCATAGTCCCTGGTAGGAGGGCCACTACAGTGGATGGATACAGACCCAGGAGCATATAGGAAGTACAAATTGGACTCAATAGTTTATTTAAAATCCAAAACCAACCAACAAAACAAAAAATGAATGCACCACATTGGGAGAGGTAAAAGGTGGGGGTGAATCTGGAGGTATTATGGAGTCTTGTTTGAGGATATATTAAATTACAAACAGAACTTCCTTGATGGCTATTGTGAACAATTTTTTTCATCTTTTGACCTGTCTATTGTTGACTTTTTGTCTTTTTCTCCTTTAGTGACTTCAGTGTTCAAAAGTTTGTGATTTAACTTAGCAAATGTTTCTTTGTGCTTGGTCATCTTGTATAAATTTGACTTTCTCAAATCTTGAGGGAATTTCTTCTACATTGTATTCTATATATAAAAGCCATTTTATGTTCTAATACTTTTTCCATGCCATTCTCCATCTCTGGTTCTGTGGAATTAAGATGATAGAATTCTTTGAGGTTTTCCAGTTGCTCTCAGATCCCCATGACTCTTTGATACTATGTTTAATACACTCAATTTTCTGTTTTTTGAATTGTATTGCTTCTATTGTTCTGTCCATAAGCATTCTATTTAAGGTTAGAATTCCAGTCAGTGTAATTCACTCTATTGATATCTGCATTAAGCCTTTAAGTTTTTTAAAATTTTAGTTTTTGTATTTTTATTTTGGAATTTTTTAAAGATTTGTTTTATTTTTATTTCCATAGTGTGTGTCTCTGTGTGGATAGGTGAACATGAATGCAGATGCCTATGAGACCAGAAAAGGACCTCAGGTCCTCTGGGACTATAGTGACAGGTTTTTGTAAGACACCAGCCATAGGCGCTGGGATCCAAACTCAGATCCTCTGCAAGAGCAGCAAGTCTCTGAACTACTGTGACATGACTCCAGTCCCTAGTTCAAAACTTTCGCCTGGTGATGTTCATGGCTTCTGTATTGATACTTCCTTTTTGTCATATGTTTTGAGAGCTTGTTTATTGCTAAAGCACATTAAAGATGAGGCTTCCTTTAGTATTTGGCTTACCATGTGCTGGCCAATTGAAAAGCAGATTACTTGTGTCATGATTCTGGAGGCTGGTTCTTGTAGCTTTAAATTCTCTTGTATTGGATAGTATGCAGCTTCCTTCTTGCCTTGTTCTCACAGGCAGAGAGCAATACCAAGTGGGTGTTCATATAAGAACCCAACTAGCACAGGAAGACTCTTATTTGATGACACTTTTAGTCTTAACTAGTCTCCCTGTTCATAAAAGAACCCAACTAGCACATGAAGACTCTTATCTGATGACACTTTTAGTCTTAACTAGTCTCCCAAAGGCTGCATTTGAAATACAATGACACTGGGGATTAGGGGTTAAATAATCACCATAATAATTTCAGTGGACACAGTTCAGTTCATAGCCCTCCTTAAGAACCTTGGTTAGGAGGTGCCAGTGTGTGGTGCATCTTCCCGTGGGTGCCAATAATTAGCTCTTCAAGTTGTCATGTGCTTCGCAGTATGCTTGATTTTTTTAAAACTCGTATATTTTTGTCCATTATTACATTGGTTTTCCATTGACTCCAATTTAATATTTAAAAAAATTTCAAGCAGTTTTTGTTTTATGTGTGTGCAAGTGCACACATATGTGGGATGGTATGCATGTATATACATGTGCATGTGGAGACCAGATGTCAAATTCTGGTGTTAATCCTCAAGAACCATACTTGTTTTTTGAGACAGCATTTCACTGCCCTGGGGCATACTTAGTAGGACAGGCAGGCAAGTGCTCCTCAGGACTCTACTCCTCTCCATCTCCTCTGTGACTATAAGCATATTACATATGTGGGTACTGGGGATCAAACTCCGGTCCTTGTGAGTGTACAGCTAGAACTCTACTGAATGATCTCCCTAAGTTCATGGTTAGGTTTTGCACGGAGATTTAGTTTTCTTAGGGCCACTGTTTCAATGGCAGTTCAATTTTAGAATCTATGTAGTACTAACTTTGGCTGCTTAGACTGATAGATGGTACATCCTGGTTCTACCATTAGCACCTGGTAGGTAGAGATGATTTTCTAGGTAAGATCAACAGGTTTCTTTTCCATGGGGAAGTTTCGGGTAGGACCTCCTACTGATGCCTTGTCCTGCCTTCCTCCCAGGCTGCAGTAGCCGCTTTTCAGGTTCAGGTTCTGTTGTCCAGTTCTTCCCACTTGCCCCACTCATACACATTTTACATTCTCTTCTTGCCACTTGGTGCAACATTCTGCACGTGCTAAACTCTTCATCACTATTGGCCTTGAAGTACTTCCTCATTCACCAGGGTATTGGGGTAAGGATGGTTGCATTTTTACTGTCCTCTGACAGACAGGTTGATTTAGACAACTACGTAGTAGCTATGAACCTTTCAATGACTTTAGATAATAAAATATGGATTTGATTTTTTCCCCTGGGGTGGTGTCTCCTTTCATGGAATGGAAATGGCTTGGATATAATTTCCTGTTCTGTTGTGATGCTTTTTTCCCTCTATTGCACACAGCAAGAAAAATTACCACTTCCCTTTCTTGGACTTTTGCAAAAAGAATTCTAAAGGAATTGAGAAAGAAGCCCAGGTTTTTACATTGCAAAACAGGCTCTTTGGCATGAGAAGAATCCATAAATGGGTAACTTTTTATCTCGTGTCACAGAGGCTGGCTCTGAGGCAAATGTTCCTTAATTACGGCTGATAGGGCTGTATAATAGGAGAACTGGAGGAGACGTTAGAGAACAGCTCGTCCAAAGCCTCTTATGTTACCCGTGCAGAAAATGGGACTTATTTAAAGTAATGGTTTGTCTAAAATCACAAAGAAGTTAGCAGCAAGTGGAGAATGTGACATAGTAGTTAAGCCTGTACCTTTGATTTCAAGAGCCTTGAGTTAAAATCCTAATGTTACCATTTGCTACCTTTATCATATAGGACTACACTAAAATTCCTTACTTCATCTCCTTTTTAAAAAAATCAATTTATTTAGGCGTGTGTGTGTGCGTGTGTATGTGTGTGTGTATGTGTGTGTGTATGTGTGTGTGTGTGTGTGTGTGTGTGTATGTGTGTGTGATGAGTATGCAGAAGAATCAGATGAGCTGGAGACACCCAAGATAGGTGCTGGCAACTTAACTCTCACCTTCTGGGAGAATGCCAAGTGGTCTCATGTACTAAGCCATCTTTTCAGCCCCGCTGTGCCTGTTTCTTAAGTGGTATGGAGAATCAGAAAGATAGGATTATCCATGGTAATTACCAGAGGCTTCTCCCATCAAACCTGGGACTATTCAACTTAGCCCAGATGGCTTCTAGCTCCATTATGTAAACAAATTATTCTTCTTTTATTAGGTCCAGGTTCTAGTCCCACCTATAAATTCTTCACACATCTGTTCAGTGTCTGATACATGCAGAAGCGCTATGGATGCAAAGATGAAGGCTAAGTCCTCTTTGCCAACATTCAGCTTGGGGCCCCAGGGGGGAGGGTAGAAAGAGACCCCATAAACACGAGGACCAGCATAGAAACATGGGAGAGGCTAGCAGGTATCCCTCTGCAAAGGAACATTTTATTGTATCTGTCACAATAATATGTCTGAGTCTACATGCACTGGCCATTAGCAGTAGATGACTGTAAGGTGTGATAATTTTCAGAAGTTAAGAGTTGTACGGCATCAAATACCTCTATTGGCATGTCCCTGGTACTGTGAGGAGACCAAAGGTTGAGAAATCAGAGAATCTCCCCCTTTGGCGGTACTGGAATCTGCTTCAGCTTAATCCTCAGGTGGCAGTTTGCTAGTAAATGAAGCCACAGTGAGCTGGCTTGATACGTATTCAGAGTCAGCCTGAAGTAATGATTTTGGGCTGAATGGGGAAAATCCAGTATTAAGAGTGAGTTCTAATTAGTGAATGACTTGCTGAGGAAGATTAAATGTGTCATAGGGAGAAGGGGTGACACGGGAGGCTTTGGTGGGAGATGGGAAGGGTGTGAGTGATGTAGACACAGCATTTATGTGTGAAGTTCTCAAAAAATAGTTTCTAAAAATCTCTATAATGTCTAAAAAGAGAGAAATGGAGTGATATGGAAGAATGGGGATGTGGCGTTAATTTTTATTTACTATTTAAAGATGGTGGCTGGGGAAGCAACCAAGGGGGTGTGTGAGCATTATGAAGAACAAGAATACACTAGCCCATGGTACTTTCTGGTGGGAAGCAGGTGTCAGGGACAGCCCATGATTTGACTTGTTGGGACATGGACTGAAGGAGGGAGGAGAACAGGAAAGAGCTTTGGGGAATGAAATAATTGAGGCAATGCCAAGTTTCGGTTGTCACAATAGCCTTTAAGCCCAGAATACTGATAAAACCATCTTTGACAGGTGCTATGGGTGTAGAATAAAGAAGGAAGCCCGCTCTTACCATGGCTCTGAGGACCATCATGGCGGGCACCTTGCTGTGCCCTTATGTTGATTGATAGCAATGTTGACCTGGCTGCTGCAGCCCTGCCTTCACACTGAATAATGATGTCCTCTGTCATTTTCAGGAAGAGTAATGCCTCAGACATGCCTCGCTCTGTTAGATACTTCCTCTGCAAACTCTCCAGAGCAGTCTGGGTGAGAAATGGAGAATCTTTGTGTTGGCCTTTAACTAGCTTCGCCTTTAGTCCAGGCTTGAGATGGACTTTAAAGAAGAAAATAGAGTAGCTGTTTTTTAGAGATTAACTGTTTCTGGGCTTTATTTGCATAATCAAATTAATGAGCTGGAAAGTCTCAACTTTTACAAGTGCTACATCCTAAAGACACTGTGGGGACAGACGCTTCAGTGTTATTGATGTCTGTTCAAACTCATAGAATGCCAAGGAAGCGTCTCAATTTAAAACAAGTCTCCTAACTGTTGGCAGCAGTATTTCATTCTCTGCAGAGAAGAAGATGACAAAGGGTGTCTTTAATTCTGTTTATTATATATTTTCAAACATGCATGTTTAACCCAAGTTTCCAATAAGGCAGATTGTCTTATGAGTAATGAGTTTCTAAAATTGATGAATTAAAATTTAATCAGCCTTCCTGATTTCCCTCTCCTTCCTTCTGTTTTCTCACTTTGTATTCCTCCTTCCCTTCCCCCCTTCCCCTTTGTTTTCCCAAATATTTAGCTCCTATGATATGTCAGTCATCATTAGTGATCAAATTTACAAGGATGAGAAATATAAGTTCTGTGCTTAAGCAGAGAAAATGGGTACATAAAACATCAGTAGAGAATTATCACACAGCATGGTCAAGGTCTGGTTCTATTGTTCTGGAAAGACAACATGGAAGAGCACACACACAGAGACACATAGACACACAGACATGCCCACAGATGCACATGTATACACAGATGCATACATGCAGGTACACACACAGACACACAAACATAACACACACAGAGACATACAAATACACATACACACAGACATAACAGAGACACACATGCACACACAGAGACACAGACATACACTCAAAGATGCACACATATACACAGAGATATACACACATGCAGATATGCACACAGGCACACACATAGACACACAAACACACATACACACATTTTGTTCCAGGTTATGTGGTTACCCACATGACTAGGAGCAGGTGACATACCTCTCTACGTTGTCTTTGAATAACTTTAGAATTCCAGAGTAGACTATCTCATCTTCTGGTCAGCATTTGATAGAAGCATACCTCCTGATGATGATCGCAATGATCATTCTCTCCTAAACCATAGTTAACTGGCTATAATAATTCAGAAGAACCCCCAAGAGATGACCAGTTCACATGGCTTACTTTTAAATAGCTCTATTCCATCTATGCTCTGGTGTGCAGAGCCATCCTGGGAATTCCAAGCTCTTCAAATCAATTTACAATAGACTGGCAGAGTCTCCTCCCCTGGAGTTACATTCCTATGGGAAGATAGAAAATAGACTTCCAGGAGGACTTCCAAATACAGGCTCAGATTAGCTGCATTGAGAACAACCTCATGATTAAGAAGATTTCTGGGGGGTGTCCCGCATGTTGAATTTGGAGTAAAAGCTCATACATTTGCTCTCATCCAACAACTATATTTCATATCACACTTAATCATCAGATCACTTGGTGTACAATTGTAGGAGAAAGGTAGGTTTTCTCCATCTTACTAATGCATTTCCTAGAGTGGGTGGAGACTCAGTGTTCCAGTTAACAATGCTAGAGAGGAGCCAAGTGTGAGTATGCAGATGTCACTATCTTCTCCAATCCAGTCTGTCATAGTCCAGACCAACATATAGTGGGGAAGAGAGGCATCTGAGGACTGTGATGTTTGGAAGTCACTATAACTAGTATTTGTTAGGACATTGTGTATGAATGAGTGACAAGGTGCTGAAGAAATGGACCTTTCTGGTCATGAAAGAGTTATATATTCCAGAAGTGAAAACAGTTCACAAACAAAACTCTCGCATTGCTGTGGAAACTAGCCAGCCAGCCATTCAAACAGCATGTTTTAAGAAACCCAGGACCCACAAGAAGCCTTGCAGGCACTGGGAAATAGCAATGAACAAAACAAATAAAATCTGCTCTCATCAGGCAATAATTCAGGATTGGGAGTCAGGGAACAAATAAGTATCAGTGAAACACAGTAATAGGAAAGAACAATTCTGTGGAGTCCTGTACATGTCAAGGGAGGCAAGGCCGCTATCTAAGGAAGATCAGGGGAGGGCTGGCATGGCGAGAACAAAAAGACTGGCCCTCCAGGGAAAGTTCTGTAGACAGAAGGGGCAGAGGGCTGAGGTAGGAGTCTTCCTGGAGACTTGGAACACCAGCTAGTGGAAAGAGCCTAGTGAGGAAATACTGCAGTAAGGTCAGAGAGATCAGAAGGCAGATTGCTGGGTTGACCTTGAACTTTGGGGTCTACCCTGAGGGGAGATGATTGCTGTGATTTTAAGAGACTCCTGTGATTGCTATTTGGAATGATAAAGAAGGGAGCCTGTGGTGATGCAGGGAATTGTGGTCAGGCCCACTGAGCTGTTGGAGAGGAGTAAGGCATGATGCAATGGGCAGGGATACTTGTTGGTAAGAACATAATGTGAGGCCTACCGTAGAGCTCAAATTCTTTTGTCTAGAAAATTCCATATGTCTTGTGCTCCCCGTTGGTCTTTGGTTACTGTTTCATATCTCACTACAATGATGGTCTGAACTCCATAAAGGGATCCAGACTTCCAATTTAAAAAGCAAAACGAAACAAGAAACCCAGCAAGTCCCTGTAATGCTTCAGGCTTTTGAACACTTATGTGTGGGATCATTAGAAGAACTTGCAACTTGCTAAGTTTCCAGAGACTTTCTGAGATGTAGACATTACAGACATGCAATGGAAAACACATGGTACAAATGAGTGGCTCTTACATCCTTCACCATATTGTGCTCAGTTCACTAAAGATGCTTCAGTAGCCGAGGTCACCCTCAAACCCAGAATCCTCCTCCTTAAGCCTGCAGAGTGTCGTGATTGTACAAGTACGTCTCCACATCCAACTTTCAAGTCTTCTTTCAAAGTGTGTTTCCCACGTGCCTTTCTTCTGCCATGGGAATCTAGGTCTCACTGCATTATTGAGACACTGAACTAACGTTAGGTGGATATTACTTGTCTCCTTTTTGTATTTTTCTTTGATAACTTCAGATAATATGTTTACATCCTCCCACCTCCCTAGATCCAACCCCCTTCTTTATACACCTATCAGCATCCTTTTACCCCCAAACCCATCAAGTCCAATCTATGCTGCTCAAATATTTTTGGATGTGGAGTGTGGTTTATTTACTACGGACTACACCCTTAAAGAAAACTGTCTTGGCTTCCCTCTTCCATCACAGCTCCTCAGCTAAGAGTGGGACTTTGTGTCCAACCACATTTATGGTTTGTTTATTAATTTCATGTTCTCTACCCTAGCCATCCATTTTAAGTTCTCCGTTGAGGAATCAGCTCACTTCCATGGGCAATCCCCCATCTATTCTAGTGTCATTTCTTCAGGTCCCAATATATAAAACTCATATTCCCATAATTTATGATCACCATCATATCCCGTGTCTTCCTATTTCTATGACTTGAAATCATATCTTCATTTCCTCTACTCTTCAGTGAGGACTAGAGAGATGACTTAGTAGTTCAAAGCGTGTCCTGTTCTAGTTTCCAGTAGCCACATCAGGTGGTTCACAGATTCCTATGACCCCAGTTCCAAGGATCTGATGCTCTGTCTTCTTTCTCATGTGGGCACCCACACACATTGCATGTATTCATGCAAACATCTACATGAATAAAAGAAAACTAGATTTAAAACCCTTCTCCAGGGGAGCTGGAGAAGTGGCTCAAAGTTTAAGAGCATTAGCTGCTCTTCCAGAGGTCCTGAGTTCAATTCCCAGCAACCACATGGTAGCTCACAATCATCTACAATGAGATCCGGTGCCCTCTTCAGGTCTGTAGGTACAACAGTATATACATAATAAATAAATCTTTTTTTAAAAAAAGCCTTCTTCAATCTTCCTAGTGACTTCCCTGATATTCCCACCTCTCCTCATTTCACATTCAAAGACCAACTGAGTATTTATGCTGGATGATGTCACCTGCCTCTTTGTGAGATAGTGTCTTGCTTCACAATGAACAAATCCGTCTTTTGGCTGTCTTCAGGCCTGAGACTGTGCATGCATCATTTGAAGGTGTAGCCTGTGGGATCTCATAATTTATTGTGTGATCATGGATAAATGATCTCATATATCAGAGCCCCCCTTCTTTTTCCTACCAGCTTTAAAATATTCTAATAATAGTGACCATTTGAGTTTGGTCCAAGAGTTTGAAACATGAACATAGGTGGCAGTACTCAGTAATCCCAGATAGATTCAGTCATTCCTGGTGTTATCATCAGATAATTGCTTCTCTCCATTCTTGTGATCTTTGGCTTTGGCCTTTGTGTTGGGGTCAGCATGTCATTATTAGGTCAAGGAATAGAGGAACAGAGCTAGAATGGTGTTTTTCGAGTGACTTACAAAGCAATGTTATTTGACACTTCTTTCATAAACTAACATTTTTTCCTTCAGCAACACGAAAATTTTAAAACTCATACGAAGACTGGATTAAAAGCAACAGACAACCACTGAAGTGATACGCTACACCCAAACCAGCATTTAGAGAAATATATATTTCATCATCCCCCATCTCATTTATAGCCTAATTTTGTGGCTTTGGAAGGAAAGAAATGTTCGCTCTGGCCTTGTACTGCACTTGAGTGAGACCAACTAGTCTTCATTGCTCCAAAACCTCAATTTATGTCAAGATCAGATTGCCATCTTTTAAATACCCAGGAGGCCCATGAAATTTCTTCGCCTCCCTTGGATATTTGCATGCCAAGGAACCTTCATGCTCAAGCACTAGCCTACATTTAGAAAATCAAAAATCCCTCCTCACACGGTGTCTCTGTAGTCCAAAGTGGTGGGAACTTCTGGCTCTGAGGCAAAAAGAAAAAAAAAGCCTTTTCACATGGTAAATGGTAAATGCTATTGATTTCCCTGGTCTGGAGATTAATTTGGAAAAGAGAATCTGTTATTAGTATGAAGGTGATGGGCGATGATGGAGAAAGGAAGGGGGAGGAATCGATACCTGAGAGCCGCCATTAATGTACTACAGTCACCATCATTTTGACAGGTTTACAATCAAATGCTATGGATTTCTCATCAGCTTTCTCAACTGGCTTCAGAGGTGAGGCTTCTGGCTTTGGGGAAATAAACAGCTTTTTAACAGACGTCTTCAGTCTGTCATTTGCACCCAGCCTGAGATTTGCTGAGTCAGCCTTCAACCTCGCTCCTTGGGTTGTTCATTGCAGCTTTGGCTGTTGCAGGGCATTCGGAGGAGGGAGTTGTCACCAATGGGAAGAATGGCATTGCTTCCAGAATGACACCTTCTCAGAGGTGTTGCCCGTTGGCATCAGAGCACTGAAATAGGGTCACCTATTCAGGGTAGACCTGAGCTAATGGAAGGAGAGCAGGAAGTAGGAGACTACATGTCTGAGCAGTCTCCTACTTCTATGTTACCTCATCCAAGTCTCAAAATCTCCAAATCCCAGACAATGCATAAACTTTGATGTGGTGATATATTATTTCTGGTTTATTGAAGCTCGCCTGAGGATTGAGAAAGCAAAGTCAGTCACAAGCTATAGAAGGCAGGTGGCGGTGGTACATACTTTTAGTCCTACCACTTGGGAGGGAGAGGTAGACAGATCTCTGTTAGTTCAAGGCCATACTAAGCTATAAGAAATATAAACACTTCTAAAGAGAAACAGATATCACACACCTTTAATCCCAGGACTCATGAAATGTGTTTAAGACAGAAACAGGGTCTCAGAGCTAGTATTCATTCTCTAGTCTCAGTGAGAATAGGAAGACGTTGAAGTCACTAGACACATTGAGGACAGCATAGCAGTCTGAGTGAATCTGAGGAGCAGTGAAGTCAGGAACAGTTTGAAGATCACGCCTTCGGTCTGAGCTGAGGTAGAGGTAAGAGCTAGTGACTGGCTGATTTGCTTTTCTGATTTTCAGCTTGAAGCTTGAACCCCAATATCTGTTTCTGGGTCTTTCATTTTTTGTGCTACATTTTGCAAAGTTCAAATACCGTTCCCCGGGTTCCCACATCTGAACTGAGTCCCAGAACTCTTAGAATAACATTCATTTTCCCTTCCAGATATTGTAGTTCATCCCCATGCCCATTCTCAGTAGTAAGTACCAAGCAGCCTGCTACACAATATATGAGACATAGATGAATTAGAAAGTCCTGGGTGTTAGCCCTTTTCCACATGTAGCTCCGATCCTGGTTATGTCTTTTGGCAGTTCCTACTCTATGGTGATGTAGGTGATAGTCAATATCTTGGAGTTAGTGGCCCCTCTCTGGGATTACATGAAGAGTTGGGGAAACCCCAGAGGTTTTGGATTGAAGTAGACCTGGAAGTTTCCACTAGGAATTGTAAGAGGTAGCTCTACAGACTTTTCACCTCACAAAACCTTATGTAGTGACAGAAACACCAGTGAATACCGCATAGATATTAATCGGAGTACCAGTTCCAATGTAGGAACAACATGCACAGGGAAATCTGCATTTATGTTAGACCCGCAAGGAGCTAGGGCAGCTTTTCCAGGCTTCAGCGATAGTTGATAGCCTTGACCTTATCTTTCTTATTCTGACTATGAATAACTGTAGGGCAAAGGATTACAGAGTTGGGGTGGAAAACAGTGGGCTGTGATCCCTATACTCAGTTAGCAGACTTCTGCCAATGGTAATGAACTTGCTAACAGAATAAAAATGTGTTCTTTTAGTTTGGTCTCAGCTTCATTACTTTCCCATCTCCCTTTCTTTAACGTTTAGTAACCTGGAATTGGCTGTCTGTGTCCTGTGAAAAGTCTCATAGACAGGATACAAAGGACCTCTGTTCTCCAAGATTATGAGGCTCTGTAGAATTCATTCTCGTTGAACTTTCTGGGAATGATATTTGATTCTATAAGCTAAAAAACTTGCTTGGGATATTTTCCCTTGGCCAATAATAATTCAATGATTGTGATACAGTTTGTTTATTTTGTGTGTATCTTTATATGTAGCAGGTACGTGTGTGTGTGTGTGTGTGTGTGTGTGTGTGTGTGTGTGGTGCAGTGTATACATGAAGATCAGAGGACAACTTTTGGGAGTTGGTTGTCTTTTTCCACCTTGTGGATCCCAGGGATCAAACTCAGGGTCATCAGGCTTCGTGGCAGGTGCTCTTACCTTCTGAAATAGCAACTCAGCCATACATACACTAGTTTTATACATATTTTGAAGAACTGAAAATGCATTGTTAGTCTGCAACATCTTCTGAAATCAGCAGACAGTCGTTCTATATCTAGACCAAATTAATCAAATAGATAGGATCCAATAATTTATGGGGATGCATAATACTTTAAAAGGTTTTAAAACAAGTTAAATAAAATCCCCAAACTTCCTAAACTAAGTTTCATATTATCTGTAGCCACATCACACCAATAGCTCTATTGATTGTATTTATAGCCTTAGCAGAGTCACCAGAGTTTTCATTGAATAGAAGAAGCGTGAGTCAGAGAGATAGGAAATGATTTTTTTCCATTATAAAAACTCTGCAAATAAAGGGAAGCCGAAACGAAAGCTGCCGGCACCTATAAAAATGTCTGGGATAAATTGCCAGGCTCCCTCAAATAGAACAAATACCTCTCCTCCCCCAAAGAAAAGCCATGAAAATGTAATATGATGTAATATGGTTATTTGTGTGTGTGTGTGTGTGTGTGTGCATTGTGAGACAAAGCCTCAATTTTATCTTTCAGCCTTCTCTTAGAAATCCCATCTTTCCTATTTTTTTGAATGCTGTGGTTTACCATGTAGCATATATCCCTAGCACAGGCATCCACAGATGTTATGCCTGTGTCAACCCCAAGTTCAGTGAAAAACAAGCTTATTTTAGACAAACGTCTGGTCTTACTGCTGTTCTGCTATCTGCACATAAAACTTGGTGGCTGCGAATGTACATTTAATTTATTTTTAATGCTGATTTTCTGAGTTTGTGTTCTGAATATGTATTTTAAAGATCAGTTTATTTTGTCAAGCTGGGTCTAATCACTGTCATTTTAATGAGTTGTTCAGTCTTGGGGAAACACATCAGGGTTCAGAAGCATGCAGTGGCTCCAGGCTTTCTGATATCTCCCAGCCAAGATTCTGAACTTGTTTTAATTTTGATTTTTTTGAAAATAGAGTCTCTTCTCATACAACATATTTTGACCACTCCTCCCAGCTTCTTCCCACTTCCTCTACCCCAGATCCAATCCTGCTCTGTTTCACTTTAGAAAGAGCAGTCCTCCAATAGACAACAATCAAATATGACAAAACAGGTTCTAGAAAGCCTAGGGAAAAGCTTTCATATTGAGGCTGGACAAGGTAATCCAAGAGGTGGAAAAGCATCCTAAGAGAAGGCAAAAGAATCAGAGAAATTCTACCACTGTTAGGAGTCCCACAAAAACACCAAGCTAACAGCTTTAGTATATACACAGAAGACCTGGTCTCTGTGATCCCATGTAGCTTGACCCAGGGTTTAAGATCTCTTTCTGTCTGCATTCACTAGGGTCTCTTGACAATGCATCCTACTGTTCTACCTTTTATGTTGGCTGTCTTCCATTCATCTTCTGATGTGAGAACATTTCAGGATACCTTAGATCTTGGCAAAGCCTTTCCTGCTTCTTGGTGTGCTAAATTCTGGATGCTAGGATCTCAGAAAACAAACAAACAAAAAAATCTCTGTAGCCATCAAAGGCATCGTGGCCCAATAGCTTTTGCAATCTTATCTCATAGATCCTAAGGAAAAAAATAGACTGCAGACATTATATGTTCACAGGTGGAAGATTAAGAGGAGGGGACACAACTCATACATAGTGGAGGGGGAGGGGGCCTGGGAAATGACTACAATTGAGCTGCTCTTCTGGAGGCTTCTTAAAGGCTTGTGGTAGAAACTGAGGTGAGGTATGGGGAGGGGATGAGCTAACTGATCCTGTTGGTCCAATAATGAGGACTCCAGGTGTCTCCTCTTAATTTTAGTCATGTCTACAAGGGTAAGAGATAACACGGAAGCAGAACTCAGCCTTTTCTCTGGAGTTGAACGATTACATCATAGACATGCTGCTTTGGGGTCACTGCCCTCCCTGCTCCGTCTCTGTCTCCTTTCTCATTGCTTCCACACGAGTCTTCACTTCCCCTTACCCACAGCTTTCCTCTTCATTGGGTTTTTACTTTTGACTTCAACTTTAGCAATCCTCAGAGAAATATACCACACACAAGCCTCATAGCCAGCCTGTGGCTTGGGCAAGAGGTTAAATGGCAGCTCATGGGAACTGAGCTTGACATAGTCATCTTTGGTAAAAGATCAGAATTTCCAAAAAGACCTGTTAGACTCAACAATTCTGGGTTAGACTCTCTAGCTGGAGCCTAACGATCTCTGCAAGGGCAGCAACTAGGACAGTTGCTTTGCTAGTGTCCTGGCTAGGATACACAGTATCATCATGCCCCAAAAAAGCACTATTCTGTTGTGTTGGAAAAGATGTGAACAATCTGCCATTGCTGGTACCAGCTGTTGTCTTGAACCACAGGTGAATGGAGTCTTTGTTCTGTTTTACAGACATGTATGTATGTGCACATTGGGTGACTGTATACACATGTGTGTGTCTGGTTACATACAAGTAGAATTCTATGTGGGAGTCATAGGAATAGTGTGCATTATCAGTCAGGTGTGAGGATCATTATATATTTAGAGAAAGGATCATATACTTTACTGAATGCTGTCAGCATTTAACATATTTGTAGAATGAACAGGTTCTTCTGTTTACCCAATACCATAAATATTTATGGAAGAGTTTATTGGTAATTGGAAGCCTAGTACCTGATGATGATGTAAACAGGTACAAGCCTCCTAAAGCAGTCCTGCGGCATGTCCCAGTATCTGCTCAAGGACTGTCCTCAAGATGACTGCTTCTCTGAAAAAAAATCAGAATTTACCTTTTCTCTTTTTACTTTTGCCCACACTCAATTTTCCCTGCTCAGTACTCACAGCCCTGAATCACTGTCTTAATTTCACAGCTGTGACTGCCATTCTGACCCCTGTCAGCACATTCTACACAAGGGCCACTCTTCCCTTCCTGCCTGGACCTTTGCGCTACAGAGTTCTGTGTACGTGAATGTCATTATCTTGTACAGCCACTGACTTTCTGTTAGGGGTTGGGGATAAGCAAAGAGAATTTCAAAGGTGTAAATAGACCTTTAGTACTGGATACTAAGTAGGTTGTTTTCAGAAAGTCACCAGATAAATTAAGCCACACAAAATACAGGAGTCTCCATATGGATAACTGTTTCAGTGAGATGCCAATCCCCTGAGCCCTTACAATTTGGGTTTCTGGTTCCCACCAGAAAAACCCCACGTCCATCTATAGGGATTGGTTTCCTCCCTATGTCATGTATGTCATGTGTCTAACCTATGGCACCTAGGCCCCAAGAACTGTACATGGCTGATGTGTGTTATGAATATAATGTAATATAAAATCTTAAACTATAAATTTTGGGTTGTAGGTAATAATTTTTCTTTTAGAACCTGATTGAGTGATTTTTTTTGAGACAGGGTCTCACTATGTAGCTCTGAGTGTTCTTGAAGTTACTATAGACCAGGGTGGCCTTGAACTTACAAGGATCTACTGCCTCTGCTTCCTGTGTGCTGTGACTGAATGGTTCTTGACACAGATGTTGTAGACGTCACAATGTCAAAAGCCGATATGCCTGGGATCTGTAATCCCTTTTCTGTCTCAGAGAGAAGGTCTAGGAAGGCAAGTGCACCTGTAGATGTGTGGTTCCTCATGACTTTCTGTCCATGTCACGTGGTAATCAAATTCTCAATTGCTGTTTAGTCCTTTGCAGGCAAAGCTTGGGCCAAGCCCCTTTCCTACCTCCGTGTGTCTTACCATTCCAGAGACAGGTAGTAACTCTCAGAATACAGCACAGCTTGAAAGAAATGTGTGTACGAATGTACTTTATATGTTTCTAAAAGATATATTATATATAAGGATTGCTATAGTGCTCAAGGCCAGTATAGTGTTTACATCATGAGCTGTATTCTCTTTCTTTAGTTAATCCTTTTCCTGCCATGCATTGACTCAGGACAAGAGACCTATTAAACACCAAAACAGGGCTTATATTAATGTCATTCAAGATGGCAGTTGTTTATCCTCAGTCATCCCCATAAGCTATGGTTTTAATTTATAGCTTTATCTTCAATCAGAACAGTCTTGGGCCTTCCTTCTTCACTAGACTCTGTAAAGGGGAGGGGAAATCTATAGAGACGTTTCTCCTTCAATGGGAGGGGCACTGAGGAAGAGAAACACTGTTGTTTGTGTTTCTTTCCCGCCTGGTCCCATAACTGCTTCAGTCTCAAATAAACACATGGACACCATATTAAATATAAATCTGTTGGCCGATGTCTAGGGTTTCTTGCTGGCTAGCTCTGTCTTAATTATTAACCCATAACTACTAATCTATATATTTCCACATGGCCTTATCTTACCAGAGAATGCCTGGTGCGTCCTATCTTCTTGGTCTCTACATGACGTCTCTTCCATGGCTTCTCTCTGCCCCTGCCTCTACCCAGCATTCTCCTCGTTTCCTAGGCCCACCTATCTTCCTGGCTCTACTGGCCAATCATTGTTTTATTCATCAACCGGTAAGAGAAACATATATACAGAAGAACATCCCCCATCAAAAACTCTTCCCATCTAAATTAGTTGCTTTCCTTGCTATATAACAAGATACCTGACAGGCTGCAATATGGGGAAGGAAGGGGTTATTTGGATTCAAGTTCAAAGGAACCATCCAACCAATGAGAGGAAGGTATGGCAGCAGGAGCAGGGAAAGACTGACTGATAACTATACATGCATTGTCACAAAACAAGAGAATAGGAAGTGGAGTTATGTCGTAAAACCCCTCCAGAATGACCTGTGTCCTCCAACACGGCTCTATCTGCCCAGATGCCCACAACCTTCCCAAAGAGAGCTACCAGCAGGGACCAAGTGTTCACATTCATGCACCTATGGGGGGCATTTCACATTTAAACTACAAAACCACTATATGAAAATTATTCTTAAACCATGCAATCGTTAATAGTTTTATAAAGAACATTTATAGATCTCCATACCTTTAAAAAACCCATTAAAGTAACAGAGTGAATTCATACACATTGTCTCATTCGGTGAATTATCTGAGATCTATCTGTCTAACAATTACAACTCTCCCCATAACCCCAAAGAAGTATTTCTGTGAGGCCCTTAGAGGGTGTTCCAAAGGAGTAATATTGGAGAGGAGCCTGCCTTTGCCATCCTCTTCTGAGGATGGCTATGTAATTTCTCAAGTTCGCTGTCCCTTTATTGGCAGTTTTGACATGACCTTATGGCTGTGTCTCTCAATTCTCTTGAATCCATAGGCTGTTAAGATGCTAATAAGGGAGGGAAAAGTCATTACTCGAAAGAACGACCTCCTGTAGTCTGCGGTCTAGTGCTCTGTGTGCTCTTCTTCTGAGCTATAGGTAAGAGCGAAGGGAGGTGACTGTCCTTATTTTAATTCTTAGAAGGTCACTGGCTAGACACATGAAAGCATGTATTGCCTCCTTTAACAGGAGGTTGAAAAATATTTAAATCATCTAGGTTGCCATGGCCCTATTATGTAAACTAACATTATAGTATGAAGAGGGCTGAGTCAAAGCAGGCACCCAGGGGACACAAATGGGGAGGCTTTATGAGGTTTATAAATTTCACACCTTTATACATTTAATAAAAAGCTTGTGTCTAAATTATGAGAATGTTCTTGAGCATGAGGCCTGAGTTTTTGGAACCTTTCATGTCTAAGGATATTTAAACTGCAGAATAATAACTCTACTGGAACTTCTTGGAGTGGGTAGGTAGTAAAAATGACAAGGGATCTCTAGAGATGTTTTCATTGGCCCATCCATCATCTGAAACTGTAATGCAGTCAGGATTTACTGAAAGAATAACACACTCCCATATATTCAGTGCTGGAGTGTGATAACTTTGAGCGTTCTCAGAAACTATCTATCCAATTACATATGTTTCCCTGGAACTGCAGCCGGGATGACTTGTGTTGCACTGTATGGAACTGATTTCAGGCTATTCCTTTCTGCAGGCGATGATTTCCGCATTTCCTGACTTTCTCCTCTAGCTCGTGGATTAGCTACAACTCTGAATCATGGCTATGTGGGATTTTCTGAGGTTAAAGAAGACTCCAGTGCATCTGCCAGTGAGACAGCAAAAGCAGACATCCTCGCTTGAGCAGCGTGTACCCGAATAGCATCCCCATGTCAAAATTAGCTAATTAATTAAACAAATCATTACATAGCAAGAGACCATCTATCCAATTTAGATTTAGAAACAACAGCGAGAGCAGCAACAAGGAGAAAACAAAGCAAAACAACACATGGGTTTGAGTCTTGGCTCTGTCATTTATGCTGTATCCTTGGCAAGCTGTGTCCCCTTCCCTGATTCCCACAGTCTTCAAGGGAAAATAAGGCGAATTGTGTTACAGCATCGTTTTGAAAATAATTACAGGGATGAATTAGCAAGTTCTGTATGAGCTATAAATCACTATACAGTTGCTAATTATAATCATAATTTGTTAACTCATGCAATATTAATCAGAGCCTTTGTGGGCACCACACACTGTGTAAAGCACTTGTCAACCTAAAAAGGCAAGTTGAGGCACACTGAGGGAGGGAACAAAGAGTTTATTTGAGACAAAGTGAGGCTGGCCATTGGGAATCACAAATTGTAGTTGCTCAGAATAAATGCTTAGGAGGAGATCTGACTTACAATGAAGGGATAAGAAAAGAGTAACAATAGCCTGTTGGTTGCAGTCACCTTGATAAAAAAAAATAACGCCCTTGGATGTTGATAATTTGTTTTTCACTTTTGGTTATAGATGCCAAGAAAGAATTGTGATAAACAGGAACAAGGCTGTCTTAAGATATTTATTTTGCTGACTTTAATATGTCTACACAGAACTAAGCTTGAGCAGTTAAAAGCTAAAATTAACCAGGTCCTGAAACTGAAATGTAGCAAGTATGACTGCTATCCCACAGCCCATGTCTGCCAGGCTTCACAAGGACTGGCACATCCTCTTTATTGTATTTATGTTTTCATGCTGTATTGAAATAAAAAGATAGAAAAGACAGTTTCTGCTCAAGAACCTACAGTCAACAATAATACCAATGCTTACCATTTACAGGGCACTATGTGCCCAACCCTGGATAAAGTGCAATTTAAAAATATAACCAGGAGTAAAGGGGGTGAGATAGAATGGAGGCTTTGAAAAACCTAATAATAAGAAGAAAACTGGCCCTCGCAGGATTTTGGAGATGCTATTGTAAGCTCCAGGAAGCTCAGAACACACAGCGATTGTGAGGACTACATTCCTTTCTCCTAGGACAGTGGTTTTCAACCTGTGGGTTGGGACCTCTTTGGGGATGAATGACCCTTTCACAGGGGTCATGTGTCAGATATCCTGCATATCAGGTATTGACACCATGCTTCATAGTTGTAGCAAAAATTACAGTTATTACGTAGCAATGAAAGTAGTTTATGGTTAGGGTCACCATAGCATGGGAAGGTTGGCAGCCACTGTCCTAGGAGATATGATGGAGTCAACAAAATGCAGTAGCAAATATTGCCACAGTGCAGTTATGGTACATCTGTGCCTGGCAGAAGAGAGGTTGTAAGCCATCTTAAATAATTTTTCATTTAATGGTCTTCAGAAATGAGTTGTAGTATAGAAGCCCTGGAGGCCTCGACCTGGGTGAGATGCTCAGATGAAGGTGACTGGATCAGGCTAGTATGTGTTAGGAGGTAGCTGTTACTGTTTATTGTTAAAGCAAATTGTGTGCCAGGTTATTTTTAGCGCCTTCATTTTAAAGACCATGACCTGTGACCAGAGTTGGTGGCCCATAACTATAATCCTGGCACTTAGGAAACAGACACAGTAGCATCAGCAGAAATCTGACACCAGTTTAGACTGCCTTATGGATTCCAATACAGTTAGTGCTATGTAGAGAGATCCTTTCAAGACAAACAAACAACGATAAAAACTAAAACAATGCAAAGTCTAGAGATACGGGTTCAGAGGTTAAAATTCCAATAGATTCCTGTGCTCTTAGCCATTAGGACATTGTTTGAACTCTGCTCTGTTCTACTGGGGAAGTGTTGGCCTAAATGCTAGGCTTACTGCAGGGATGGAATGGCCATGTCAGGGTCAGGCCCTCTCTCTATATAAAGGCAGAGAGAGCAAAACCAGGTAGGGGAAGAAGACTGTGTTATGTTCAGAGATGCATAAGGCTAGTTTAACTTGTGGTTTGCTACTTAAAGGAGTAGCAAAACAGGAATTTGTCACGGTTTTTTTGAGTAGAGTTGCAGCAAACTTAGGTTTTCAATATAAAATAACAATCCCATGGCACCTTGAAGAAGTAGGCTGAAAGCAGGAGACCTGCGTGTTAGCACAAGTACCAGAGGACATATAAAAATAATGGATGACTTACTGTCTTCCCTCTTTAACATTTACATAATGGTATATAGCCAGAAGGTAGAGGGTAGAAACTGATTTAAAGGGTAATGGACTTTGTTTTATAACAATGGGAGATTCACTTTCAATTTGCAAAATTTTGCTGGTCCTGTGTGTTTCATATATTTTATGATTTTTGAACTTCACTGTCATGTACAGTCTAAATAGGATGAATGACAAAGTTGTCCTTATTGAAGACGTGACCCTCTTTCTCTCAATGACCTTTAAATCCAGTCTTCTACATCCCCATTTCCTTCAGCACAAAGACTGCTTCCTTGAGTGGATGAGAAAGCAGGTTGGTGTGTACACTGTGGTTCTATGAATTGACACAGGTGATTTCACACACCAGTCACACAATGCATGCCTCATTCAGACATGTTCTTGCAGGGTTTTCCTCACATGTACTGGCTGCACTTTATGCATACAGGATTTGCAAGGTGCTTGTGATTTGAAGTGAAGCATTAGCATGTTTCTGATTCACTCATTCAGATATTGTGATTGATTAACATGTTAAGTATTCATCACTGTTTTATTTGGCATCATGCATATTGATAATGTATGTCTTACTAAGAAATAAGCAGTATTTTAGTTACTTTTGAATGGCTAATTCTCCATACAAGCCTGTAGTGTCTCTGACAAGCCAGCTCAGGGTTGATGTGAGCTTGCACGTGTATGTGCTGTGTGAACTGTGTGCATCAGCAGGAATTGGGTGGATATGTGGTATATTCATATAAATAGGAAAAATATTTCCACTCTTGGTACACTCATTGATAGGACCTCTTATCTCTCAATCATAAAAATAAGTCAGGAAATCAACGAAGCATAAGTGGCAGTAGTAAGAATGGAAAATAGATGGAGTGAAGGAACCTATTATTTCATTTTATAAAACATTTAACTTTTATGACCTGCTTAACAGGTGAAATTCAGATTGCACAAGAAACTTCAAGCCAAAATTATGCCTAACATGCTTCCTCATCAAAAGCAATGAAACTGCTATAAATTTCACAATTGGTTGAGGAAACAATTTTCCTGAATCAAATCAGAAAATTTGTCATTGGGTGAAATACTGTGCTAATGATTATTGATGAAGCGTTTTACTTCTACTTCTACATTCTCAAAGGCAAGGCTACAGTGATCTTGACAGCAACAATATACGTGTTACCGAGTTTATTTGCATTAGTACATAAATACTCGAATGTGATTGAAAATACCAAGGACTGGGATTCTGTAAATATCTTCTACTCAAGAAGAAGAATATGGCAACAAAAAGATATCTAAGCCAAGTAACAAAAGAACAGCATCCGAATTAAGAAAACAAAACCTTTGGAGAAATCTGAAGCAGGAACTTGCTCACCCATCATTGGACATAACTGTGTCAGCCAGGGAACGTTAGTTGCATAGGGGTTCTGGGAAATAGCCTGACACACTACATCCTTGGGTATGGCTGGGATTCTGAGGCTAAGGAAGAAAGAGAAATTGGATACTGGGAAAGCTTCAGGCAGTTTTTCTCTGCCCCCAACTGAAGTTCTCACTCCCTTTGCTCATTTTTAAATTCACTCATTGTAATTCAGGTCTTAAGTTATCTTAAAAGTCGTCGCTGCTACTCTCACCCTGAACTCTTGGGGGAGGGTCTAGGCCCTGCCCTGGATGAAATGGCAGACTATGGACACCCCCTTGGAGGACCTCACCCTCCCTGGGGGAGTGAGGGGATACTGGGGGGGGTTGGTGGGAGAGCATGGGAGGAGAGGAGGGAAATGGAGAGGGACCTGGAATTGACATGTGAAGCAACCTTGTTTCTAATTTAGATTTAAATTTAAAAATAAAAAAATACTCTGTAGTAGCTTCAGTGTGCAGCTAGAGCTGAGATCCTGACTCCAGTTCCACCTCTCACTGTGTGATGTAATGAGAAGGTGAAGGACAGGGAGACCTGTCTCTTTTTTAATCTCTCCAATGTGGTGATGGCCCAGTGCAGTCATTTCCTTTCTTACTCTTTGGAACTCTCTTCAGTAATGAGAAGTTGAACTGGAGTCAGGGTCTCAGCTCTAGCTGCACACCGAAGCTACTGCAGAGTATTTTAGACGGTCGGGGTCTCCCCCTGAACCCAAGGAGTTGGGTTTCACTGGCTCTCAGTGTTGGGGACAGACATTGCCACTTTGGCAGAAGGATGTCTAAGTGATGTTAGAAGGTATAAAGAATAGAAATCCACTGTATTAGAATAAACACTAATACTGGTGCTCAAATTAGGGTCTACTGAAAGCAGCATTAGAGATAGTGTCTAGAATTTAGCATCTCAGGTCCTGGGCCCAACTTGATGAACCAGAATGTTCATGGACCTCCTCAGGTTCTTTGGTATACCGTGAAGTTTGAGAGGCACTCCTGGGGTTCTTCCTTATGTCTTTGATTTATGATTCTACAATAGAAAGCTGCTTCCTGGGTGAAAGGTCTTCAGTAGCTCCCTATGCAATTTGATTTCTTCAGTAATATCTGTTTATGCTCATCATGGTCCAGCCTTGCCTGCCCTCCAGTTATCCCTGCTTCCATGATTCCCATCTTGCATACACCTGTTTTCTTGTTGTATCCCGAACAGCTGTTTCCACCTGGTCCTGGCTTCCTTACTTCTAGATCCTGCTGAAAGTTAGGCTTGCCTCTACCCCTGCACACTGTGTTCTGACTTGTGAGTTGCTTGATGCACATTGAGATTTTACCTTTCTGTTGGCTTTTCTTCCCTATCTACTTAGACTGTGAGGCCGTTGAAGACAAAGTCTGTATCCTGATCATCTTCTAGTCCTAGGTACATAGTCAATATGGCAGACATCCAAACTATCTTTATTACCTGGGATTGCTGAAGTGAACCGACCGTTGACTTGATATTGTTGGTTGTTTTTGGTCTTTTGGCTTTCTGGGGGGTCCCATCACTCAGCTCCCAAATAAATCACACACAGAGTGTTATTCTTACTTATGAATGCCTGACCTTAGCTTGGCTTGTTTCTTGCCAGCTTTTCTTAACTTAAATTATCCTGTCTACCTTTTGTCGTGGGCTTTTACCTTTATTTTTGTTTATCTTTGCTTTCCTTCTCACTCCATGGCTGCCTGTGTTGCTGGGTGACTGGCCCCTGGAGTCCTCCTCCTTCTCTTATGCCTCAGTTTCTCTTTATTCTCCTATATTTCTCCTGTTTATTTCTCTGCCTGCCAGTCCCACATATCCTTTCTCCTGCCTTGCTATTGGCCTGTAAGCTCTTTTTTTTTTTTTAAAGATCAGTCAGGTGATTTAGACAGGCAGAGTAACACAGCTTCACAGAGTTAAACAAATGCAACATAAAAGAATGCAACTGTAACATATCTTTGCATTATTAAACAATGTTCCACAGCATAAGTACATGTAATTTATCTTAAAATTATATTCCACAACAACTCGGAGATCAGGTGTGGAACATTTTATTCCAATGCTACTAGCTTTTCTTAGTCTTGCTATTCTCCTCCAAGTGGGACTTAAGGTGTCTTCTGGCTTTCATAGTTCCTGTGTAGGGCTTTTTTTGGGTTGTTCAGTTTCATTTAGTCATGGTTCCTGATTATTGAATCTTTGACTCCCATGAATTTGCCAGCAATAATTGACACATAGGTAGACGCTCTCTCTCTCTCTCTCTCTCTCTCTCTCTCTCTCTCTCTCTCTCTCTCTCTGTGTGTGTGTGTGTGTGTGTGTGTGTGTGTGTGTGTGTATGTGTGTATGTGTGTGCAATACTGAGAATATGAAAGCCAGAGAACACCTTCAATATCAGTCCTTGCATTCCGTATTGTTTTAGACATGATCCTTTGTTCCCTGCAGTGGGTGTCAGGCCAGCAGGCTGGTGGACTTCTGGAGCATCTTGTATCTGCCCCTCATCTTGCCTGTGGAACACTGGAATCCCACATGTGCACTGTTGCATCCAGCTTTTCACAAGTTCTGAGGTCTTTCAGCTCAATAACTTTAGTCACTGAACTGTCTGTCTCTCTAGCTCAGTGAAAACTTTTTCCATCTATGCCTTTTACTTAATATGTATTTATCTTAGTAATATATTCAGAGATCTTTGAATGGATTGTAAATATACTGTATTAGAGTGTCTTAGAAATAAGCACTGCCCTGTAGTTCTGAAATTGAATGAAATTATGATGAATGCATTCAGGATCATGCAGTTGGATGTATGGGGAGCTTCCTACACAGTCTTGGTATTTCCATTATCTTCCTTTTTTCCAATGGAATTGTGACTTTTTAAATTTTTGTCCCTTAAGCATTCCTTTGATCAGCTAGAGATATGTCATTTGGGGCCTGCCAGCATTTCTGATCAGCGTCACCGGTTTCTTATGGAACATAATAAGCATTTCTTTTCAATATTCCTTTGCCATCTATAGGTTGCCATTCTGCTTTGTCTCTTGCAGCATCCCAGTAAAAGGGGCTGTCACACAGGGATTCAGTTGGGCTGCTCCAGTTTGCAGCTGACAGGCAAGCTTAGAGACTTGTAAAGTTGTTCAGAGAGCTAATTTCTGTGTCTCTTCACTTAGAAACACCTTGATGTAGTCAGTCCTACAGTCTTTGGCCCCAGAGTGATTGGAACAGTCAGATTGAGGGACTCAACAAACTCTAAGCCTCATTATCCACAGAAACATTCCTAAACATGCTGAAGTTATGGTAACCACCTTTTTTTAAACCATTTTTAAAATTAAATTTATTTTACAACCCAGCCCCAGTATCCCCTTCCTCCTCTCCTCCCATTCCCTTCCCCCACTTCCCCTCTGCCTGCCCTTCCCCCACCCCAATGCACTCCTCTATTTCTGTTCAGAAAGGGGCAGGTCTCCTATGGGTACCCACAAAACATGGCACATCAAGTTGCAGTAGTACTGGGTTCCTCCCCTTGTGTGAAGACTGGGCAAGGCAACCCAGAATATGTTCCCAAAAACCAGCCAAAGCATTAGTGAGCCAGTCTCTGCTCCCACTGTTAGAAGTTCCACAAGTAGACCAAGCTGCACAACTGTTACTTATATGTAGAGACCCTGGTTGTCGATTCAGACTCTGTGAGCTCCTGCGAGCCCAGGCTAGTTGTTTCTGTGGGTTTTCTTGTGATGTCTTTGACCCCACTGCCTCATAAGATCCTTTCTCCCTCTCCTGAGCAGGATTCCCCGAGTTCAGACTAATGTTTGGTTGTGGGTCTCTGCATTTGTTTCCATCAGTTACTAAATGAAGGCTCTCTGATGACAATTGGGGTAGTGACCAATCTGGTTACAGGAGTTGGCCAGTTCAGGCTATATATGCACTATGTAGGAATCTTAACTGGGGTCCTCCTTGTAGATTTCTGAGAGTTTCCCTGGCACCAGGTTTCTTGAAGGCAATGTCTGTCTGTAGAAAATGAATCACACTCTCCATGTTGTCTCCTTCCCAGACACAGACTCTGAAGCTGAGTGTGTTGTCACAGCCACCATACATCATGTACCCCTAGGTGTCACACCCAGATGACTCTCGTGTTTTCTTCATGGAGAACCTTGATGCCATGGTCATTTCCCTACAGTCTTTAAATAGACAGGTCTCATATTCTGTAAGCTTCATACTGATCGCCCTACAGGTCAATTGAAATCAATTGAAACAGACCAGAGTGGCTTTAGAGGACAGGAGTCAGTAGAGAGGATAAACAGTCACTAAGAAACTGCCTTGTTCACATAGGGGGTCTTGTGTCGTCTTCAGCTAGATGCCTCTTATCTGTCTTCTTTCCATCAGCCAGTAGAGTACCTGGAGGAATACCTGAGTACCTTGAAGAATACCTGAATACCTTAAGGGCCTCAGGAGAAAGGAGCCTCAGGTGAGATATCCACATTCGGGTCTTCTATCTGAGATCCTGTCACAGGTTAGATATTCTCACCGAGGGAGACACCAGACTGCACACAGGCTATGGTCTGAGCCAGAGGACAGAAAACATAGCGAAGCACATTAGGAACCACACTTTTCATGCAGGACAGGAGCTAATGTGGAAATATAAAGCCCTTACATCAGACACACTTTCCATTTACAAAGCACATTTATGCCTTCTTATCTCATGAATCTTTACAGCAATCCTGAGAGATAGACACCACCACCCACATGCTAGAAGCGATAAGATCCATGCATGCAGAGATAAATGAGCTGCCCCTAACAGTGTGAGAATCATAGCAGAGCGGATGTACTACTCCAATCTGATGCAGTCACCGCTATTTCTTATACTGCACACGTTGAGACCCTAGCAAGCAGCTGATCCACCTTGTCATCAAGAGGTAGGACAACAAAGGTGGAGGTACCCATGTTTCCTAGATAAGCATGGGGTGGCCAGGATTCATGATTCTTTTCAACTCTAAAACCTACTGATCATTTCGAAGGCTTGAATGGTAAGCTGTGCTTCTGAAACATTTTGACACATACCCATGTGAATCACAGCCTAATACATTTAGCTAGGTGAACACACACACACACACACACACACACACACACATATACACAGAGAGAGAGAGAGAGAGAGAGAGAGAGAGAGAGAGAGGGAGGGAGGGAGAGGGAGAGGGAGAGGGAGAGGGAGAGGGAGAGAGAGAGAGGCAAAGAAAGACAGAATGAAAGCTTTACACTATTTTTTTTCTACCCAATCCTCTCGTCTGTAAAATATTCCCCACAGCCCATTGCTTTTGTTTACTAATCTGTGGAAGTTCTGTGCCCTACAGTTTCAAAGGCACCCTTCTCAGGGTGATAAATATTCATTTGTAGTATTTATTGAAAATATTTCCTATAGGTATACTTGATGGCAGCCTTGGCAATGATTAGCTTGGGCATCACAGCCAGGCGTGGTGTTTTGTTTCTTCTGGCCCCTGGGACAGTCACAGACTCCTGGTCATTTCCAGGCTGGCCTGTGGTGCTCTGGGTACTCCAGGAGATGCCAGTAGCACTGGGGAGCCCATATAATGAGCCCATTCTTCACAGCTTACCCTTCCAGACAACTGTGCGCAGTAATAAAAATGTGAGGAAACAGGGAGAGTTTAGTGTGTTTATTGCTGCTATTGAGAAAATAATGTGATAATAAACAGGGCCAGTAATGGAAATTGCTTCTAAGAATAAAATTATGTTATTATGAGTTACACACCGACATCAGAAGGCATTTCATCTCCAATTGAGAAGTGCCTGGCTGGTTGGTGCTGTTCCGAGGCCTTCGCGCCTGGGAGCCCTGTGCCTTGCTCTGCCTGCCAATTTGAACTTTTAGCCTCATTGCTTTCTTGGAGTGGCTGATCTTTGGAAAGAGGACAGCTTGAGCTGCACTGCATTTTAATTAGTATATTTAATCCTCAGGACTGTGTGCGGAAGCCCCAGTATCTTTCTTTGTGGAGTCTCATAGTATATGATGAAGGAATTAACCCTGAGCATAGTTTAAATGGTCTGTGTGGAAGACATCTCCTTTTATATCTGCTAATTGCCAATCATGTCATTAGTGCAGGCATAGGGTAAAATTAAGGCTAGAGAGCTCAGCTCTGCTACTAATTAGAGAGGAAATGACAGAGAAATGTCCAACTTGATAAGCTGAGAAGACTGACGACAACTAGTCCTTTGTGGACTAAGAACAATTTGCTCGTAACCCTTTCTGTTCATGTGACAACCTTTTACCTCCATAGTCTGTCTTTGTACCCGGGGGGAAAAGGACAGATATACCCTTTTCTGCTGGGAATCTTTCATTTTCCATCATCTCTGTCCGTCAAAGTCCTGCTCATCCCACGGCACTCAGCCTTACTGCAATATGTAATATCCCTACAGAAAAGCCACATCCGACCAAACAGGATCTTCCTTGCTCAGGCTGCCCCCAATGGGCTGCTGAGACCTCTCCTAGGGAACACGGCACAGTGTTATCTTGAGTGCTAAGTACGCTTGTCCATTCAGTTGCTGCCATTGTCCCTCATTGCTCTCTGTTTCCATGGTGAAGGCTGGCTGTGGTTACAACAGAAGCCAGCTATGTGCACGATGGAGCAGCAGATCTGAATCAAGTGGGACCAACTGTAGCATCTTCGTGGTGTGTAAGGGGGCTGTAGCTAGGATTGATGAGGAGAAACACTGAACATTTATGCTTTGGAGAATATACTCTTAAACTTTTTTTCTTTCAAGTTTTCCTTCACCCGTCCCCGAGGAGACTTTATATTGTATCCAAAATGGGCATACAAGTAGATATCAAACAAGTGGGGGGAAAGGCATAAAACAATATCTTTAGTGTACCCCATAGATTTATCATTTGTTAAAGAAAGAAAGCAAATCTGTGTGGCGATGGGATAGGTTTGTTTAACATAAAGATTGCAGTCTTCACTGGGTATTGGCACAGAAGGATAAGGGCATCTTCAATGGTTTTTAGGATTGAGCAACATTTTCATTTTATAATTGTCAATACTGAGAATGCATTTTGCATAAATAAAGTATTTGCATAAATAAAGATACCAAATGGCAGAAGTCTGTGTAGGGCCATTTCTGAAATGATTGGAAATTCTGTCCTCATTTCAAGCCAAAAGTCATTTAATAAATGTTTTAATAAAACTGAAGTCAGCAACATAAATAGCAATTTTTACCATCAAGCATCCCCTTGCTGGAAAAAAACCTACACAATTTGATACTTGCATGATGAGGAATGATGGTAGGGAATTATTAAGAATCTTTACTTTCCATATTTAAACATTATGTTTCTGCCAGAGGAGGAAAAATTTTGAATGCGCAGTATAAACATGGCAGCTCGTAGTTAAAAATAGTCTTGGATCTAAGCTAAGATGCTTCAGGCATTGTAACATCACATGTTCTGATATTACCTGGCATCAAGGTGTACATGGTGCATTGTCCTCATGCCAGAAGCTCACTCCCAAGTCTGTGGTGTCGTTGCACACATACACAGGAAGCTCAGTAGAAGCACCTGAGATTCAGGATACACCTGAGTTAATTTTTATTGAATGCACATTCAGAAACCATTCCTTGTTGCCTCATTTCCCACCACCCCCACATTGGCCATGCCACAGTTGAGAACCTGGACTCTAGGATGTATGCTTATCACCGACGTTGTAACCATTGAATGGCCCTTTCCTTTCTTGGGCCTGGTTAATGAGCTGGGAAAATCATGAAGAGCCCTCTCGAGGAGGTATTGCTTGGTTCTTTGGTGACGACAGCTCTTTCTCTTCTTTTCATTTGTATGTATCTGTGGGGGAGTATGTATCTAGTGGGTGGTGTGCTACACAAATGTATGAGTTGGCGTATAATGTGCATGTGTGCTCGCTTGTGTGTCTAGGCAGGAGGTCAGCTTCGGGCATCTCCCTCAGTTCCTCCCCACCTTGTTTTCTTTGAGACAGGGTCTTTAATTTTTGTCTGGAGCTCATCAGCCAATCCAGCTGTGCTGCTTAGCCAGGGAGCCCCAGGAATCGAACCGTCTCTATCCCATCACACTCCCCCCTACAGCCCCTCCACTCTGAAGCTAGGGGCACACGTATGTGCCATCATGCTCACCGATATTTTGCCAAGGTTTCTGGAAGTTGAACTTAGCCCCTCATGTTTGAGCAGGAACACTGTCAGCTGATCCATCATCCTGCCCCCCCCCAATAGCTTTCTCTTCTCAGAGAATTCTTCTAAGAGCCATGAGAAGACAGCACCCTTGCTATTCAAGGACTGGGATTCTACAACTGCCCTTCTTTTCCCATCGTAACAGGTACTGGCCTGTTTCAGCAATTGTTCCCACTAGAAGTGCAAACACTAGGGCAGCATGCTCTGAGTTAGATTTTCAAAAATTACTGTGACTTATTTGTAAGATGGATTGTTGATGGTCCCAAATTTCATATACTATTTCCCTTTCCCAAAACCACTCTAATGCATTTTTCCTGTTTTTTGGCTTATATTCATCATACATAGTTATGGGCTTCATAAAGAGATTTTCATTTAAGTGTGTCATGTACTTTGAACATGTTCGACTCTGATAAACTCTGGTTCCTTCCCCCACCTCTACCTGCCCTTTACTCAGCCCCCTCCTTTACGTTTTCTGTGTATATACTATATTCCTAGACAAAATACAGTTAGTTTTAATCACATAAATATCACAGAAAGCTCCTTGCCTTGCCTATGTTATTTGTAAGTTTCTACTTAGCTAGAAACATCTTTAATAACAGCTGATTTCCCCCTACTTTGTTCTGATGCATCACCCCGTCTGCAACACAGCCGTGCAGTTTTCCATGCACACAGTACATGCTCGGTTCCTGGCTGTGTCCTTTTCTACGAAAATTGAATGTAAGTCAAGAGGAAGAAAGAGCAGATACCGTTGCTTTGAATTGGCCACAAAGAAGAGCATGTTATTTACTGATTTTATTTGCTGTTTGAAGTAGCTGACATCTTTAGGAGAAAGAATAAACTCTCCTGAACCTTGAACACTATCAAATATAGAACCTTGTCCTGGTGAATAGAATCTCCAGCCCTTTCTGTGGCAAGCAGTGGGGAGACAGTAAAGCTAGCTGCTTGTTGTAGATTTCCTTTTGGTAACCTATAGTAGCTATAGGTGCTAGCAAAATTGTGTACAATGATTTCCAGCTCCTGCTGGACACAATCTGTGAGGGAAGCCCTGGGAGCTTGTCTCTTCTTTAGTTTGTTAGTTATTACTGAGGACTGGGTGGTGTTGGGAGGCAGGGTTCTCTTGCCCTGCCTGCTATCCCTTGCCGTGGATCCCCGGTCACTCTTGCTGACACACACTATGTTTTTTCATTTGGTCTTGGGGGATGTACAGTCATGTTACAGTCACTAACCAATTCAGATAGAACAGGACGGTTTGCTTATGACAATAGATATGCACTCACATCCTTATGACACATGCATAGAGACGCTACCATCATGCTGAATAATTTCACATGGAGAAAAATCCACCACGTTCCCAGCACCTAGCTCTGTGCTGTCTACATGAGTGCAAAGTTGCTCAAGACAAGAGCATGTTTTGTTTTAAAGACTTCAAGCATCCTCTGAAAACTGTGTTATCTTGTGTTGCTAACTCACCAAAAAGAAACTGCTGTTCTTTCTAAAATGTTATGACACTCGATATTCTTTCTTGCAAACAGGTCCCACTAGGCCCTCTGCCATTTCGTGTCGAAGTCAGAAAGCAACATGGAGAATTGTCTTTCTAGGCATACCCAGTTACCAGGGTGCAGACAGAAGCCAAAGGCTGGAGGGAGCTTTTAATTTTTCTTCCGGCCAATCTGACCTTTGAGACTAGACTGCTTGTAGAACAGCCCCAGCTTTGCTCTAGTTATCATTGCAGAGTTGTTTTTATTAGAAGTCAGTGGCTGAGGAACCTTTAGCATCTTCAACTCACCCTTTGGGCTGGAATTTATCAGGCTTGTTCTGAGCCGAAAGGTGATTTTTTTTCCTCCTTCTGAAAGTTTGGCCCGATTCTGCTCAGCCATTTTTATGCTGTTGAAGCATGACACACAGTTATCATGCTCTGAAAATTGTTTAGATGCTTTCCACCCACCTACAGCCAAATAACAGGAGTAAGCTTTTTTTTTAAGTAAAAATATTCAGTGGCCTCCTTTGAGTACAAGAAGTGCTTCTTTGTCACAGTGGGATATCTTCTCCTTTGCCTGCAGCACTGTTGGCAAAGCGTGGGCTGTGCAATAGGACCGACTTCAGTGTGAATCTCACTTTGCAGAACAGCCTTTGTGTGATCTGACAAGCATTTAACTTTTGAAAGCCCTTGTTTGTATTCCTCATTCATGAGTGGAACAGCCCTTCAGTTTAAGGTGAGGACTGGAGTTGGTGAATGTCATCACTGACCAAGCCTTTATTATTTAAATTGAGTCCCGACTCCACAGTAAAGTCAGGTGGAAGGTACTAAGATTTCTGATAGCTCTTCTTCTGCTTAGACATACATTAGCTTCCCCCTTTATTGGTGTCTCTATAAAGAGAATTTCTGTTACAGTTGAAGAATCTACATGGAGATTTCATTGTCACCCAGATCCAGCACACATCTCTCTCGTACATCTCACCCCTGTTGACAAATGTAAATGACACATATCTATTGGTAGATTACCTTACATTGCCTCTTCATTTTCACCCCAGCAACTACCAGTATTTGTACTTTCTCCAAGATTCAGATTCCCTAGAATATCACGTATTTGGAATTTTACAGTTAAGTAACCTTTTCAGTCGGCTTCGTTTTCTTAATTTATATTTGATTCATGTCTTCCTGTCTTGATTGAATAACATATTTCCTGGAGAGACTAAGTCTATTAACCTACTGAAGGACGTACTGGTGGCTTCCAAATTTTGGCGTAAAAATAAAGAAATAAATCTGTTCTAAACGTAAACATACAGGTTTGTGCAAAGCATATACTCTCTAACTTATTTTGGTAAAGATGAAGTATAGTTGCTGGGTCCCATCGGGGGAGTTTGCCCTGCTGTCTTTCAAATGCTTGTAGCATTTTGCATTCTCACTGCAGTGAGTGAGCATTCCTGTGCCTTCCTATACTTACTGGCCTTTGAGGTGGCTAGTGTTTATTCTGAATCTCATTTCCACTAATAGGTGTAGACAATGTGTTATTTTTTAATGTTGCATTGCATTCATGGTATTTCATGGAGAGAGATATTTTATACGATTGTTTACCCTCTGTATGCCTTGGGTAAAGCAACTATTGGTTCATTTTGTTATGTGTTTTCTTATTGTCCAGTATTAAATGTTCTCTATACTTTTCCAATTATTAGGTATCCTTTTGCAAATATTTTTTTCTCTGATGCTTACCTCTTCAGTCTCTTGGAGGTCATATTTTTTAAATAGAAGTTTCAATTTGAATAAAGTCCAGATTATCAAATTTTTTTCTGTCATAAATCAGGATTTTGGTGTTAAATCATCTAAAATTTTACCACCATGCTCATGGTCACCTAAATATTTTCCTTTTTTTCCATTAGAATGAATTGAACAAAATGCAAACAAACTAAAATGCTTTTCTTCACTCAGACAAGGTAATTTCACTTATAGGAATATAAGACTGAACATTTCAATAATTTTAAATGCTAGAAGATTCCAAGGATTAAGAGAAAACAGAACAAATAAATATGAACTTTAGAAGCATTATATTAAGATACACAAAAGGTCATAACTAGCAGAATTTCGTGTTTCTATATTTTATAAGTGGCAAAATTAGAGTGATAGAAATTAGGCATGGGGCCATTTGGGGTGAAAGTGTTTAAAAGTTCTTTTGTTACTTCTTATGTATCTACATACTTAAAAAATTACATTTTTTAGATATGAATCATTTTCTAAAAATTTAAAAGGGGTCTAGAGACTTGCATCATTTGTTAAGACCAACTGTTGCTCTTGCAGAGAACCCAGGTTTGGTCCCAGCATCCACATGGTAGTCTGTAATCATCCAAAAATCTGGTTCCATGAGATCTACCTCCCTCTGATGAATCCCAAGGGTACCAAGTATGCACGTGGTGTGCATACATGTAAGCAGGCAAAGCATTCACACATGCCAAATAAATGAATACATCTTTAAAAGTAAACAAAAATTTAAAAAGAGATAGCATGGTAGGTGTGCAGTGGCGGTTGATTTGTTGTTGAGGATGATGATGGAGACTTAGCAGGAGGAAGGGAGCAGGTTTTGGAAGACAATCTCCAAAGGTTGTATTTTTGATGAGGACCAGCTTGAAACTCTTGAGTCGTTACAAGATAGATAGCCATGAATCAGTAATTTGAAATGTGCTCATTAAAATGAATGAATTCGATATGCTCTAAGTTCCAGATGTTCAGGTGAGCATGGAGAATGGAGTTTCCTGACTTTTTCTGTTGCTAATGAAGAGTAAATACCAGATGATTAAAGTGTTAACGCAGGGATGAACACAGGGCATGTGCTCGCTCAGAGCCTCACCATCTAAACATTCTGCAGCTTCCAAGAAAACAGAGAAGCAGATGATCTTCCCAAAGTTTTTTTTGCAGGGTTCTCAGCACTTAGCACAGCACCATACACAGAGTAGGGGCTTTATAATGTCTTCTGAACTGACTTGAACCTGAGGGAAACACTAAAGTGTTCAGACAGCTGCTAAATGCCACAATAGCCAAAGTGCTGTGAAGTCTGGGTGGAGGTCACTCCTGAAAGCCAGTGCCCATGCCTAGCAGGAGGTAGAAAGCAACTCATTCTCGCTGACAAATAGATGGAGACTATTTGCTTGTACCCTGGGGGTTTAATCTTTTCTTTAGAATCCCTAAAGCCCATGGCATTGAGAACTGAAACACATCACTGAGCAGTTGTCACGTTCCCTTCCAATTCTTTTCACGAGAGGCTCACATGATGTGCACTGACATTGTTCCATGAATCTTAGGGACATCTGCTTCAGGCTCTTAGAAATGTTTTTCACCTGCTTGGATCCACCACGAAACTGAAGTTTATTCTATTTTCTGTACTCTGCATGTCCTTGTGTATCAGGAGGGTGCCTTCCTTCTGAGTTGACTTTAGAAGAATTTGTAATCAACAGCAAAGACAACAGCCATGAGTAGAGTGCTGAAAGGTCTGGTATAATCAAAGCAGAGCAAGAATGAGCCAGAGGTTCAAGGAGTATGCAGTCAGGAGCAACTGGGGACAGGGAAGCCTATGGAGTAAGAGTCTTATATATGCAGCAGGTCTTGCACAGTGTGAGTGTTATGCAAATCCTGCAATCTTGGGATTGGGACATCACAAGGGAGTTCACCTTCTGTGTTTTCTTGTCAATCCCATTTCTTACCCTTCTAAACTCCTTCTCCAGCGTCTTTAACTACAGAGTTTCCTAAAGGTGGTTCTTCAGCTTACAATGGACACCTCTGCTGTCAATGTATAGCTCCTTCCTGAAGGTTTTACTTTTCTTGGAACAAACAGGGTTTATTAATTAATCATTTGCTTTATGACAAGCCCTAAAATTGAGTTTTCAGGTAGAAAACCATGTGATCAAAATCAATTTTCCCAAAGGTGATTCTGACGGCTTGCACAGGAAATGTGTCTATAACAGGGTGCAACCAAGGCAGGATAAGTGGTAGAAACCACTGGAGTGGTCCAGAGGAGAGAAGGAAAGTTTGTTCATGAGGATTTAAGTAAGGCGAATAGTTGAGAGAAACGTTCTGAGTGAGGGAAGGGACAAAGCCCATCCTCACAGGGGTGTCCAATCCAGCTGACTTATCTGGTCCATGCTTGAAAGGAGGAGAGTGAATTGAGGAAAGAAGTAGATAAGAAACAGAAGATAGAGTCAGGAAGGAAAGCTTATTGCTCCAAGTCCTTGTATACCCCAATCAAAAGCAGGGAAGGCAAAAGACATCCTTACCATGATACAAGGAACAAACAAATGCAATTGCCTCCTTAATACCCAAAATATCAAGGAACCACTACCTAAACCAAATATCCTGTTGTCTAGGTGAGACATCCATTAGCTACACCTTAGGCCAAACAGCCTGTGATATGACCGTGAAGGAGCAATAACAGGCCATGACACAGAAAGCAGAAGGTGATGAATGAGATAGGAAGCCTTCAGGTTGTCTAGTGATCAATCACCTGACTGGAAAAGTTCTCAAAGGTCAAAATGACATGATCAGCTAAGGTACATATAGAGCCAGGTACAAAGCACACACATTGAGGATGGCCCAGTCTCACATCTCTCTCCTTCTCTTGGGATTCTCCTGCCAGTCCAGACTCGATAACTTGCCATTCTCCTTTACTAGGCACAGAGTGCCAGTACATGCTCATGGCCTCTAGGCATCTCCTGTCAAATTCCTGTCTGTCTTTCTATGCTCGGCTCGAAGGTCTACTCTCCCTCAAATCTGGTCATGCTTTCCATCACAGCAAAAAGCTGCATTTATAGAGGAAGTTAAACATTTTCACCTGCCCTGTGATCTCAGAAAGTTTCCTCAACCCCCAATAATTACGGACAGCTCTTTCATGGCTTGGCTACAAAAGTTGAATGGGAAGTCACACATGGAACATGGAGCACAAAGCCTGCTTGTAGTTGACAGAGGATAAAGTTAACATTGCTCAGTAATTACACTGCTACCCTTCTCCATAGCCCCAGTATGACAGAGCCCTGATTCATAGCAGATACTCAGAGCTGTTCCCCAAGGGAAGAGATCTTCTCCAAGTACCAAAAAACATTACCGATGGGAAGGATTGTTCTTTAAGCTCCTTTTTGCAAAGAAGAATTGAAGGTCTTGAGAAGGGTGGCAGAGGCAGCAAGAGATCTGGGGAACAAAGGAACTAACGTAACCAAGTGTGTGTGCTGTACATGTGAGTGGGGTTGTCTATGGTGGCATATGGTATATTTGTATGTGTACAAGTGTGCAGATAAGAGTACTGAGTATGATGAGTGTGAATGTGTGCAAACATAGGTATGTTGTGTGGAATGGAGGAGACCAAGCACGTAACACATATTCTGCAGCTAAAGCACACTCATGCTTGCCCCATCGCCTGCCTCCCTCTCAGGGTGGAATCTTTTGGGAAGGCAAATACAAAATGCAGAGAAAAATGCATCCATTTAAGAGCTGATGCAGTAGCAATTCAGCCACTGAAGCCCGGTATAGAAAGTAGAAATCCATTCCACTTGGCTGTTACCCAAGTTGGCCCTGGACTGGACACTTCTGACTCCTGGAAATAGCTTTGATGATTTGCTGTTAGAACGCAATTATCCATGTTGGTGCCAATCCAGAGTTCCAGAGCTCTGTTGTGGGTCTGGCATACCTCCTCTGTACTCTGGCTCTGTCCACTGACGTGGGGAAACATTCTTGTTTTCTCCATCTCTGACTCCTCCCAATTGTTCCTTCTTTGAGAAAGTGTTCTTGGAAGTGCTGCTGTAATTCTCCTGGCTGTAGTGTTCATTTTAGTATTTAATATGAGGTTTTAGAGGTACTGCATGAAAAGTCGATTTCCCCTACAGTATTTTCAGTTGATCCTGGCTTCGGATCCTCTGCTCCAACTACTTGACCACTCTCTCCACTTTTACCTTTCACCTGGAGGAATCCCCTTCTGATATTTATACTACATATGCTTATTACCATCACCACAATTCATTAACATTCCATTCTTTTGCCAATCATGGGTCCCCTTTTAGTTTCCTAGTCTCTGTCTGTAGTCACTCCCACATAAGTACACACACACACACAAACACACACACACACACACACACACACACCTATATCTACATCTACATCTATATCTCTATATATCTATCATCTATCTAAATTTGTAGGTAGACCCTTCATGCAAGAGAGGACATATAGGATTTGTATTTCTGAGTTTGAATTACCTGGTTTAATATGTTTTCCATTTCCACCCAGTTTCCTCTAAATTAAATTTTTCTTATGGCTGAGGAAAATTCCAATGTGTATAAATACCACATTTTCATTACCTCTTCATCTGTTGATGGACATCCAGACTGATTAATTTTTGAAAAAAAACCATGAAATGATTTACAAAGTTCCCTCCTGTTCCTAAGGATATGGGTTATGTCATCTCTCCCTTAAAAATCTTTTATAGCAGATTTCCTTCTAGGAGGAGGACAGACTACACAGGCGTGGAAAATGACCCAGGTCAACATTTCACACTGGAGGCTGTTTTGCTGTGTTCTGTGGAAATTCTACCACCCTCTTTCCTTGCCAGGCCGGGCTGCAAGCTTTCTCCTGGTTGTTTATGAGTGATTTTCAACAAAGCCCACAGTACAGGCTTCAGTCATTCACAGTGAAGAAATGTTGCTTTTTGAGAATCAGACTTTAACCTTTACACACAAAAATGAGCCAAGGGAGGAGGGATGGTTCTGAAATTGCTTCCCTGCCCTGTGAAAATGGTGAGTGACACAGAATCAAAACGAGCTCTCTAACTGATGAAATGTGGAAAAATATTTCCGTCCATCTTCAGAGTTCCACCTGCTAGCAAGCAAATAGGATATACCCAGCTTCATCATCTGTGGGGGTTGGATTCACTGATTCAACTGGTTATACATTAAAAATATTCTGGGAAACATTATGGCTATAGCAACATGCACAGACTTTTTTCTTGTCATTATTTCCTGAGAAATTCAGTATGGTTCTGATTTTGAGAATGTTTACATTAAGTTCAGTATCTTAAGTTACCTAGAGATGATTTAAAGTATGGAAATGTCTGGAGATATGGTTCCGTGGCACTTAAGAGGGTGGACTGTTCATGTACAAGACCCAGGTTGTTTCCCAGCATCCACATCAGGTGGTTCACAACTGCCAATAACTTAGCTCCAGGGGATCTCATGGCTTTTGCCTTCCCGGGGCACCGGCACTCTCATATATAACCACCAAAACATACACATACAGTTACTGTAATATTTTTTAAAATAAAATAGATTGAAGGAGTTACTCAAGAGTTAATCAGTTATACATGATTCTATGCAAAGCCCTGGAGCATTTGTAGATTGTTGTATTTGTGACCTTGGACTCAATTCTTTCAGATACTGAAGAACAATTACAGTTCATGAACAATAGGTTTATGTTTTATGTATCCCTAGTAGAGTTTCCTGAAGCAAACCCCTCAGATGTTGCTAAGAATAGGAAAGTATGGTGGGAAGGGCTATCTGACGGTTGATTTGATATTCAAAACCCTTCATTCTAGGGACTGGATCTTGTGAAGATTTCATTTTCCCAAGTGACAAATATTTCCCATTCATGTCAGGTTCAGAGAAGTGGTAGAGATTCCAGTTTCTATACTGGGATCTTGCCACCAGCCAATGACTAACAGGCATCTTTTTTTTTTTTGCATCCTTCCTTTTACACAGCCACCATGAAACCTAGAGGGTAGTCTGACCTTCTGCTCCAATAATGAACTCTGATTTGCCTAAGCTGGATGCAGTTAATGAGATGCTCCAGCTCTGTCATTGTTGTGGGTGGCCCTGGTCTAAATCAATCTTTACTTGCCTATATTCCAACCACAGGGACCAGTTTCTTAATGGCATCATGGCTCATCTCAGATCAATGAGATGTGAGGAGGAAATGTGTTGGAAAATTAGTGAGAGAGAAACTTTCCCTCTCACTGTCTGGAAATGGCATGGTCACTTTGCCTCTAAGAGCCTGAAAGGGGACTCATAATGCATAGGAAACCAGTGCATAGTGACCCGCAAAGAAGAAAGGAGAGTCGGAGGACCAGAAAGTCTGCTCTTCCACAGGGCTTCCCATGTTTAAACCAAACAATGCATCCATTATTTAAATTAGGTGTGTCCTCTCTGCTGTTTATAACATAAAACACACTAATTGATATAGAAGGGATGCTGAACCTGAGAAAGGTGTATAATATCAAAGATTTCCCAGGTGGAATAATTGCCACTTTGCATTTTGAGAAGTTTTTAGTGATTCTGTAGGTCTGGCTGGTTTGGGTCAAGCGAGGAGTGCTTTGCACAGTAGATGTTGTACTTCTTGAAGACTCCATGTCTTCTCCACCTTGCACAATCTTTGTGAATGAAGAGACCAACATATGAATCGATGTATCCCATTTTCTCAGGCCACATAGGTCACAAGGGACAACATCTACTTCTTGAAAAGACAGAGATGAACAGACATTAGAAAAATCAGTGGCTAATTCCAAGATAGCAGAAGACAGAGGGAGGTGATTCATGCCCTCCCCTGACCTCTGTCTCTGGTCTGAAGCAACGATAAAGACGTTGGAGCATCATGTCACCTGCAAAATATCTGTAGATGTTGTACCTTCCAATCAGAACATATTGGAAATGTTCATGTAAGAATCTTGCCAGCATGAAAGGATTGTGCATCTGCCTGGCGTGTACATTTTTCTGGAGATGGTGGGCTAGATCAGATACTATGAAGAGTGACAGCCCTACAAAAATCACCCAAGTGGTGGTTCCAGAGGAGTTCTGTCTTTGGGACTCCCAAAGTAATTATGGTACCAACTGCATTATCAGTGCCAGCAAAGTCCCCAGAGAAGGCAGAATCAATCTCTATCATTTTGCTTTTATTTCCTCAGCAACTGCAACTGCAGAAATCAACTGGGGATAACAGAGAAGTTAGCATGTGCTTTTTTTCTTTTGTGGGGATCATTGAAATCAGAGAGCTCAATTAACTCATCTAGTCACCAATATTAAATTCAATTCACTGATTCATGGAGAGAGAATCTGAGATCCTCCACATCCCTTCAACAAATCTAAGGTGTCTCCCTTCATTAGCCATCAATTTTCCCACCCAGTCTTTGGGGCCCCATGCTCTTTCACGGTGTTTTGCTTTCAACAAATACATTTGTATCTTTCTTTTGCTTACATTTCAAATGCAGTATTCTTATAACCACTGTCCCCTTGAGTCTGTATTCAATTTCACCTTGTTCCTCATTCCACTTAAAACCGTTGTGATACAAAAAGAAAAACATGGTATGTACTCACTCATATATGGATCTTAGACATGGAGCAGGGGAGTTCCAGCCTACAATCCCATTGCCAGAAAGTATGGGAAACATGGGGGACCCCAAGAGAGATATGCCTGGTACCCCAGAGAAGGGAAATGGGACAAGATCTCCTGAGCAGATTGGGAGGATGGGGGGAAGGGAAGAGGGAGCTTGGATAAAGAGAAGGGGAGAAAGAGGAGGGGAGAGGAAAACATGGGGGAGCAAGAAGGTTGAGTCAGGGGAAGAATAGAGGAGAGCAGGATGAGAGATACCATAATAGATGGAGTCATTCTAGGTTTGAGGAGAGATCTGGCAATAGGGAGATTTCCAGAGATCTACAAGGATGACACCAACTGGAAAACTAAGCAATAGTGGAGAGGGTACCTTAAATGCCCTTCCCTGATAATGAGTTTGAGGACTACCTTGTATGCTATCCTAGAACTTTCATCCAGTGACTTATGGAAGCAGAGGCAGACACCCACAGCTAAACACTTAACTGAACTCCTGAAACCCAAAGGCAGAGAGGGCAGAGTGATAAGCAAAGGGGTAAAGATCAGGTTGGTGAAACCCACAGAGACAGCTGACCTGAACAAGGGGGAGCTTTTGGACCCCAGACTGATGGCTGAGAGGCCAGCATGGGACTGAACCAAACCCCCTGAATGTGGGTGTCAGTGAGGAGGCCTAGGTAATCTATGGGGCCTTGGGTAGTAGAACAGTATTTATCCTTGGCATACAAATGGACTTTGAGTGCTCATCTCACATTGAGGGGTGCTCTTTCAGCCTGAACATATGGGGGAGAGCCTAGGCCCTGCCCTGAATGAAATGACAGACTCTGGAGATCCCCCATGAAGGGCTTCACCCTCCCTGGGGAGCAGAGTAGGGTTTGGTTGGGGGTTGGGAGGGCTAGGGGGGACCGGGGAGGAGGGGAGGGAGAGGGAGCAGGGATTGACATGTGAAGCAAGCTTGCTTCTAATTTAAATTTAAAAAAAGGATTTATCAAAACCGTTGCGATAATGCACACAGTCTCCGTTCTCTGTCTGAGTTATGCGCATTCACTATGACACTGTCCAATCCAGTCCTCAAAACAGCTCTTAACAGAGGCAACCAGGACCCCCTGGTGGCTGGATTCATTAGCCATTCTTGCTGCTAAAGGTTTGTAGATAGCAGTAGTTATCTTAGACACATTTCAGAACCTTTTCCAAAGACGATTTGAGAAGACCCTCGAAATAACTGACTGAATACTATGACTCTCCCAGAAACACTTGAGTGAAAGATGCTGCTAGCTTGTGTATGATATATTCCCCAGAGGTCTGTGTGTCAAAGCCTTACACCTCAGTGTCACTAGGAGATGATGGAATCTTTAACAATTGTAGCTTGGTTGGAAGAAGGTATGCCATAGGGGTGTGCTCCCCTACCTCCTACTTCTTGGCAGTGATGAGGTTATCACCCCTCTTTCACTGCAGGTCCTGCCATGTGCGCTGATAACAACAAAACCAAAACACCACAGACCAAGTCAGAGCTCTCTTTCTCATTACACTGTCAATCTCAAGAGTTTATTTTAGCAACTCAAAGCTAATACTTAACGCTCCAACAATGAGATGGTTTTGTAAGTACTTATTCACTTGTGGATAATAAAAATGTGGCCTGGAGAAGCAAAACAACTCATTGAAGATTCTACAAAGTGGGCTAGGACTTGACCTCAGTGTTGTGGGAACTCATTCAGCTAATAGTCTTTGTGGTACAGGCCCATTAAGGCATAGTCTCAGGTGCTACTTGTGGACTGATAAGAGGAAGAAGAAGCATGTTCTCTCTCTTTTGGGTGGTGGTCGGAGATCTGATCACAGCTTCTTGTGCCCCCAGGGCAGAAGACCATGTTGACTCTCTACCTCTTATTCATGCTTTCGTAAACTCCTTAGCTCATGCCTACACCTCTGCCTTCTTGATTCCTAGAATTCATAAAGAGCCTACTCTATGCTGTGCTCTGTTCCTAAGTATCTTACCACTGGAACCTTGATACCACAGTTCACACCTGCGCCTTACACATTATAAACCTGAAGTGCAAAAATGTAAATTTACTTATTCAAGGCTACAGAGCTGGCAAAGGAAGAGGTTCAACTTGACTGCAGAACATACAAGTTAAGAACTATTCAGTGGTACAGCTTTACTCTCTTACCTTTCATTGTTTATTCGGGATTTCTACTACCAAGTCCTACTACATGTCCCAAGTAATTAAAAGTGGTCCCAAGATGTTACTCTCCTTAATCCAGGGATTGAAGGGGTATCTTTGGACATCCACAGATTCTGAATAAGTCCATTTTTACTGAAATCTGGCCACACAGATGTACTGCTTCAAGCTAGCCTACTATGTAATGCTTCAATAAGTATTATTTGCATAACAGCAATACTCAGATAAGCATTCTGCAAACACTTATCAGTTTATTCCAACACTGTGTTATTATGGTGTTGTGAGATCATTCTTATCATAGTCAAACCATAAAGTTTGCAGTAACCATGGGATGAGGTGTAAGTAGGAAAAGGAGAGGTTCTGAAATGTTCATTACAGAGGAATTAGTGTTCAGTTTGCTCCTGTGTAAACACTTTCTGCTGAAGGCCCCTAAGACTAACCCCATTTACTTAACATTCTAAAATGTTCCCTTGAAGTCAAAGTCACATATAATTATATAGCATCCCAGTAGAAGAAAAGAAAGATATGCTTCTAAAAAAGAAGCTCTGCAAACAGAACAGGGGTCACAGCACAAAGTTATTTTATAACCTGGTGTTAGCTGTTTCTTTCAAGATAAAGATTTTAATAATTAAGGGTGTTAATGAAAGCACAGGGTGCTGCCAATTAATGTAATATATAATCCCCTTAGTTTGCTACATTTCATGGCACTGTTATAGCAATCACACCACTTAATAATACTTAAGCCTTCAGCAATGCCAGCAGTACCTGGATCTGCAAGATTATTTGTAAAATATTCTCCTATCAAATATCTGAAATGTGTTTGGGGTAGTCCTAGGTGTATCCTGAAATGTACCCTGACATCAGTAAGATGAATCTATCTATGAATTAAGAATGCTCCACAGTGGAGCTGAAATGAGTCCCCATGGATGTGTCCACTGGTGGAATTCACAGGAGTTCTAGCTTTCTACTCTGAGGCAGGTACTGGAGCAACTTTGAACATCCTCCAAAGAAGGGAGTAGGAATGAGTGCATATTCCTTCTTTGGCAGCTCACTGGATCCATATGCCAAGCACATGAGTCAGGTGTTGGTTCTCCATTATACGTGTTAAGCAACGATGCATGAGCCAAGCACAGGGTTGGTATTGCCATCTAGATCTATACCACTCCTAAAGATATTAGGAATTAGGGAAAACCGCCATGTAAACTAACTTTCACTTGATCCCACTCAAAAGGATGACTCAAAATACCTCAGGAAATTTCCAGCTTATACAGTCTGAATCTACATATTTTGCAAACATTCACATGTAGCTCAAGCATCCAGAAAATCTGGCCCAAGGTAAAGATATCTCTCCTTAATAGGGCTTTGCTTTTTCTGTGAACCTTGGATAAGGAATTCCAACTGAGCACACTGGAAAGACGGTAGCTAAAGTAACACAAAAAGTTCCAGCCTAGCCTGATCTATAAGTGAATTCTAGACCTTATAGTGAGACCCTGTCTCAGGAGAGAGGGAGTTACACAAATGGATGATGGATGGATGGATGATGATAGATAGATATATAGATGATATAGTTTAGCAAATAAAAATAAATTTTAATAGAAGGAATCCAAATTTCCAGAGTGATACAATTCTCAGTAACTAGCTGCATAAGATGTACCTAGCAAATACTGTTGTAACATGCCAGCCCACCATGTAGTTTGAGTGGCCTCTCTGACCTGAAGAGATTCAGATTTAGACTGGGTAGTCATGAGCAGTCACACACACCGAGATTTATTTTCTGAAACAGCACCATTACAGGTGCCCTGGGCTCCTAACTCTAATGCATTTGGCTGCAGGGTTATATAAATTTAGGTTGCTAAATTTATATCGAATAGACAGTTCAGGTGGTAATGAAATGCTTTGGGTGAGTATAATTTTCTTTTCAAAAGCAAGTGACAAAGAATTGCTAGGGTTTCTGGGGGATAATAACATACTTTATATTTAGCTAGTGACAGCCCTCCAAGAAACTCCAGTTTCTTGGACAAACATTATAGAGACACAGATCTTCATGATGTCCTTGAAAGGAGAGTGGTGCCATTTAGTTCCTCTTCATGATGTGATGTTTGGGGAGGATGCTCACTATTGGACAAGTCTAAGTAGAATGGAGGAACTCAGAAGAGTGGCGATTTTCCAACATCTGGACATGGGTATCTCATGGATTTGTGGAGTTATATCATCATCATCATCATCATCATTATTAATGCTATTGTATTTACAAGTTCACACTGATCTCTGAATTGGTACTGGATTGGGAAGACTAAATCCTATCTATCCTCAGAAACTCCAGCTTTTCTAGTTGCATACCACTTATATTTAAAGAGCTTCCAAGGGGTTTGTTTGATTCCTAGGACCACTGCAACAAAATGCCACAAATGTGGAGCCTTTGAATGACTGACATGTGTACTTTTGCAAGGCTGTGGCAGAGGATCTCTTCCTGCCCCTTGAGCTTACATTAGCTGCCAGCAGCTGCAACACACCCTGTAGCTGAATCACTCTGGTCTTTGCTTCCATCTTTATGTCAATTATCTGTATATATCATGACTTGTATTTATGCTTGTTCATATTGTATATGAGTGTTTGTGTGCATGTGTATATTTGTGTACATATGCATGTGTGGTCACTTGCATGTGAAGGCCAGAAGTTAATTTCTGGTGTCTTTTCTCAGGTGCTGTCAACATTGCTTTTTGAGACAGGGTTTCTCAATGTCTTAGAACTTGCCAGGTAGGCTAGTGATCCCCAAGGATCCTCCTGTCTCTGCCACCCTCATGCTGGAGTTATAAACACAAACCTCTTTACCTTGCCTTTTTATGTGGGTTCTGTGGATGGAACGCTGGTCTTCATGCTTGTGCAACAAACACATTAATGACCAAGGCAGTTCTCAAACTCCTTGTGCCATGTCTTAATGTCTCTCTTTTCTCATGTGGACACCAGTTCTTGTAGCAAATCCATGTTGACTCACTATGACATCTTGTTTTATTTCATTTTAGTCTTGGTTACACTACCAAATAAGGTCACCTACACAGGTACTGGAAGCTGGGAGCTCTGCATGTCATTTTAGGGAACACTGTTATGCACATTAGAGACTCTTTGATTTACTGATGCTCATCTATTTCCAGCTCTCTATCGTGATACTTTGAAGCAGACATAGATTGCAATAAAAGACAAACTTGAACTCTCATGTGTGGTAACAGTTCTCATTGGAGGAATGTATTCCTTGACAATGTCTTCAGGGATGATATGATTCTTTGATAGAGGAAAGATTAAAAAGCAAGATTCTGGGAAAAAAACAAAAAGGCTAACAGAGGAAGAGGAAAGGGAATGGGGCTGAGAGAGTGAACTGCATTGAAAAGAGGGTCCAGTTGCTGTAGCCCGGATCCTCATCCTCAATGCTGACAAGATGAAAAACAGTATTTGAGATGCTCACCATGGCCTCATCTCTTCTCCTTCAATACCAACAAACTAACCCCATAGCAAGTCAGATGAGCAACAGCTTTAGGTCTCAAAGCTATTACTGTGGAGTCTGTTAAACTGCCTCTAGAGAATGCCTATTTAAGAGGATGTCCTTTCCATTTATTGAGGGACCATATAAAAAATACCGAATAAAGCATGTTTCTATATCATCTATAAAAGGGTGGCCAAAGACTGTCTTCCTTTCACTCTTCCATGTCCCTTACACAAAGATCCGTGTAATGATTGCCTCTTAAAAGTGGATGCCAGTGAAAGGTCTGTCTACCCTGTCAGCCTAGTTTTCTGGCAAACACTAACAATTTTAGTGCTTTATGGTTGTTTTCTGATTTTTTTCCTTTGCTGTCCAAAAAGCACTGTGATTGGTTTTCTGTTTTCCTGCCAGACATTATTCTAGATGTTTTCATATTGCAATCTACCTGTCAAAAAGGGAGATTCTTTGTACAATGACAGGGTCTGGGTAGAGGCAGGCTGGTGGCACATGGCACTCCCTTCAGGGCACTGAACTTGACCTCAGAATTTAGACAGGGTCTCAAATTCAGACACCTCAGTATAATGGCAAATCTTCAGTATTTTGAATATGACTGTGGCAGTTAATGGAGATGCCCTATCCTGTATTGTGTGGCAAACATTATTCATCTTTTTACCATATTCATAGTTGTGATAATTGCAAAGGACTTTGAAATAAATGTGTAAGTGATAATTAGAGGAATGAAATGGGCCATGTGGACGTAGTGTCTCATATCTGTAATTCTAGCACCCAAGGAACTGTAGCAGAAAGAATGCTGTGAGTTTCAGGACAGCCCTGGTTGTATAGTGAGTTACAGAACAGCCTGAGCTACACTGTAATACTCTATCTCCAAGAACAGCAAAACACAATAATGAGTAGGCAACCAAGATTTTGGTCATATACTCTTGTGACCTTACGTACCAAGAATATCGATAGTCTGTCGTTTGATCCTCCAAGTGTTCTCACATTCAACATGTCCCCAGAGAGTATTTCAGAAATCTCCCTCGTGATTGTGGAGTCTTGAGGAAACACCTAGCTGGAGGCTGTCTCTAGCAAAGCAGCTCAGTGTTGGAGATGTGATATAAATCAATTATCTGTTCACGCTCCATCCTTCATTGTGTAGAGCGGTGCTTTTCAACCAGTGGGTCATGACTTGTCCTTTTCACAGGGGTCGAATACCAGATAACCTGCATATCAGATATTTATATTATGATTTGTAACAGTAGCAAAATTACAGTTATGAAGTCGCAATGAGAATAATTTTATGTTTGGGGGTTACTACAACATGAGGAACTGTTTTAAAGGGTGGCATTAGGAATGTTGGGAACCACTGGTGTAGAAGAAATTTGTGTCCGTGTCATTGAGTGTGACATGTGACAGTGCACACTTGTTATGAAGTATCTTCAGGAATTACTAGCTATAAATAATATTCCTCCATTTCAGCTGGCACATTATATAATATATAAATAAATGTACTCCACCTAGAAGGTAAATGAAGTACTTTCCTAGACCTTATGGGTTTGAAATTGAATGGAATTATTTATATAAGATTAGTGAAACACTAACAGAAGGGTTAGTGAATAAATGAAGGGTTATTCGTAATTGAATAAATGAAGATGAACAAGAATATATCTCTTCATTCAAATATACTTTTATTGAGCACATAGTAGGCATTGGCCATTGTGTTAACTATTGGAGTACAAGAGTGACCACTGGTCGATAAATTAATTGGGTAGCAACCGATCTTATTTAATTACTGAATTAATAAGACATGATTGAATACTAAAATAAGCTGCAATTCCTGGTCATTCTAGAAATATGAATATATGCTAATAAGATCTGCTATGAGGAAAATGCCCTCCAAAGTGATTTTGAGCTTAAGGTTATCAGAAAGGCAGTTCATCTACATGCTTCTGAAGGGTCACTGTCATCACAAAACATACCAGTGAGGAAAGCCGCCAACTGCAAGCCTTTCATTACTCATAGAGTAGAGGCTGAGGCCAGAAAGCCACACCTCACCAGAAGAATTTCCTAACATTTCTAAGCTGCCTTCATTTTATTCTCCAAATCATTGCCACTCTCTAAATATTACTTCTCTCATCTATAGCTCCATAGTCAGTGTATATAGATATATTTAATAAATACACCACTTATTTGATTGTATGTTGTTTATTACGTATTCCCTGTATTTCTGTCAACTACGGGAATAGTTGGCACATACACGACATGCAGTGGTGTTTGTTGAATGCATAAGAACCCCAAACCTGGCTTGTCATGTTGTCTGTCTGCCCTGTGTCGTAACTTTGCCGAGATGCCAGTGTGATGCCTTGCATTCCATTCTTGGTTATCTGGTTGCCCCAGTGAATTAAGGGCGGAGGCGTACTAAAGTGCATCACCTGGGTGGTACTGCTGGCATTGTCTTTGAGACGGAAACCAGATTAACCAGATATCTATTGGTTCTGAAGGGTGGAGACACCATCGCTAAGCCAGTAGAAAAATATGACACAGCATCTGAAGGAGGGGAATGTTCATCTAAGGTTGTTTCTGGGGTAACAGAAGTGGTTAAATCCCAGATCCAGCTCTGCCTTTACCTCTGATATGGAGTCACTCAATGACTGAATTTAGGTTCTTAGAATTGCCAGCTAGTATTTGGGCATACATGGAGGCATGCTTTGACCTCAAGGTGCCAAAAGTCAGAAAGCAAACGAACGAAGATACTAAACAGAAATACTTATTTAATACAATTGTGGTTTGAATGAATAAGTGAATGAATCCCTCAAATGTATTTTCCTACTGATCTAAGGGTGGAACCATCACCATATCTGAACACAGGCTATGAAAGAAAGTGACCTGAGCGTGAGCCAGTGAGAGCAGCCGGAAGCAGAATTTCTCCACGTTCTCTGCTTCAGTTGAGATCCTGCCTGGTTCCCTTAGTGATGGACTGTGACCTGAAAGAGTACACCAAGCGAGTCCTTTTTCCCCAGGTTGCCTTTGGTCCAAATGCTTCGTCACAGCAATTGGAAAGCACAGTAGAACAGCCGTTTTGAGATGGTGGCTTCTTTCCTCATGCATGCTGCCTCGTGCCTATAAACTGACAATTCTTCCTCATGTACCACATCTGCATTCCAGGCAAGAAGAAGAGGACCTGATAATGAGCGTAAGACGCCAATATTTTTCTCTTCAGTAGGAAAACACACTCTAAAAGATCTGTTGAGTAACTGACCACCTGGCACCCCCAAACTAATCACTAACCAATAATGAGAAATCTGCTGGTGGTGGTGGAGCATGCCTTTAATCCCAGCACTCAGAAGGCAGTCCTTTCTCTGTGAGTTTGAGGTCAGGCTGGTCTACAGAGATAGTACCAGGACAGCTAGGGCCCTGTCTCAAAAAAAAAAAAAAAAAAAAAAAAAAAAAAAGAGAGAGAGAAATCTAAGGCTGGTTTAAATGATCATGATTCTTTTCTTACAAAGGACGCAGCATATTCACTCTCCTAAAAACTGATGAATCTCCATCATCAACATACTGTGACTCAACACACTGTGACTCTACCAAGAAAAGGGAAGGGTGGTAGGATGGTTAGTGTTGATTGGCCGAAGGACAGAATCTGAAGTCAAGTGGGAGAAGGGCATCTAGGCATGCTTGTGGAGGATGATTTTGATTACATTACCTGGGCATGGAAAACCCACACACTGGCTAGGATCCTGAACTGTATAAACAAAAGGAACCAAGAAATATGCATACATTCTCTGTTTCTTGACTGTAGATGTGATATAAACAGCCTTTTCAAGCTCTTGCCCTTTTGAATTCCTCATCTGAATGCTTGGATAAGCCCTCCCTCTTTCAAGTGACTTTTCTCAAGAGTATTTTATCACAGCACCAAGAGAAGAAACTAAGACAGGCAGAGATTGAATTCTCTATGGCCTCTGATGGAGTCTGTGGGATCAGGTATGAGCCCCACAGAGGCACTGTTGCCTCCAGGCCCTGTCCCTTAGTATACTCTCCACATGCTCACAGGACATGAAGACAGACTCCCTGTGTTTGTCATAGAGAGAATGTCTGAAGCTGCTTACTGTAGGCAGTCAACTCCTCCCAAACATCCCAAGAAGGTTCTTCTCCTAAACTAAGCAGAACCTGGCACTACAAACAGGATTAAGGATGCAAATAGCTTTGGACTTTGACATCTGAGCCTCAACTTCATCACCTGTGGAAAGGTGTATAGGTTACTACATAGAAAGAAGGAAGCACTATTTACAAAATAGCAGAACATCTAAAATATCTATTAAGTAGTTAGTTACTCTGGGAATTTGAAATAACAGTTATTTTTTAGCAATCAGCTTTGGACTGCCTTCCCTTCATTGGTGAGTCAAATTACTCTAGTACTGCCAAAGTTGAATCAAATCAACCCACTTGCTGACCCTTGACATTTCACAAGTGCTAAAGGTAGATAAGATAATCACCACAGAAACAAGCTATGATAATTTAGAGACTATTAGAAAAATGCAAAACCACTAATTTTGTACATAAGGTTCTTACATAAGATTATGCTTCTAAAACTAAGTTTGCAATGAAAAGAAGAAACTCTATGTGGCTTTGCTAGTCACAGTGAAGAGCTGGCAGTCTAGAGGAAGAAACGGAGACCTTGCAACAAAACTTCAAGTTTAATTTCTATCTGACTGCCACTGTCAATAGCCTATAAACCACTTTTCAAATTTAGTGCAACAAGTAAAAGGCCCCTTTGGTTGTATGGGTGAAAATGTTCCCCATAGGGCCATATGCTTGAATACTTGGTCCCCAGTTGATGGAATTATTTGGGAAGGATTAGGAGGTGTGTCCTTGTTAGAGGAACTTGGCAGTAGGGGTGGACATTGAGACTTCAGTAGAGTCTCAGTTCTCTCTCTCTCTCTCTCTCTCTCTCTCTCTCTCTCTCTCTCTCTCTCTCTCTCTGCTCCTCTCTCTTTTCTCCTATTTGTGGATTACTGTAAGTGCTCATCTGTTGTTCTAGGAACTGCCTGCTGCCCTGTTACCCACCATGATGATCATGGATGCACCCTCTGAAATTGTTAACATCAATAATATCTCTTGTATAAATTGTTTGCTAATGGTATCTTATCCCACGAATAGAAAGACATAACCAAGACAGCTTCCAACTGAGTTTTTAGCATTCTATTTATAATTTGGGGGTAAAATTAATATACTACACTCAGCATATTTACTCCAAGAAGACAACTGAACATGAAAATACTCTGGACATTGTACAACATTGGGAATTTCCTTCAGAGACATGTTGGGCAACTAAGACATTTCTTTTCTTTTGTCCTTTCCCTCCCTGTTAGGGTATGTGAAGCCTTAAATATAGCCTTGTACCTAATCTCATCCTAACTATAAGTCAAACCTTAGCTCTATCCCAGTACATAAACTCCATAAGAACAACAGACATGACCCTAAATCTAACCCTAATCTCATCTCTATCCCTGTATCTGGTATATGGTGTTAAACCCTTATACTGTTAACAGTTTGCAATGAGTACTCATTTCCAGTGATCTCCACATGCTCCGTTCTCCAACGAAGAACAAATGAATGTCCTTAAATTGGCAATTTGGATCAGACTGATTCAGACACTCTTTCTCCTTGTATTCCTCTCAGCAGTCTATTTATCATTCTTGCCACAGCAATTGCAACTACTGCCTCCCTCTACCTAGGCAGGTCCCACCTTGTTCCCTGTCTGCTTTAACCATAATCATGGTTAGTAGGTCCTGAGCACTCACAGTTGCTGAAGATAGCAAAACATACGACCTCCCATCTGGTAAGACCTCTGTACCTTCTTCCACTTCTGAACTAGCCTGTTTTCAGACTTGAGTTGTGTGCACACATAGCAACTCGTCCACGGGTGGTGGTGGATATGCTCTTCCAAGTCATTAGTGTCTCGCTCTTGTCCACTTGTTCGTTACTTTCCCCTGTTCTTTTTGGGAAACCCTTGATAAGTTGTATAAATGTGAACCTTACTTCACAGATTGGACACATAATTCTTTCTCTACCACATATACGATCATCCTTCTCTGTGGGCCCAACACCCTTTTTCTACTTTACTAGAGTCTACTTGAGGGCACTGTTAGGGTGAGCTATATAATGTGAGGGAATTCTGTGTTTATTTCACTAAAGCAACCAGTCTCAGACAAATGCATTTACTTCTATTCTCCTGAGATAGCAGTCATCAACCTGGATCCAGATTAAGTTATATACTAAGTTAAATCCTACATTCACTTTAAGAATAATCTTTCCTAATTACCTAATTGGAATGTCAGAAGTTTCTTGAGAGGCCTGTGCCTTGATAAAAATGCTACATGTATGATGGGCATATAGAGTAGGAGGTGTTAACTAGTGAAACTTGACATGCTCTACATTATATTTCCACTTTATGTTGACTCTAGTCAGTTCCATCTTTCTGTCATGGATGTCATAGTTCTCATGACAGTAAAAGGTTCCTTTCTTAATTGTGCATAAAATGGGCTGATTTATAGCTTTATAATGCATATGTTAGAAAATGTCAGTTGTGGGTTTCCTCTGGGATTAGTCATTTCAGCATGTTCAAGTTCATGTTCCCAATGAGGAGGATATTATTGTCCCATACTCTTGTGCCCATGAAGGACCACAACATAGTGGTTAGAATAGCAGACACATCCCCTTGCCATTCTTCCATATGTCCTTGTGTGGAGGAAGAGGAATTGACTCACTGGCGGGATGCTGGGAGACTCACATTTATTGGTTCAACTTCTTCATTTAGACAAAGTTAAGATGACAAGTAACACATTTCCTGGGGATTAATCCCACTCTTCCTTGAGCAGTTGCCTTGACTTCAATGAATATTCCTTCTTATTTTTCTTATATGTAGAAAATCTTATAAGGCTATGTTTCTTCAAGAAAGGAAGTCAGGACAAAGAGAAGGACACCTAAATTTATCTAGTTGCATTCCCTGTAAATTGGTAGTTGAGTTTAACTAATTAGAGTATGGAGAAGGAATGTAGTAAAAAGATGTATGTGGCCAGGCTTGAAGCTATGTTCTTTCATCCACAGCATCTGGCAATAACACTAGTATTGTAATATCCTTGACTTGTGCCCATCTCAATTTGTCTTATTTGGGACTCATAGAAGGAGAAAGGTGTAATTAATTTGTCCATCCAACCTGAATAGCCTTTCCTTGGCCAGATCACTCTTCTCTGATTCATCTATGCTGATAAAGCATGGGCTAAAATGTCTCTTGTCCTATTACTAAAAGAAATACTTCTCACCATCATCCCTCAATCCCATGCATATTTGGCCTCCCCTTATACCCTCCATATCCCTTCATCCAAGGAAGTACCTCTTGCCCTCCACCTGGATCAGGATGTCACTCTTCATTTTTTTGTTGTTTGTTTATTTAATGGTTTTGAAGGAATGATCTAAGTAAGCCCTTCTTCCCTTATGAATCAGTACTACTCATTGAATCTGTGATTAAGTCTGATTTCTGGATGCTAGAAATTTTAAATGTTTACTTCCATTGGCTTTGTTTTCTATCTTAACTTGAGAGTTTTATTGTCCTATACAATAAGGCTCTCTAAAATATTTAGTATGGTCTTAGGTGAAAGCAAAGCCAAACCTGACTTAATTTGGATTAAATGAATTTATTGTTTCACATATATGGAGATCTGGAGGAAAGTCTTAATTTGTAGTTTATGTAACTCAGGCTGTAGTTCCCTCTGTCTCTGTCCTCTGAATTTCTGGACCAGCTTCCTTCTTGGCTTTTTCCAGTGGTTTGGGACTTGATATTCATGTCTGACAATTTCTGAATAAATAATACGGCAATGACCATTTCCTAATGGCCCCAGGAAAACATTTGAGAATTTTTATAAAGGTTTCCAGAACTTTGAACTTTTCTTCAGATAAAACTGCCACTACCCTGTGTGTGTGTGTGTGTGTGTGTGTGTGTGTGTGTGTGTGTGTGTGTGTTTATTATGAGTTCAGGTCAGAGGTCAACATAGAGATCCTCTATCGTTTTTTCTATTTTGGGGTTTTGTTTTTGTTTTTGTTTGTTTTTGATACTGGGTTATTGGACTTGAAACACACTAATCTAGCTAGACCAGCTAATTAGCAAACCCTCCTTTATATTCTCTCTTCAGAGATGGGATTATAGACAAGTACTGAAATGCCTGGCTTTTTATATGGGTTCTGAGTCATTGAACTCGAGTCCTCATGCTTGCACAGTAATGAGTCATCTGTATTAATTCTTATCTTCATTAGTGATCATTAGGACAAGGAGCACTCCCATGCACAAGAAAGGACATTCCTTCTTCTGAGGCCCACAGGGAGGGAGGAAGGCACAGAGGGAGAGAAGAAGGTATGGACAATGAGACACATATACTTCACTGATAAACTTTTCTATACCTTTGTGTAGGAACCCACAGTCTGATCTCAGAAATCCATGAGGTACTGATGTTATGTTCAGCACCAACTTAATACCAAGTAGGAAGTCTATTGTTTCCAAGAGCCTGGTTTGAACAAAACATGTTCAGGAAGCTTCAGAAGGTCATCATTAACATTGCAAATAGTTAGAAAAAAATAAAAATTCCATTTGAAGCTGCCTATTTGTAGTGCCCGTGATCAAAGGGAACATCTTCATGGTAGTGGTCAGTAAGTAGCTAACCTATATATTCCTCCATTCATCAGCAAACAAAACACAAAAAGCTCTGCTTCAAAAGAAATTAAATCTCTAAGAAAATCAAGCAATTTAAAATATCTTTATTTTATATTGTGTGAGTACTTCGGTTGCATATATGTTTGTGCACCACATCTGTTCCTGATGCTTGTGAAGGCCAGAAGAGTGTGTCAGATACCCTGTAAGTATAGTTATAGATGTTTGTTAGCTATTGCATGAGTGCTGAGAACTGAACTCAGGCTCTCTGTCACAGCAGTAAGTTCTCTTAACCACTGAGCCATCTCTCCATCTCCCAAAATACAGCTGTTTCAACTGGTGTTTGTATACACACACCTCCACACACGCCCAAGAATTTGTTCTCTGACATTTGAGTGTCTACACCTACATGGAGAAGGGAAGAGAAGGAACACTGACCCCTTGGGGCAGACAAGTTGCCAGACTCTGCCTGCCAATCAGAGAAGAAAGAATCCTGTTTTATATTAGCCTGAGTTCTCTAGGAAGCACACCCCCAAGCCTGGATTATATGACCTACTTAGGAAAATTAATTCCTTTGTAATGGTGGGTGGGTCCAGGGCAGGTAACAAGAATAGTCCACATGTTATGCAAGTTTGAATTGGAATGAAGTGGATAACAGATGAACTGTTATGGCATCTAGAGAAGGTTCAGAAAATCTGATGGTAGCAGAATGAGAGTCTGCTGAACAGACACACCCTGCATTCATGCAAGAATTTACCCACCAACCCTGTTGTACTCTGCCTTTGGGAGCCACAGCCTTACTGAACCATGTGGTACCTTGAAAATCGAGAACTCCAACAACACCTCTGATCATTTGTTCCTGATGGATGCTTGGTATTTGTTTTGATTTAAAAATAACTAATCAATAGTATTTGCATTCATTAATGAATTTTTCTGACATACCTTAAATGGTCTGGCCCCGGCCCCGGCTGTGGGTTGATGGAGAGCAGCCCTCCTGAGGAATTCTGCCCTCAGTACACATACAGTGATAGATTTTAAGGCTCAGTTCCTGGGGCTCCAGATCGATAACACTCCCTGTGGCTAGAGGCCTGTGAGATACATTCTCATGGCAACCATACCTTTTCTCTGAGAAGAAAATGTGAGAACACTAGAAAAAAGTCCATGCTAAAAAACCTGCAGTAACCAGCATGTCTCTAAGAAGCAGGAAGTTTTGGTGACATCTCTCTTCAATGCCAGAGACACTGAGAAGTGGCATGGGTGGGAGGCAGCCTGAGAAACATTAAGAGAAATAAATGACATCAGACACACTACTATTTGATAGAACTTTTATTTGGAGCTTACAGGGGAAGAAGGCCTATCATTAAAATTAGGTGCCTGGATAAATAGAATCCACTATTGCTAATTAGCATGTCTTTGTTGAATGTTACACATGTCTGAGGGTGAACCAGTTGATTCTTCCCCATATGCGAGACCTGGTGTTAAAGCAAAACCGGAACTCTGGAACTGCAGAAGTGACTAAGTAGTCCTCAGTTGACATTGGGAGCACCAAGTGTTTTCAGAGTGCAGTGAGTTCAGCATGTGTATGGCCTTAGATAAGGCCACTACGATTTCTAGAAATCATGGAAACAGACAGCATTTCCTCAAGGAACCCACAGTCTGTCTTCTAATTAAAAACAGACAGTGGCATACACTACACAATCAAACATTTCTTGAGTGAATACATGGTAGAAGGAACTTGTGAAATGCAATTTTTCCTTTTATAGAAAATTTAATTTGATTTATTTTGTTATTATTACTTAACAAGTCTTCTCCCTTTTAAAAAAACCCTCAGAGTCAAAGAAAAACAGTGATGTGCTTTCTACTTGAAAAAGCACATGTTGAAAGGAACCCTGTAGCAAACCCTTTGGTACTGTCTGTCATGCCAGGGCCATTATCTGAGATCATGGGTCGTTCTCTGAGAGCAGGGGCCTGAAGTTAAGTCACTGAAGCTGCCGTTGCCTCTTCTGCCTCCTTTGTCCCGGTGCTCAGGCACTTTCGTCTGTCTGTATTCAGGCACCTTTGTCCATCTTCTTTCTTCTCTGTTTCTGAATGGTTGTTTCAAGCATTCACCCACTGACCACTCGGTGTGTGGCCCTTCGTGGTTTCTGATACCTGGGATGGAATCCTAGCTTAGTTCTGGAGGATCTGACAAGCATTCACCCACTGACCACTCGGTGTGTGGCCCTTCGTGGTTTCTGATACCTGGGATGGAATCCTAGCTTAGTTCTGGAGGATCTGACAAGCATTCACCCACTGACCACTCGGTGTGTGGCCCTTCATGGTTTCTGATACCTGGGATGGAATCCTAGCTTAGTTCTGGAGGATCTGACTTGCCTCATCTGGAGGAAGATGTTAAAGTCAGGTGCAGTAGCCTATTTCTGTAACCTCAACATTGAAAGTGTAGAGACAGGAGGACCAGGAAGCCCTCTCCAGCTACGTAAGTCCCAGGCCAGTCTGTTCTATGTGTCACCCTGTATAAAAAGGAGAAGGAAGGAAAAGGGAAGGAAGAATTTGGAGGGAGATTTTTAACCACAAAATGAAGATTTTAAAATGTCAAACAAAGAATTAAAGGGCTTAGGGCTTCTTTCATAGTAACATTTTGGTGAGGACCCAGTATTGATGATGTACCAGAAGCCAGAGACCTTGAACCTGACCAACAACTCACTGTAATGAACATTTGCACGTAACGCTGAGTGGACAGAAGGGTGTCCTGCACAACACACTGCAGCTCCCAGTGCTACTAAGACCAAAGAAGAGGGGTTAGAGAGGTGGGAAAGACAGAGGAACAATGTGGGATTTTGTCTTGTTTTGTTTTTTTTTTTGTTCGTTGTTTTGTTTTTAATTAATTTTGTTTTGGTTTTTTACGAGACAGGGTTTCTCTGTATTGTTTTGGAGGCTGTCGGTCCAGCCTGGCCTCGAACTCACAGAGATCCGCCTGCACTCTGGACCTCCCTAGTGCTGGGATTAAAGGCATGTGCCACCACCACCCGGCTTTAATTAATATTTTTAAAATTTTCTTTTGGGGGGATGCTTCAGGGGTGAGGATCATATCTAGAGGGACTGGGAAAGGAGAGGGGTTAGGGTACATGGTGAGAAATTCCCAAAGAATCAATAAAAATTATGTTTAAAGGCCTGAATTTTCAGAATTATGACATTTAAAAACGTTCCTTGAGCATGCTAGGACAGCCCATTGAAGGGTAATAATAAGCCTCTCGGTAGCCCATGGGATTGTCGACCTTGGTTTGTCTCCTCAGAATCCAGCTGCATGGCTGGATTCAGTTAACAGTTATAGATCTTATTTAGGTCCAAGTATTCCCTGCTCTTGTGGGCTGTAATCTTCCTGCCTCCCATCCATGATGCAAAAAAAAGGAGGTCACAGGAAGACTTGGGTGATGGTTAATCTTGTCAACTTGACTGGAGTTAGAATAAGCCAGAAGCCAAATCTCTGGGCATCCCTATCGGTGAATGTGTTTCCTAAAAGCTTTTGCTGAGATCGGAAGAACTACAGTGCATATGGATGGCATTAGTCTATGGTCTGGGGTCCTAGATTAAAATAAAAGCACCAAACCACAGCATTAACCCCTTTCAGCTTCCAGACAACGGCAGCAATGTGACCAGCTGTCCCACATTCTACTACTGCAGCTCACGATACATGACTTCTACACTTTATCCCTCCAGAGTGTGAGACAAAATAAACCCTCCACTTTAAAACATCTCTGTGTATCATCTGCCTGTCTGTCTGACTATCATCCATCTATCTATCTCATTTATCTATCATCTATCTCTGTCTATTGATATCTATTTATCATCTATCATCTACCTTCTGTCACTTAGCTGTCATCCATTAATATCTATTTATTACCTATCATCTATCTATTCGTATCTATATCTATCTATCCACGTATCTCCTATAATCTATCTTAATTGTTTATTATGTGTGTGTGTGTGAGTGTGTGTGTGTGTGTATGCACACACACATGTGGAGGCCAGAAGAGGCCATAGTCATCCCTGGAGCTGGAGTAGCAGGTGGTTGTGAACTACCTTATGTGGGTGCTGAGAGCGCAGACTCAAATCCTCAACAATCTTAACCATAGAATCAGCACTCCAGATCTAACTCTTCCGTGCACAAGGCGCTTTGCCAGGTGTTTTGGCCAGTGAGAAAAGAAACTAAAATGAAGAGTGGGACTGTGGCTGTGGCACATCGGAGCATGTGGTTCTTAGGACTTCAGAACAGACTTGTGGAAGGACTATGAACTTTATCCCATCCGAATGTGTTCCAAATAGGTTGTTCCTGTTTGAAAGTGTCTTCTCTTGGCTGTTTTGTCACAGCATTGAGAGAAATAACTAATACAGTTTGTGAGGAGCCTAAGAAATTCAGCTGGTAAGTGGTGATCCTCCAATTCCTGGTCATTTGTACACCGTGTGCAACTGATTCTGCTCTCCTGTCTGTCTCCCTGTGCTCATCAATGGTGAAAGGCTTATTTGCAGGGAAATTGATGCTATGTAGAAGTTTATGTGCCTGTCTTTTGTTTGGTAACTGTTCCCGTCAAAAGCCTGTCTAAATAGTATCAGGGACAGTATCCACCAGGATGGAGTAGTGTTTACTTTATTGATCAGAATGTTCCATCAAGCATAATAATAAATTCCAATTAACACTCTGGTAGCTAACTGATAATTCTGTCATTTTGTCCTTTGAACATCCGCTGAATGTCAATGTAAAAAATCTTAAATTTTCCCTAATTTCATGAGAGTCAAAGAAAGATATTTCCAAGTCTCCATGGTAAGAGACCCTGGAGGCCACATGAGAAAACCATGTGTGTGTGTGTGTGTGTGTGTGTGTGTGTGTGTGTGTGTGTGTGTGTGTCATAGGCCAAGTCTATACCTTCTTGGGACAAGGGATGACAGAACTCATTTTGAGCTAAAGCTGTGCAACACTGGGGACTTTCATCACAAACTTTAATTTTCCATTTCAAAGTGTCACTTATGATCATTCTACATGCAGGAAATGGCATTGTTCCTTGGGCTTCTAAACCTGGAGAAGAACGCAGTTTGCACTAGGAGACTGCTGTGCAATAGCTTGTGCTATTAAAAATGATATGCTCTTAAATATTTATAATGGCAAAAGTAATATTCAGCATCTTACATGTATTATTAACAATCTCTAAATACATCTTCTAAATCAATTACAGTGTGTATTGTGGTCCTGCCATCAAAGCTACCTTCTTGTTTTTCTGGTTATTGGATTGAGGACAAGAAATGATGGGTCCCCCAGGAGCCCCGTGACCTAGATTCAGTTTCCATATGTTCAATGCTCCCTGAGGTGTTCATACCTGCTCAGATGCTGATTATTTGTATGTGTCTTCATAGTCATATGAAATTTAAATTCCTCATTATTATAATTTCAGGAAATAAGAAAAGAATGAGACCATTTGACTGGGGTTTCAGCATGCATTCTAATCCCGGCTTTCATGTTGATTTGCTGTGAACCATGGTTATGTTGCTTTTATGTTTCATTTTCCTCGGCTGTAAAATGAGAGGTGGAAATGTGTAGCCTGTCTCTCCTAGAGCATGGTGGGGCTGGGCCCCCTAACCTGGATGCCTGCAGGCAATGCAACTACTAGGGCTGGACAGAGTTTTGCTGACACAGTATGCTGATGGGACCAAACAACCAAAACATGAGAAAACCAATAATCTTAGACTGTGAATTTTCTTGTCTGTTTGAGTTGAGGTCTATGGTTGGATTACAGCTTTGAGGTTTGGGGACTCAAAAGAAGTAGGTTGTCTTACTGTTGGTTATCCTTGAACGAGGAATGATATGGTTCATAGATGTAGAGAAAGATGATGCAATCTACATGGTGAAGTTGGTGAAATTACTCATGGTGTGGAGATGCCCATAAGGTGTGCTGTGTAGAGAGACGGTTCCATAGGAGAAGACCATGGTATCTGGTAGGGACTTTAGTTTTGATCAGGTCTCTGAATCTGAGAGACAATGCTTCTTAGAGACTTTAAAGTCTCTCTCTCTCGGCTTACTTACATTGTCTTTAACATCTTCTGGGTGCAACTAAGGTCTGGGTTTTTCTGTGGAAAGTCATGGACAATATTGTCTCCCTCTCCTTTTCAGATTACTACTGAATATTAGAGGTTGTGGGAGAAGGAACATGAATATGACCTCTGGGCTACTGGGAAAGACTGGGAGACCCGTTCCATGACAAGCACCCTTTGGGGAAGATCAGAGACATGATGACTTGAGGGGATACAAGTATTGGGAAGGTAAGAGCAGCACATGTATTCTACTGGAAATATTTAACAACATGGGGAAATGGGAGGCTACTCAAGTCTTTTGAGTTTCATGTTTCACTGAAGTGACCTTAGAGACAGCAAAGGACACATTAAATATGAGAAGCAGAAAGAAGTCCAGTATCATCCTGCATCCTATGCTCGTTATAAATATGCCAAGACCTCAGTTGGGGCTTTAGATATCTGGAGGACAGTGAGCTTCTCATCTTTATTCTCATCTTGGACGCTAAATTGTTCACAGCTCTGTTCCAGTGCTCTGTCACAGAGCACAGAACGATGAAAGCCCAACTTTGGGTTTTCATTTAACATATTGGCAATGATCATTACCTGAGCCCTCAAAAAACATAAAGAGGGAAAATTCAGCTCAAAATATCTATGTATGCATGTGGGTGGGGTTTTTGTCCCACAGCTGCTCTCAAACTTAATATAAATTATAAATGCTCAGCCAATAGCTCGGGCTTGTTAATAGCTAACTCTTATATTTAAATTAACCCATATTTCTTAGCTATTATTTGCCACGTGACTCACTGCTTGTTATCACATTTTCTACGTTTCCTGCTTCCCTGGCAGCTAATGGAGTCTCCTCTGACCCTGTCCTTCCTCATCCCATCATTCTCAGTTTGGCTTTCCTTCCTAACTTTACCATGTTCAGCTATTGGCCAGTCAAACTGTATATTAAACCAATCATATTCACACAGTGGACAGCAGCATTATTCCATAGCATGCACATGTGTGTCTGCCTACACTTCTGCTTAGAGTAGCATGTACACAGATTTTAGAGCAGGAGATTCCAAGTTCATGACAGCAGGATGGAGGTACATTTTTTTCTGCTTGCGTGCTAGAACTGTGCTAATCCATGTTTAGCTCTAGATAGAGGAGAGTTCACCTGGGTCTCCACCCCCTTTTTCTCACACGTGGAGGTGGAAACTAAACCAAACCTCTAAGAACTTTCCCATAGCTAATACTTCTATCTCATAAGTGATCCTGGTCAAAAATCTTATCTTAGGGCTAATATACATTGTATAGATATTGGGAGTTGTTCCAGTTAAATGGTAGGCTCTATCTCTGTTTGGCATGGAAAAAATAAGAGAGAAAGAAGAAAACTTTTATTGAAGTTGACCTTGGGGTTTTCATTTTTTTTAAAAATATTTCAAAATACTATGAACAAGCAAAAAATAATCTAAGCAAATAATAGATAGATGCTTTGCCATGGAAACCAGGAAACCATAAATACAGTCCTAAGGAGGGCAGTGAAGCTGACTGTATGAGCGTGTAGCACGTGTATCACACTATGGAGAAATTTCTGCTTTACCCAAGAATAGGAAAAACCTGAACTTTTGACCTTTGTGCATCAATAAGGGATGGAGGTTTGAATTCAGAAATACAATGATGTTATATTCACATATATTAAAATTATGTATATTTTGATTTGCCTTTGTTGTGAGAGCCTCATCTGTGCTTTGTAACATGTTTGGTGGTGTCCCTAGCCACTTACTAGATGCCAATGACACTGCACTCATGTCTCCTTTATGTAGATACAAAACATGGTGGCTGTTGAGTGTTCTCTGGGCATAATATTGCCTCCTGTGCTGGAGGGAAAATTTCCATTAAGTCAGATAAAATTTTACAGCCAGGTAGTGCTGGTGTGAGGCTCAGCTATGCTGTTTACCGCTCATTGGACTTTGTAAGCAGTTTGTAAGCCTTGTTTCTTCATCTCTAAAGTGAAGGCACAATAGTAACAAACTCCCTGTGTGGTGTTAGGATGGCATGATATAGCATGAATAATAAAAACTCAGGGGCAGATATTAGTAGGGAAAGCTGAAAGATCAGAGAAGGATAATAGCCAACCACTAGAGAGTTATTTCTTCTACCAATGCTCAGACCAACAAGGGTGATCCTGTCCTCAGCATGACTGAAGACTGAATACTCTGTACTCCTGTCTCAACTCACCTTGTATTCTTCCCTAGTGCTGGGATTAAAGATGTGCACCGACACTGCCCAGCTTCTGTGACTAACTAGTATGGCTGGTGGGTCTAAAGGTATGTGCCACCACTGTCTGGCCTCTATGACTGACTAGTGTGACTAGCTTTGCACTCTGATCTTCAGGCAAGCTTTATTTGTTAAATCATAAATAAAAAAATTCCCCACAGGATTCAACAAGATTATACATGTGGAGAGTTTAGAATACAACTGTGTCTGAACTAATGTCTGACCGACAAGTAGGGGTAGGAATGGAGTGGGGAGCATGAACCTACTCCAGTGCGAAGAAACAAGTCATGGAAGATGGTTTGCATTCATAATTGGGTGAGGAAAGTAATATCATACCACAAAGTTCTCATCGTGCTCTTACTCAGAGAGTTAAGGATGGGCAGAGGTGTGTCATTGAGCACCTAGCAGGCATCAGACACTGTGGTGGCTCCTTATGTGCACAGCCTCATTTGATCTCTCAGTACTCATGTGAAGTATCTGTGTAGGGCCAGTTAATAGAAGCCAATTCTACCTAGTGCCATCTGGAAATGGAGGATTTGCTCAAGGTTAAAGCTCATGGTTTCAACTTCCCCAAAGATAAGACTGGTCCCCAGGCTACTAGAATTGAAAATAATACATTTACAACAGAGACCAACTAACATAAATTTCAAGTAAAAAGAAAAAGACATATTCAGCATTGTGTCTTACCTAGCTGCAAATAATTGCAGTGGAAGTGAGTTTACTTCAAGACACTGAGTTACAGGGATCATTACAATAGTCCAGAGAGGCCTGTGGCTCAGATTTTAGAACACACATTTGCTAGCAAATACAGCATGAGAAAAGCGAACGCTACACATCTAAGTTATTCTAATATTCAATTAAAAGCGAGTGATGGTGGCTTCTTCTTTGTCAGCTCTCCTGCAAAATCTGTGCCTGCAAGAACTCTTCCTTTTGGTCCTTTCTGTCCCCAATCTTTCATGCTGGTGGAGGGGAAAACCCTGATTCATGGGTCAGGGAATTGGGTTGCATTGCTTTTGAAATATTAGGCATGGTCGGAATGGTTTCCAATTACAGTGAACGGAGTGTACAATCTCCACACTGTTCTATTTAAATAACTGCTGAATCGCCAGGTCTGCCTTCCTGTTTGTAGCTTCCCTGAACAAGTAAATAATAGAAAGCAAAAAGAAAATCAGCACCAGTAATAAATAACCACACAACCTGGTGGTGGACTCCCTTCCTCTGCTTACATTTCTTCCCTTCCGCCACGATTTCCTAATCATAGCTCTGAAAATAAAAAGTGCCCTTTTCTACATAAATTGAAGAATCCAAGCTTAGCTTTGTGAAATAAGAGTCTATGTAGTAGTCTGCTGTAGTGGGAAAAAGCAGACACTCTGGGGTTGGAGAGAATTGGTGTTAATTTCCAGCAAGCATGTCAGCCAGATTTTTTCATGGAAGTAACTCTCACTTTTGAAGTTTGTCTTCTGCAGAACTGGGAACCCTGTAACTTGATCTTTGTGTCTGTCTGATGGGCAATTTCCTATAATAGGCAGATGGTGCTCAGGAGAGTGTGTGGACTGCCCCCAGAAGAGTTGCTAATGTGCCACAGGCATGTAGCGTGAGGTGGGGAGTAGGATACTGTTACCATCAGTTTCTTTGCTTGATGTAGACACAATCATTAGATAGTTTATAGCTAAGAAGTATAGAAAGCTGGAAGTATGTGAGTGACAGAAGGTACTCAGTGGAGTATGCCACGTCAGAGAATGTCAAATGGACCGGAGGCTTACCTTGTGGTGGGGATTACCGTAGTGACTTTGTGAGAGCTGTTATGACAAGTGGGTGATAGGACTTGTTGGTGCCTACAATCCAATGCTTAACGGATGGGAGAAATAGGAGTGTGTGTGTGTGCACACACACATGTGTGCTTGTGATAGATATAGATAAAATAATAGCAAATGAACTTATTACTTCATTCCTGCATAAGTCATCTGTAGCAAAATGAGGGGTAATTTTTTGAAATTGTCTTTGCTTTTGAGAAAGATCTCATGTTGATCATGGTCAAACAGTAGCTGAGGATAACCTTGAACCCCAAATTCTCCCTGCCTCCACTTCCCAAGTGGCAGGGTTATAATGTGTATTACAATGCTAAGTTTATACGGTCCTCAGGCTCAAACTCAAGATCTTATAAATGCTAACTACTTCTTCTACCAACTGAGGCCACCTTCATTGATTTCTGAATTTTGAAGACAGTCCCTCTGACAGGCCAAGGGAAGCAGAGGCAGATATGCTCCTCTCCTTGGGTAGCAGGATATAGCAATTGACCTCTGAATCCCAGTGGATAAGAGGGTTGGCAAGGAGTTCATTGGTCCAGGGCCAATAGCTATTGCCTGTTAGTTGTCCACAGAGATGTCCCTAGTCCTTCTGGTACCTTGGCGACTGTAAGCTCATTGAATCCTGGGGTGAGCAGTTATAAACATTAGTGAAGGGAGTTCTTCTCTAGTTAGTCTCTAGCCTTGTCTACGTGTTCTTCATTTCTGGATCCTCATTCTTATGCCTGGGCAATCTGTTCTCCTCACTTATGTGAGTCCTTCTATATTTTGAAGGCATGTATTATCTCCTCAATCCCAGCATCCCTGCTCTGTGCATGACTTGTCAGGGCCAGAATTGAACAGGAAACTGGTTCTTGGAGTTGCAGTACACCACTAGTCACATCTTGCATGATACTGTGAGTGGCTGGAGTTGAGGGATCTACCACATATTTACATCTCTGACCCACTCTTTGACCTGGCAATGCTTTTCTTACCTGTGAAATAGGAAGACTACTTGTTAGATTTATGAGGCTTAAACCATATCATTATTGGAAATACACTGTAAATTATGAACTATTGTACAATTATGGTGTCCATCCATAAAGGCATTGACAGAAATAGTTTTATGCTTGTTTTACTTTGATTTTAATCGGTCTGGAAATATTTCACTGACTGGTTATTAGCTTGAGGAGTGAGTCTCCTGAAAGTTGGACTTTTGTTGTACCTTTTGTAAAGTGTGTGTGTGTGTGTGTGTGTGTGTGTGTGTGTTTACTTCTCAGAAACTTGCTTTCACTGGACACAGATGTGCACAGACATATGGCTTTATCGCTGGCCTAGTCAAATGTGGCATGAAGAGATGGAAGTCAAAATGTAGGTCAGTCTCCTTCCTTAATGGTGAAAATAACAGATTTGCTTTTTGAAACAAAAAATAATGTTTCTATCTTTGATGTCAGCTCTGGTTGACAAATTTGTTAATTCAAGTGTGACAGCTTTTGTGTTGACATGTCACTGGGAGACTCCTTGACTACCACTAATAGGATAGTCTTCACCTTTTAACACAAGTTCAGTCTTGGTCCTGGAGCTGTGGGCCTCAGGTACAGAAGCATGAACTCTGGATAGCTTTTCATCTGTAAAGACCAGTGTATGGTCCCAGTAACCAGGCAAGTGATTAAAGAGTTAACAAGATGGACCAGGACAGTAGCTCTATTTGGTTTAAGCTCTATAAAGTGCCTGTTATGCAAGCATGAGAACCTGAGTTCAAATCCTCACCTCCCATGCAAAAGAGTCAAGCATGGCTATGTCTGTAACCCAAAGTGACAGATTTGGCAAGGCCAATCTTCAGAGTTTGCTGATAAGCCAGTCAGTCTACCCAATCAATGAACAGTGGACATTGGGTTCAGTGAGATACCTTGTCCCAAAAGATATGGTGGAGAGCCGCTGAATAAGACTATAGGCATCAACCTATATTCTCCACATGTGCAGGTACACACACACACACACACACACACACACACACACACACACACAGAGACAGAGACAGACAGAGAGAGAGGAGAGAGAGAGAGACAGACAGACAGAGACACGCACACACACACAGAGAGAGAGAGAGAGAGAGAGAGAGAGAGAGAGAGACAGACAGACAGACAGACAGACAGACAGAGTTTTCAAGATGCTATGGGGAAAATGAGCTTCCATAGCAGTCTAGGCAAGTTTATTTTTTCTTCTCTCTCTTTTCAGCTCCACCTTCACAAACTGCTGGTGTGTTTTCCACATGAGAGTTAATGAGCAACCACACTCTCCTGTTTCCCATCAGACTGAGCCTCTCACGTGCCAGGAATGATGGGCAAATTTTATCTTCTTCCAGTTAGCCATCATGGCTTCTGGAACAGCAGAGAGTCGACAAATGAGTAGTAAAAATGAATGGTGAACAGAGGAAGGCGGTGACAATTGGGCTTGAAGGAAGAAATATTTGAAGCTATCTCTTGTAAAAATAGAATTTTCATTAGCTTAAAGGATAGCAATGTATTTCTGGGGTCTTTGAGCCAAGGCTGGAAAGTAGGGCAGACTGATTCCCCTGGGAGTAGCAGCTAGGAAATGGAAAAGAGGTGAACATGGGAATGTCATGATCTCTCTCTAAAGTTCTCAACTGACTTTATCATACTACGAGGTAAACTGTATACTAAAATTTATCTTTTAGCCAATGAGAAGAGGATTAAAAAGTTTTAAGCATTAAGGTACATTTTGGGGAGTCTATCACTGAGAATGGATTATTTTAGGAGAGAGCTTGAAGTTGGATGTCTAACTAGGAGGAGCATAATGCCATAATCCATGTAAAGTGTCATGAGTTGCAGGACTAAGGGCCTCGGAACAGAGCAGAGTAGCATCTGACGTATTGCCAAACTCACCATCATTGTCATTTGATGAGTGCTTTCCCTGTGACATTAGCCATCTTTCAAAACTCATTGATGATGACAAAACTCTTGGGAAGGATATCTATGTCATACCCATTCTTAAGATGTGTTTGTTAAAACTTGGGGGATATATATCTATATCTACACACACACACACACACACACACACACACACACACACATATATATATATATATATATATATATATATCACTCATCATTTTAATCCAGTGTGGTGAGGTCTGAAGTAGAGAAGTTGCCTTGTGAGAGACCATGAACACCAATCCAACTCTCCCAGCTTAATTTCCACTGTCTCTTCAAAGAGAAGACTTTCAAAGAGAATACATTTTCACTTAAAAATTGTCACAAAAGAGAGTTTAACATATGTCAGGTAGTTTAATTATAGAAAACAGGGGCACTATCCTTGGATTGGGAAACTCACTTTGGAAAAGCGATTTCTATGTTGACAAAATATCTAACTCCATACATCTGCTACTACATGTATTTACAAAACGCCCATGCCCATGCCTGTCTAGATTCTGTTTCTTCAGAGGCATGCAGTGTGTTAGATCAATCCTGAACTGGGATATATGTGCAGGAAAACAACAATAAACAAACTACCAATCCATAAATAATTTATGAGCATCTCCCTGTGGGGGCTTAAGATCAAGGGCAATGGAAGCTGAGTAATGTTCCTGGCAACTCTGCTACCCTTTAGGACCATATTGCGTGTATGGACTATCTCCGTTAGGTTAGATACTGCACTTATGAGCCACTTTTAACTTTTAACTAACATGGCTAGCTGAGAGACCCTGTGGGATAGAAATTAGTTCCTCTATTTCAAATGAACGCAAGGCATTCAGAGAAGCAGAAATACATGCCAAAGCAGAAAATCTAGCATCTTTTAACAGAAACAGTATGAACAGAAGACAAAAGGCTTGCAAATGGAAGTATAAATGCAATTTTTGAGATGAGATATCAAGCTGCATCCTCGTATATACCTCTGCTACCCTCCAGGACCACACTGCATACATGAAGTGTCTGCTATAGACTATATACTGCATCAATGAACTGTCGCGACCTTGTCATCTAGCATCATTAGCCAAGAGACACTGTGAAGTAAAGATTAGTTCCTCTGTTTCAGATGTGCACTTCCTAATAAAGGAACTAAGAATGGTGTTTCCATTGCAATTCAATTCCTAGTAAAGTCTGAAAGAGAATGGTTCTGTGTGGTACAGGGATCACTGGGAAGACAAAGCAGGGAGCTTTCCTGTTGGCATTCATTCAGTGAATGTGATACCATAGGGTTCTAGCTCCCTGGCTCTAGGGGCCAGAATGCAGACTTCCTGGTACTTCCATAGACACCCAATGTTTGAGGCTAAACACCCATGTATGTATTCTAAGTGATGTAAAAAACAGACATTGATTTTAAATGGACAATAATCAGACATATCCTTTTCCAAGAAAGAAGATAATAAGATGATTGTATCCTCAATAAAAAAAATACTTCTTCTGTTCAATATCAGATAGTCTAGAAACTGTGGTCAGAGAATCCTAATAAACTGAGTATTAAAGCTAAAATGAGTTTTGCAGAGCAAGTGTTAGAAACATATGGACTCTAGGCTAAATCTGACTGGCCACCTGTATTTATAAGTAAAGTTTTATTGGAACACAGCCATGCTCAATTTTTAAAAAACAGTTGTCCTTGGTTGCCTTTATGTTCCAGTAACAGAGTTGGATAATTGAAGACTATACAGTTTGTAAAGCTTTAAATATTTACTTTCTTGCCTTTTACAAAAGAGTTGTCAATCCTTAATATATACTCAATTAAACTTTATGCCCCTTACTTTTTCTGTTTTATAATTTCACACTTACAGGTCTCCTTATTTTATCTCTTTTCCTTTGAGTCACAGTGTTTCATTTAACTTCAGAAACTTGCAAATGACTAAACTTCAAAGAAAACTTAGCCAAAATGAAAAGAGGGTTATTGGACCATATGTTCAAGTCTGAGTTGCTTTTATGAACATCTGGAATTGTAGAATCTGTAATCGAAACATTTGTGTTCATTCTCTCTCTCTCTCTCTCTCTCTCTCTCTCTCTCTCTCTCTCTGTGTGTGTGTGTGTGTGTGTGTGTGTGTGTGTGTGTTTGTGTTAGTCTCAATTTTAGTCTCAATTTTGGGACAAAACATGACTGGTAGGTGTTATGATTATTTATAGGTAAAATGTTTCTTTGCCCTTGCCCAAAGTTGAAAAGTCTCAGAGGACTTTCCTAGGTGTTAGGGTCATGCTAATTTCTATAACCAATCATTGAGGTCAGCAGTGAAAGATACTGAGACATGAGCATGGTCCACTTTGTTTCCTGAGTCTGTGATCTTTTAGAAAAGGAAGGAACAAAGGAGGTGCTGGCTTTCTGGGATGGAGAGTTTTCTAGCTCCATGTATCATCCAGAATGGCCCTCTTGAATTATCAGCAGAACCTGCTGACCTCAGCCCCTTTGCACTAGTCTTTAAATGTAAGGGTGACATCTCCTAAGCTCATCAATATGATTACTTCATGGTATTGTTGCTAGATTCTTCCTAAGTACAATTGAAACAAAGCTCTTACAGAATTCACACCTTTCCACCCTTGGCTCTTCTTCCATGAGCTAGTGACAAGCAGAAAAATCTCCCCACTGTTCCCATCTGTCTCAAACCTCTAAACACTTTTTTTAAAGCATACTTTGCTCCACACAGATACATCAGATCAGTGGTAGTTCATCCTGACTTTTTACCATACTTCCATGAAAGACATACTGCTCAGAATATTTCTGCATCCTATTGTTTCAGCTAACTTCTAGCTCCTCCTTCATTTCCTTTGACCTCAGAATCATCCCTATAGCTTCAAAACAGCCTGTGAGGTTGCTCTTTACCATCCTTGAATTCAGGAGGTGCATCTCTGTGTACTCGGAGGCAGCACCAAGCATACATGACTACTACATGTGAACTGAAGCAATCGCCGTATTCCTTCTCACTCAGAACAGTCCCATAGTCCTGTCACTGCCATCAATTCCTCCCTCAGCGTTACAGCAGTTCTTTCCTCAATTTGTCACTCTATGTTTGTCATTCATTTAAAATAAGACACATTTCACTGGACTCGCAACAATCCCTGAAGAAAGTCTGATCATCAGCTGATGTTCTAGAACAGGTCTTGTCTCTGTCTCCTAGCTCTTTTAGCCAAACATTCCTCACCTACATTCTAAAGGATCACCCAGATTCCTCATCTGACTGTGAAAATGTTTGTGGTAGCTTAAATGTAATTGCTCCTCATAAGCTCCTAGGGAGGGCATTATTAGGGGTGTGGCTTTGTTGGAGGAAGTGTGTCGCTGTGGGGATGGGCTTTGAGGTCTCCTCTGCTCAAGCTATACTCAGTGTGACACTCAGTTTACTTCCTGTTGCTTGCAGATCAAGATGTAGGACTCTCAGCTCCTTCTCCACCACCGTGTCTCCTTTCATGCCACCATGTCCTGCTATGGCGACAATGGACAAAACCTCTGAACTGTAAGCCACCCCAATGAAATGTTTTCCTTTAAAGAGTTGCCATGGTCACAGTGTTCCTTCACAGCAATATAAACCCTAACTAAGACAGTTTATTATACTTTTTTTGGTGGGGAATTTTTAAAAAAATGCTATATTTTAATACATATTCCCATGTTAAAGTGGACATCTATGAGAATACACATTATAAAGACTTTTTCAATCCCATAACCTGTCTAACATCCTAATTAGATATTCTAGGCTCATCTTCACAGTACAACATAAGACCTAGCAAACATATTTTGATCTTGAGAGCCCCAGTTACTTAGCAGCATTTTCTGCTTGCTTAAACTTTATATTTCATGACAAGATTTAGAATTAGAAACTTCAGATTTAGGGCTTGGTTCTTCCTTTTCTGACTAATCATGAAGAATTTTTAATTTAGTTTCTTGAACCTTTCTTTTCTGCATTTATATATAACCACCTTTTGCTAGCTAGTGACTAAAGTTAAGGCAGTATATAGGGACATAATCTTAAAACTGAAATGCAATGGAATTATCAGTTATTACCAAAAATAAAAATCGAATCATTCAAGCATATGCTATTCAATATATGACTTCCATGGGAAAATATACTTAAATGCTCCCTGCCACAGTTTAATATTTTCTCCCATGAGGTGTGGTGTGGAGAATCATGGGCACCTTAATTACCTGTTTGAAAGACAGCTTTAGCAGTGCTTAACAACTGCAGGAGGAGGACTCTGACAGGTTTGCTATAGAAACCAAACCAGCGTTAACAGATGTGCCTGGCACTTCATGAGCCCCAATACCGGAGAGGTACAGCTGCCTCTCTGTCTTTATCTCCAGTAGTTTGACTTGCAGCTGCTGTTTCCTGATGCTCATCCCCACCCCCACACAAACTTTATTATCTTTACTTTTTCTAAGGATGGCCATTTTCTTGACAACTCCATCCTGATACACAATCACAGAGATGCTCTGCAGACAATTATAGGCACCAAGGGAGTGACAGGACCGAGTCGCAAGATTCCCTGGCAGGTGCACACCTGGAATGAAGAGAACTGAGTGACAGGCCCTCACAATGAAGGAGGCAGTTGTCAACACGGTGATGGTACAGTTAGTCACTGAATTCTGTCAGCAGTGCTTGGATATGTGCTGATGTGCTCCCAAGTTCCCTTCCCTCCAGCTTGGAACTGAGCCAACTGAAGCATTGTTTTGAAGAAAACAATACTTAAAGGTGGCAGGTGAGGAAGTCTAAGCTTGCCAGACATTTCCGGTCCTTAGGTTCACTCTTTGGCCTTGATCACACAGTATCAATATTTATAGATAGCTGGTGTTTTTATTTCAGTTTTGCATAGCTCTTCCAAGCTGACTACACAGAGGGTGATATTTGGAGAGAACTGTTTGCTCGGTGTTCTGGGCAAAATGTTTATTCTGCTTTTTGCAAATCAGAAGTTTTTCAAATATGTCACCTCACAGTCTGAGCCCCAACAAGTAACAAACAGTAGACCAAGCACGCGCAGATGGCCAGTGCCCCATAAATATTAAAAATGCATTAGAAAGTCTAAGTTTTTCTTCTGTATTTCCCAAGAATTGTCAATCACAAATGAATAGGCTCCATTTGTAGAGAAAGGGACAAATTTAAAATGACAAAATCAGAACATCACTCAGAATCTTGGGAAGGATAGCACTTAGAAGAAAAATCAATGACACCAAAACTTCAAGTGAGTTGTCTGTCAGATTTGAGATGCATTGCTCTCTCAGAGCCTGAGTATTCCAGGTGAAGTGGTTGCTGAAGAAAAACAGTCATGGTTATATTCAGGAGAGTTTACTTGGCAAGAGAATTAGGATTGAACTCATGGTATTGCGACATAATGTAGGAGTTTATAATTACAATTTGTTATGAAACAGTTGGACCAGATCCCAAGAATGAATGTTTTAATGCTCCTTGGAGACACTGGAAAGAAATGTACCATCAGGATAGATGTGGTGACAGAGTACAAACTTGCCTATTGGGCTCTTTTAACATTAGCAAGTCATGTATCCCTTCAAAAGACAGGTCTAGAAACCCAACCTTACTAATGTCCCAGGATTGACTATTGTAAAAGTCTTCAGATATTGAAGACCAAACATTGGGACATATTAGCCAACAAGAATAAAAGCCAGAAATTCATTCTTCTTTCCTTTTTTGTTTCTCTGCCTATCCTTCTGTGTGTGTGTTCCTGTGCATGTGTGCATGTGTGTGTGCCTGTGTATGTGTGTGTGCATGTGTGTGTGTGTGTGTGTATGCATTTGTTATGAGAGTGCATGTGAATATGGAAGCCAGAGGTCAATTTGGATGTGTTTATCAGGAGTCATTAACCTCCTGCCTTGAGACAGGTTGTCTCACTAGCTTTGATCTCATTACTTTAGGGTAGGGGCCAGTGAGACCCAGGGATGCTGTCCAGCCCTGTGTTGCCAGCACTGTAATTGCAAGCATGTGCCACAACCCCTGTGTTTGTTGTTGTTGTTGTTGTTTATAGTGTGGGTTCTGGAGCTGGAATTTAAGACTTCATGCTAGTGTGTGGCATCTCTCGATTCAGTTATCTTCCCAGATAAGATTTTCATTTTGTTCAACCAATCTCCTCCTACCTGTCGAAGTCAGGAGAGTCAGAATGACAAAATGTAAGCAGGTATGTAAACAACACATAACTGACATTGTTCATCCAACTTAAGGGTAATGCAAATAAAGAAAATGGAGTACTCAAGGCTCTACCTGGCCACCTTCTGCCTATGGGAACTCTTGCATTTCTACTCCAATGTTCCCAGCACAGTCTACCTTTCTTCATTTTTCTGTTGTTAGTGATTCTCAAATACAACCTGTGCATCTTTAACTATAGTGATGTTTCCAAACTAAAACGAGGACCATGCTGGATGCTTTGCTCTGTGTTCAAACAGATATTCTTTAAATACTTGCTCAGCATTTTGAAGTCTGTGAGTCCTTCACAGAGGGAGCTTAAAAGTGGAACCCTGTGGCTGCCCTTAGCCTCTGCTGTTCCAGATAGACCCTGCCTGGCCCAATTTTGCATTTCCCATTCAGCAAAAAATGCTCCGCAAGACATAGGTAGACCTTCCTAAAATAGTGACTTAAAAATGATATTATTATTCAAACTAGGTTTTTTGATAAAAAATTTTCCCCAGGAAATTGAATCTTATATATTAATTTTTGGTACATAATTGATTTTGAAGTCTGGGGATGTTTCACAGAAGTTTCAGATTTGATGCTGTAGCATTCACCTGAAGGCATGTTCCTTGACTGGCTAAATTCAGAGACTTTTGTCTAGGGAAGATTTGCTCTAGTTATAATGTAAAATAAGCATAATCTGTGGACCTCACAAACATTCCCTTTCTAAAGCCTTTGCATTACTTATATACTCACCTATCCAATGAATACTAGTTGATCACCATCTAGACCTTGAACTGTAAACATTAAAGAGCACACAACGATACGTGAAGCATGGTCACTTGCTGAAGACCCTGTCTGTGGGAAGAGATGGGTCTGTAAGCAGAAGGCTGCAAATATGTTGGTGAAAAAGAGGAGAAATGCTGAGAACAAGTGTGTGAATTTCAAAAATCCCTGGGGTGGGACCACTTAATGGGTGAGAAAGAGATGGGGGAGGGTGTGCAGGCTGAGGAGAAATACTCTCAATACACTCATTTTTTTTTCTGAGTTGAGCTCATGGCTTCCTTCCATGGTGTGGGAGTTCACTTTCCACTCCTCCATCCTGGGCTTCCTCTCTCCCCCTTGCTGTGAGAGTAGAGACTGGAGTCTGTTCATTAAATTACAAACACTAGTGTCCTCTACATTTGTTTCTCACTAAGAAACGATTCGTTACTAAGCGCATCTGTAACCTCCTTTGGGTATTCCAAATCAGCTCCCGAACAGAGGTTCTCAATCGGAGTGATTTCATTTGTAGGCAACATACAGAGATATTCTGGATTTCCAAACTGGGAAGGTTGTTATTGGAAACCACTGAGCATGAGGGGAGGGTGCTGCTAAGAATTGTGTAGTGTACCTGTTACTCCTCACAACACAGAACTATCCATCCTGCATTCCTGTGGGACCAAGTTGTAAAAAACAACTCCCTCCAAATTTTTCTTCATGTCTTCTATGTAAAAAGGCAACTAATCTTTAGACCTTGCTTTGTCAAATGAACTGTGAATTTTTTTTGTAATCCAGTTTACAATGAGATACCATTGATTTGCCCATGAACATCAGTAAAATGAGTATTTGTTTTAGAGTAAATGACTCATCACAGTGGTTCTCAACCTGCCTAATTCTGTGACTCTTTAGTACAGCTCCTCATGTTGTAATGCCATAAGATTACTTAGGTCACTACTTCATAATTGTAATTTTGCTACTGTTATGGATTGCTATGTAAATACATTGGGAGATAGGAATTTGTCAAAGGGGTTGCAACCCACAGGTTAGGAACCATTAACTTGCCAGTCTCTTTTCCAGTTCTAAGAATCTGAGAGTTCATGGATCAAAACTGACCAATCAGCAAATAATCTTCTCATTGCAGATAGTGTTGTTGTGATATATTGGTTCTAGGTGAAGCTTTATCTGTGTCTTTTTTTTTTAGGTTATAAACAATCTTGTTTCATGTATCAATCCCAGCTCCCTCTCCCTCCCCTCCTCCCCTGCCCTCCCTACCAGGCCCCTCCAGTTCCCTCCCCCAATCTCCACTCCGATCACCAAGGAGGGTAAGGTATCTGTGTCTTAAGAACTCTCTCATCTAGATCCTGGGGTGCCCTCAAAGTGGGTGGCTGGGACCATTCTGTCTTTCTCCAGGAAAGTTCCCTCTCTGATTTCACAGCTATAGCTATGAGTTCCTCAACACCTTCCAGAAATGAGCATCATACAAGAATAATTGCTATAGTAATAATGTGAGTGCTATCACTGCAGATTACCTGTGGTCCTCAGCCCCTCCTTTCCCATCTTCAACACCGCATCACCTGCTTCCCTGCACACTCTGATCAGAGCCAGAGAACAGAAAAAGAAGTTGAGGACAGCAGGTCTGCTAAAGAGTACTCCTGTTATAGAATACTTCCAAAAGGAGTAACTTCAGCCAGCATCGTTTACTAGGCTGTGTCTTTGTGCCATCCTGAAGATAAATGTTGCTATGTTTCATTGGAAAGTAAAGAAATTGAGGCGCAGAAGTGTTGAATAATTTGCTTTGACCGTTTTCAAAAGGAGCTAACAGAAAGTTAACGAATGCCACGAGTGTTTGCATTGAGTGTTGATTGGTTCTTAGTCCTGGAGAGAGGAGAGCCAGTATCTAGTTAATCTGCATTTAGGAGGCAGTGGATCCACACCTGTACTGGGGATGGTGAGGCAAGGCAGCATGATAGGAAAAGCATGCCTTTTGTAGTCCTAACTTTCTTCACTTAAAACACCAATGCACAAATTCTTGATTCACAAGTTGAGTGGTTACGGAATATATATCACAGTGGCCATAGGATAATATACTCAATAATTAATAACAGTTGTCATTACTGTGCTCTCATTGGGACATATGCGATCTCTAATATCTTCAAATTTGCAAGATGCTGGTAACCTTCAAGAATTTGGAATTATAGGACATAAGGGTGTTCAGTATTAGCATATTTTACAGGCTGGATTAATTCCATGTACATTCCTCACACAGACAAGCAATTCTCTACCTTATAAGGCCCACCAAGGCTGCTTGGTTAAAGTCTTATTCAAGTGAATTCAAAAATGAAATCTTTTTTATAAGATGTATTATCTCTCAATTTATCCAGCTCCTTTGTTCCCATTCTGAATGTCCTCTTGAAGGAAATGTTTCATATTTAGTTTTGATAGGAAATAACTGTGGTTCTTTCTCTATATTATAAGCTATGTTCACTGCTTTGGTTCCCAGGGGATACTTACCATTACTTACCATGGGGCTATCAATGAGGACTCTTAGTGATCCCCAGAGATCTAACGATCCTGTTGAAAAAGAGCCTGAAACAAGTCTCTCTCTCTCTGACTCTGTCTCTGTCTCTGTCTCTCTCTGTCTGTCTGCCTGCCTGCCTGTCTGTCTGTCTATCTGTCTGTCTGTCTCTCTCTCTCTCTCTCTCTCTCTCTCTTTGTTTCTCTCTCTCTCTCTCTCACACACACACACACACACACACACACACCATTCTCATTTCCAAAGAAAAAGTGGAGACCAGCAGAGACAGTGGGTACCAGTAGAGAAATGTTTCCCAGTGCATTAGCAGTCACTGAATAAGGTCAACATGAAGAGTCCATGAAATGATTATACTCAGCTGCTTCCAGCCACAGAGCTGAAGTCTTTTTCTTGGAGACATAATAACTGCTTAAAGAATCCAAATTCATACAACTACATTGAGCATATCTTTCAAAGGATTGTTTTCATTTTTCTCAGGAAAAGCAGTACTGAATGGGATCATGCTTCATACAAATCAATGTCCACTGGGAATATTAGACTATAATTTCATTTGCAATTTGGGTCTTTGAATGTATGGTTTAAGATGAGTTCTTACTGGGTGGAATAGAGTGGGACCTAAATCCATGCTAAAAAAGGAAAAGAAGAAAAAGACACATGGACTGTGTGTAGGAGACACACAGGCAGAACCTAGAACATTAGAAATCACTGCACTAGAAAACATTCCATTGGATAGTAGGCTAACAGGAGACTCATAATTTTTCACAAGTAGCTTTGGAAAACTAATATGGGAATATCTTTTAAAACTATATCAGTAAATAACCTTTTTGATGTGATTTTGAAACAGAAGTGATTGGTCCTGGATACACCAAATCAATCACTCAGAATTGATTGGCATTGCCCCCTGGGAATACTATTTATCCATAACCTTCAGGGGTACCTGAGATATAAAACAGTCCCTCAGACATTCTTTGATATGGATGGAACCCTGGATGGAAATAGCCAGGCATTTGAAAGTTAACGCAACATGCCTTCCCAGTCTAGAAATCTCCTCTACTTTTCATTTGCCTGTTGTTTCATTTTGCGTTTCAATTGACCTTTGTTTTAAATTGAACTTGAGCAAAAATAATGGGATTTGATATGACAATACAATTTTGGTTCAGTTTTCTATTACCGGGAGAATTCAATTCGTGGTGGGAAGGGTGTCAAGGGGTTTTGCTGAAGGTGCCTAATGTTTGATTAGTATTTTAAAGGAGGTATGTTAGGTATGAATCCTATCCATCTTAAAAGAAGCCCCAAGAATAGCATAGCCACTCTCTCAGCTTCAGAACCGCCATCCTAATGCAGGACTCAAATCATTGACCAATTTGATGGTCACAAAAGAAAGTATATAACTTAAAATTCAGTTCTTATGAGGCTGAAGGGAAGGTTCAGTGGTTAAGAGCACTGGCTTCTCTTTCAGAAGTCCGAGATTTGGTCAAGTTCCAGTACCCGCATGACAGTTCTTAATGTTTTATAACTTTAGTCTCAGGAGAGCCAATGTGGCTTCCATGGGTAGTACTCTGTGAACGTGGTACACAGACACACATGTAGAAAAAGCACTAACAAAATTTAAAAACGAGCTAAAATAAAACAAAAACAAGTCAGAACTCAGTATTTAGTTTAGTAGGGAGTGCCTGCAACAATTAAGTGTGTGGAAGGATGGTCTACAAGGAGGCTGTCAACCAGGAACAATGTGACAGTTTAGTGACAGCCATTTGGCTAGGGTGAGAAGTCTTGGGGTCAAGCCATTCTTCTCCATGGCCATGGCCTTGAGATATTTCTGTAAAACCCTGCAGAGGTAAGGAGTACAGGGGAAGTGGAAACGGTGGACGGTGGATTATGGAAATCTGATTCCTCTCTGGTAGTAAATGTGGAACGAAGATGAGAAGGATCGAAGAGATCCACAGTCTTTCCTCTTCCCTGTAGCACAACTGAATTTGACAATCTTGCCTGTAGGTGTTTCATTACCAGACCTTTCAAGTAGCCACTGGGCACTGCTACCTTTATGTTCACAATTTCACATTGCACATCCATAAGCTCTGCAGAGAACTTCAGGGAGGTAGCTATATTCCTAGCTTACCATAAGCTCAGAGGTTAAAGATGCATCCCTATGACTTACAGCTAGGAAGTAAATGATCTGCGATCAGACTAATAATGCAATTAGGAGCTTCAGCTTTTCTCTAATACATAGTCTGAAGATATTTTAAAGCTATTTCCATTGTCTGCATGAAAGGTTGTTTAGTCTTAATCCAACCCCAGAGATAGTTATCAATACTATAGTACTAGGAAATAGACTAAGAATGGAAATCTATCAGTTTGTTAATCTGTTTATCGATACATAAATATATTTTTATTTAATAAAATACATATTTCAAATTTCAAGAAAGACTGTTTTGGCAGACAAGCATATTTCTTTTAATCAGACCATTTCGAACAGAACAATTTCTGCACTATTTTCTCCGAGGTTGTTCCTCTGGGAGAGAACCACATCACTGTGTGCCTGGAGCCTGAAATCATAGCACTTGGAGAGTGATGCAGGAGGGTTGCTGCAAATACAAGACCAGCCTGGCCTTTATGAGTTCCAGGCTAACCTGGGTTATAGTGTAAGTCTCTGTTGCAAAAACAAAAGAAAAGTAACATAGAAAATAAGAGAGAAGTTAAAGAGGACCTGTCCCATGAGCAATTGTCTACAAGACACAGAACAGTATGCACAAAAACCCAGGCAAAAGAGAATTGAGAGGTGAGGTAACACCAGAGAACAAACAGAAAAGGGCAGAGAGAGGATGTCTACAGAGCTACATTCTGATGCTTTCTGTGATGGATTTCTTTCTGCTGAGCTCATGAAGGCTTCTCACTGAAGCCCCATCTCCAAATACTTTCCAGGATTCTCATGTCTGCTAAATCAACATTAGTGGCTTCTTTTGTTCTGGTAGATTTAGGTAGGATTTGTCATGTTAAAAACATGTAATTTTCAAATACAGGCACTTTTGTTTCCTATTTGTATGCCAATTATTCCATTAGAAATTTGTTTTGCCTTTCTGCACTCTCCAGCACTGTCAGCAAAACACTGAGTAGAAATGATGAGCTGAGCACTTTCTTATTTCTTTGGCTTTTTAAAAAGTCTTGATACAAAGTTTTCCAAAGTTTATCAGTATGAGGTTGTAAATAAGCAACTTCCCCAGTATGTAATAGCATGTTTTATAAAACGTTTCCAACCATTCCCAGTTATATTTTCAATAGGTAATAGATTTTGTCAGTATTTTATGCTGTGATTGATAATGTCTAATTTCTTCCTTTACAGTGTTATACCAACTTAAATTCCTGGGATAAAACCTATTTGGTTATGATATATCATGCGATTTTAAGGAATTGTGGCAATTTTGTATAATATTCACAAAGATTATTAGTTTATAGTTTTTATAAGGTCTTTGACAATTTTTGGCATAAAATAAGTAGAAAGGAACATCTCCAACTTCCTAAGTTTTTATGCTATAGGTGTTACTACTTCCTTCAGTGTTTGCCAGAACTTACCAATCAAATTGTGTGGGTTTGGAGTGATTTTCATCCAAAGGATTTTAATAAATGTTATTCACTTTTTAAATTGACATATGATGGTTTTGAATTGTTTTGTATCATCTCAAAGTTTCGAGATTTGTCCATTTAAGAAGTCTACTAGAATTAATTTTGTACCACTTTGTATAGGATGCAAAAACCTACCATCATCATTGGTCATTTTCCCCTGGTTCTTTATTTAGTAGTCTTCGTGCTATTTTATGCACATGTGCTATATGCCCTCAAAGACAGCATAATCTTTTGATCAATGATCTCATGTATTTGAGATAAATTCAGAAATAGAAATTACTTTTGTCATCTGTATCTCCCCTGGGTTTGGAACCCCGTGTTCCTCTCAAAGGGTTATATTTCCATCTGGCATTTGGTTCCTTCAACTGGAGAACTCAACCTAGCATTGCTGAAGTTATCTTTCACTGGCAGACAATGCTCTAGAGCTGTTCTCTCCACTTACCATTCCCACATGAACTCCAACTTGCTGTACCTTTTGTCTAGATGTGGTCTTGGGAGTAAAACTTCTTCTACTCTTTAAGGATTATGATCGATCTATTCTCATCTTTATTTTGTTGTGCCTGATGAAAAGTCAGCAATAAATGAAAACATTATTTCCAGATGCTTAATTCACCTTTCCTTTGAATACCTCTGAGGTTATCTTTTCTTTTGTCTTCCACCGGTTTGAGCGGAATACACAAAGCCTCGCAGTTCTCATACATACATATACATATATGTATACATATATTCTAAAATACATGTCTGCAGACTCTAATGTCTTGGCTAGCCAATGATTAATCTCCATTGGCCAGATTATAGTGAGTTCATATGCTATGGGCCAGTTACACTTCTTTATTTTGTACACAATAGAGATTTCATTGTGACAATTTAATTCCTATATATAAGGTCGTTTATTCCTGTTATTCACATTTCTTCCTACATACTGATCCCCTTTACTTCTCTGTCTTTCCTTTACTATTCTATGTTAAAAAATCTGATACTTGTCTTTCTGAGTCAGGCTCCTTTTGCTTAGTGTGTCCATCTCTATTTGTGGCTCTCTTCCTAATAATGGCATTTCATTCTTCATTCTTCACAATATCTGAATGTTTTCCTTATTCATTGCTGAACTTATGGAAGCCCAGACTGAACCCATGACTTGGATACTATGAGTGGTGCAGCAATGACCGTGGACATGCAGGTCTCTTTCTGTTGTGCTGCCATTGATTCTTTTGAGTAATGTCTTGGTTACTTTTCTATTGCTGTGATGAAAAACCATGACCAAGGCAACTTAGAGAAGATAGGGTTTATTTATTTTAGGGTTACAAATATATAATAGTTCATGATGGCAGAGCAGAGGTAACAGGCTGTCTAGCAGGCAGCTGGAGTGACAGTAGAGATTGCATTTTGAACCATAGATGGGAACAGAGAACTCAATGGTAGAAGTCTTTAAGCTGTCAAAACTAATCACCAGTCATGTACCTGCTTCAGCAAGACCATGACTTCTAAGCTTTTCAACTAGAGCCACTAGCTGAGCTCTTTTCTGTAATGGAGGGCAGCTCATTTAAACCACCACAAATACATACCCAGGAGTAGTAGAGTTGGATACATGGCTGTTTCACATTTTTATTTTTGAGGAAACTCCACACTGATTTCTTTGTGGTGGTACAAATTTACATTCCCATCAACAGTGTATAAGAACTCTTTAATGTTATTTTTCCTTTTATTATTTTCAACAACCAATAAGAAAAGTTAAACCTACCAGTAACTTCCAGGCTACATACAATCAAGTCATCCTTGAGTTTGGTTTACATACTTCGCTGACTTTCTTTCTAGAAGATGGACCATATTTCCCTTTTTTCTTGTGTGATGACAATTTACTATCATAACCAGGAAATGATTTGTTCTGGATGACAAAACTTCTGCATTCTGCTATTGTAGTCCAAAGAATTTTTTCTTCTGTGTCAGTTTTGAGGTTTCAGAGGATGAAGATTAACTGAAAGTTTCCTTGGTCAGACTCAAACCCCCAGTTGGCAGTTCAACCTCAGGTCAACTCTCTAGCCCTTCAATTGACTGCTTGGAGTGACCTCTGTGCAAAGCAAAGGTTAGGATTTACCCAAGGATCTGGCATAGGCCCTACACATGCAATTCAGAATTTTGTCTCTTGTCTTTCTTTTTGCAACTGATGTGGCTCATGTAAATTATTTGCTTTCATTCGGTCCAGTCTTTGGGGGGGCGGGCACTGCTTTTACATCTAGCACAAGGAAACTGAGGCCTTCCCTTAGGCAAAATTACAAAACAATCAGATTCATTCTGTTATTAGGCTCTTTCAAATGTCAGCACCTCTCCAGAATATGCTGGCTTTTAACTGTTCTACAGGGCTGTTTCTTAATACTGTTTGCAATTTGGTTTTTCTCTAATGTTTCCCTTTTCTGCCCTGCAAGTTTGCTTGTGCTGAGCCTCATTCAATTGGAATTCAGAGTAAGTTGAAACATATATTGCATATGATACATCATTTTATAGATACGCAACTTGAAACATGAAAGCAAGTTAATTGGTTATTCAGAGGTACTTCATGCTCAAACTTGGTTTTGTAAGTCCGTTTCTGACTCATGAGTGGATGTCTGGAGTTACCCCCCCTTCCCCCGCTGAAAAAATTAGCTTGTATGCCATCAAAAACATCAGTAGTCTGACATTTCATTAAAAACACTAGTGCACTATCATCTTGAAGTGTTTCTTCTATATTAATTCTTGTGTAAATTTTGGAGTTTCGTCTTATAGAAGGTTTCTCTGTGTATGGAAACTGCTTGAATAGCAATGTTTTATACATGCTTTGTCCTCAAGTTGAGATTAATGGCTTTTTTAACGGAAACATTTAATAGGTACTATTATCTGGTGACAAAGAGGCATAAGTGCCAATCTTACAGGTACATGTGATGATGATGATGTCACGGTAGTCACCTGAGCAACAGCATCTATGAGATAACTGGGATTACGTGACACATTTGACCCCAGACATTGGAATGGAAAAGAGGAAAAGAATGCATGATGAAATTGATTAAACACGGTACTTTAGAACTGCTGAAGCTGGCTTTTCCAACTCTTAGAGATCTCCACATCAATGAGGAATCTTCATTTCCCCCTACCTTCAGACTACTCGATTTTGACTTGGGTTCATTTATTGGAGCCCTTTGTGTCATGCTTCTCACTCACTAATATCAGGTACCCCTCAGACTCGACCACTTCTTCAAGAGTCGCAGAATACTTCATGTCTAATCATACATTGACACGAACCCAGTCATGTAGCCAATCTTAATTGCAGTAAAAGCTGGGAAAGTCTGTGCTGGCACAGTAAAATGTGTTCAAGTGGTTAAGCAAGTGAATATGAGAGCTGAGGATAAAATAGTGATTGAGACATTATTCTTTGGAATTAGATTTTTTTTAGTCTTTTCCTCTTTTTTGTTTGAAGGTTTATTTTATTTTATGTAAATGTGGGTATGTGTCTTTGTGCATGTATGAACATGTACCTATATAGCCAAGAAGGGAATGTTAGACTGTATGGGACTTGAGATGTAGATGTTTGTACTACCAGCAGACTTGAACTCAATCCCTGGGACTCACATGATAAAAGGGTAGAACTAACTTCTACTAGTTATCCTTTGACCTCCACACATACACTGCATAGTAGCACATACCTTTTCACACAATATACATGCCCACAGATACATGGATTGAGACTACCATTATTATTTTTTAAGGAAGCTGGGGCTGGAGAGATGGCTTCATAGTTCAGAGTGCTTAATGCTCTATCAGGAGACCAGAGTTCAGATCTTAGCACCAATTTGGGGTAAATAACCAATACAGAAACTATACCAGCAAATGAAGCAAGATACTGATACAGGGATGAATATGGCACCAAAATGCATAAAATACATTTTGTAACAAGTCCTACACATAGTAAGTCCTATACAATATTATTTCAAAGGTCTACAACTTTTCACTACATTACAAATGTACTTTTCTCCTATTTGAATAGATGCCATTGATGAAGACTTCACTGCGAGCTATGTACTTGGTTACATTTTACATGCATTCCCAATAATCATATGAGGCAAGCTTTAGGACCATCTGCATGGTACAGATAAGGAATTGGATTTGGAGAGGTTAAATAGTTAGATTTCTCTTCTTACCAATCTCTTTGAGGATTCTTCACAGCTCAACTTGTTTTTTTTTTTCTCGTGAGCATGAGCTGACCACCCCACACCTTACTGGCCCCTGAGAAATAACTTCTGTAGCGTTCATAATCCCTACCCATGCACAGGATTCTTGAAGGACTCAAAGGTATTCTAGATATCCATTATTTTATTAATTAACAAAGCAGCATAGAATACCTATTGCCTTCATTTCCTACAGCCTTTCTCAAATACAAATATGCTTATAGGCATCTCATCACCTTCAGACAGAAAACCCATCCACATTCATGTTTTAGAGAGTGCCCCCCATCTCATCTCTACCAATCAGTTTGGCCTCACTCCTTTCTGAGTCGGCCTCATTCAGCTAAGTCAGTGGTTGCAATTAACACCACAGTACCCTATCTCTTTGCTCTTGCTGTGAGACCTTGTTCCTCCCTCTACCACGAAAGAGCTCCTTCAGGACTCATAAAAGAGACCTTTATCTCTACAAGGTTCAGCTAATACCCCCAAGTAGTCCTGAAGTCCCCTACCATAACCCATGTGCAGAATTTCAATGTAGAATTTCAATGCAGAAGTTACAGGTGCACACATTTGTTTCCTTGCCTAGCTTGGTAACATGCTAAATTTGAATGTACTTGCTTACGTAACATTAGAAATTAGCAACTAGTTAAGGCTCTAGTTTCAGTCGATAAAGGGTTTGTTTTCAAGAACTTCACTCTGTCTACCACACAATTTGGGTAATCAATTCATATTCTCCATTTGTCCAGATAGAATACCTGTGAATTCTCTTGGCTCCAGACCACTATGTATTGAATTTCACCTGCAGAGACTTTGCTGAATTCACCACTGGTTACCCATCTGCCACTGTTCCTTAATCAGCATAACAGTGGGCTGCTGGTGACTGGTCTCTTCCCCCCTTCCCCCTCCCCATTTCAGTTCAGCTGGACTTCTTGCTGCCTCTCAGTGTGTGATTAGAAACCAGGGCACATGCTAACCTCAACCATACAAACAATCCCCTCTCATACTATCCTATCCCTCTCTTTGAATATGTCCATCTCCCCAGATCTCTTCCAGAAAGCTTTCTGTACCCAAAAAGCATCGAACATTTTTATAGTGCTTTACAATTTATAAAGATTGTTCTGTTTTATTCAAAAAGAAATTTTGTGAATTATCATGATTAGTGTCTTGATTATGGGGATTGGCACCTTCCAAACTGTGCTAAGCAACACATCATGGTAGCAGAGGTCCTGGAAGATGAGCCCAAAATGAATTTAATGAATGCTTATTGAGCGGTACACTATGAAAACCACTGGGCTCGGGGCAATAGGGAATAAAACGATGATCAAGTTGCAATCATTGTGTTCTAAGGGCTAATATTCTAGTAGTAAGTGATAAACACACAGTACAGAATTAGTAGTAATGATTACAGTCAGTTTTGAGTGTCTGCAGTGTGTCATACACTTTTATATTTAATACATTTTATTTATCTTAACTATGTTTCTTTGAGATAGGCATTGCCATTCCATTCTTAGACTGAAAACAATGCAAGTCAGAGAGTTTCTCCAACTCAAGTTCATGACTGTGGTCTTCTGGCTCCCAAGTGCCTGCTCTTTCCATTATACTACACTGTTTGGCATGAAGATAAACATGTTACAGTGTAAATGCATGGCAGAAAACAGAAAGTTTTGTTCCCGAGAATAGAATTTAGGATTTGTGTTGAATTGATGCAAGGATAACTTTAAGTAGGGGAGGATGGAAGGAGAGTTGGAAATTAAAAGTACCCACCCAGGTAAGGAAACAGCCTGTGCTGTAGTGTGGGTGTGCAGAGGAAGAAATGACTAATAGCATATGAAATGAGTCCAGAAAGATAGGTAGGAGGTGGACCCATGGGAGTATAAATATAGACCTTAGAAACTCTGGGTGATGATGTAGTGCAGGGGTTTTCAGCTTTCCCAATGCTGTGGCATTTAATGCAGTTCTTCATGTTGTGGTGACCCCCAACCATAACATTATTTTGGTCGCTACTTCATAACTTTAATTTTGTGAATGTTATGAATCATGAGGGAAACATCTGTGTTTTCTGATGGCCTTAGGTGACCCCAAATCAGTCACAACCCACAAATTGGCAATCATTGATGTAGATTCAACTAGATAGAATAGGGGAGTAACTAGATAGAATAGAGAAGTTGTTGAGTTTGGCAAGTTATGAAATGAAAGGAGTCATGACAGTGGTTCTATGATGCTTTATATATGGAAAACTGAGAAAGAATACAGACACTAATGTACACACACACACACACACACATATACACACACCTCATGAACAGACACATATGAAAGTGAGCATCTAGGGAAGAGAAGACAATGAGTTTTGTTCAGGGCATACAACTGATTAGTTGATTTTTCATTGGTTATACATGGGAATTGGCAAATACTAGGGACTCATTAAGGCCAATGCCCAAGCCGCTCAGAATGTGAAATTCAATGTGTGTCATGGTGTTCCAGTTTGTTCTATTCCTCCCTTGCTTTGACCAGGATGAGAAAGAAATTTTACGATAGTATTGTCAGCTCAAGGTTGAAATATGACTTGGCCCTTCTCTTCCTCCAGTGTTTTAATAAAGGTACGAGACTATACAGGGATTAGAATCATGCTAAGCAGACCTGAGGCTGCTCTTGACTCTACAGAAGTAATTGAGATTTATGAACTTCTTATTAGGTCCTTAAAGCAAAATGAGGAACCTGAAATTCCCATCTGTCAAGATTAAGGAAGGAAGGTTTTATGTTTGCTCTTCAAATCTGTAATGATTCCTCTTCACCTTTCCCCTCATATCACCGGAGAGTGATGTCCCCACGATGAGTTGAAGATGGGTAAGGCATAAAGCAGTGGAAGCTTGACTCTTTCTTTTCAATTCTGCATAGAAAGGCTGACCATTTAGTATATTCCTAAAACTGCCTCACACTTCAAGGATGAACAAATGGTGTTGGTGTCTCATTTATTCTAAGCAAAATTGTGATCACTTACATCATGATTTGTACCCACTATGTATCAGCATAGTTACAGTTTCTCACATAGTTTGGGAAATTCTTCTTCAAGGTCATGCTCACAGCAGCAGCAACAACAACAACAGCAACAAAATGAATCCGTTGGCCAAACTTAAACAGTGATAGTTGGGACTCCATGCCAGATCTCATGCCAGATTTTTGGAAGTCTGGACTGCTCTTTTGTTCAGTGTATACATTCGCAGATGGCTACTGAGAACCTTTGGACTCTGGCTTCCAGTCAAACCAAGTATCCCTGGCTGACTTCCCAGAGGCCAGTGCCAGGAGTTTGCTTGGGGAGTAAAGTGCCTAGTCAGCACACTGGAGGGTATGTGGGTGTGAGTGTGGGTGTGGGTGCATCTGTAGACAATTTTTATGTGCTCTCATCCTGCAGTGGACTGTGGTCCTGCTCGTACAGTTTCCCCCAGAGTCTATTTTGTGAACTATAATTGAAATCGAAACACCAGTGATTTTTAATCATACTCTCAATTTATATCTCATGTAACCATATGCCAGTGTTCTCGGAGTGTTACAGGGATATGAATTATGTTGAAATTGGATTAGGCAAATACACATTTTCCTTAAAAAATAGATACCCAGAGCAGTAATTTAATTCCACCAACTCTAAAGGTTCTCTCACAAAACCCTGTGTATCTTATCAGCAGCTCATTGTGAAATTTCTTCTGAGCTACTTTCTTTGCCTTTTCATTTCCTTCTAGAATCCAATGTATTTAACAAACATTAGTAGCCATATGAAGTCAATTTATATCAAAAAGATCCCCAAATGTGAGGAAATCAGGTCTTTCAAAGGAAGCCATTAGGGTTGTTCTTCCAATTCTTCAGTTTGGGGGAAGCAAAAGAAAATGCAATTAAGGGCTCCTTTTCTTCCCAGTAGATACATTAAACTGCATCATGACCTGAGTATTTAAACAGTTATTAGGTAGACTAGAGCTGTATATTCCAATAGTTTATGTGACAGGTATTACCTTAGTGTCTAAATAGCCTTGTATTTTGCTGAGGATACAATTGTGACAAACCAAACATTCTCCTAGAATGATTTCCTAATACTAACAAAGGCAGGTATTTAAAATATGTCTGGAAAAAAACCTTACTATTTTTAAAGGTTAGATTAAAATTCCCCTGCAAAAGCAATTCCCTGGATTGCTTCTATATTACTTCTGAAGTTACAGCATGGTACAATTGTGGTTTCCGACACCAGATGTCCCTGTTGTATCCTAGACCAAAGAATGGCTCCACCCACAGTGGTCAGGTTGTCCCATCTCAGTTATGCTCATCAGAATCCCCCACAGGCATGCCGAGAAGCCTATTGCCTTGGAGAGTCTGAGCTCATTAACTTCACAATCAAGATGGGCCGTCACAGAGGCTGCATATGCATTTTGCATTTGACCAAATCCCTTTATTGCTCCTTAAATTGAAACATTTTCATCCCTTCAACTCTACGTCCAAAATACTCCACAGGCTTCTGGTCTTCCCTAGTCTTTTCTACTAACTCAGAAATCTTGTCACAGTCTCACAAGAGACCTTGTGCAATCGCACATGTCCACATAGTCGAAGTCTGAGTGTATTAAACACTTCACTCCTGCCTTTGCTGGTCTTTAGAGGCTAGGACCCCACTGCTGGCCTCAAGTACCTCAGTGTTCTGTAATCCTAACAACCTAAGGTGTTGAATCTGCATATAATATGTGTATCTTCTTTATGGAGGCTGGTCTTGCTGGGGTGAGCCTCTTTCATTCTTTTGTAGGCCATCCTTCTCTGCCCCAAAGAAACACTCAGATGCTATATTTGTTATAAAGCTGTTGGTCATTGGCTACAATTTCTTATTGGTTAGCTCTGACTTAATTATTAACTAAGTTCTATCAATCTAAGTATTTCCACGTGGTCTTGGCTTACTGGGAATGCAACTCTTTTGCCTGCTACATCTCTGAAGAGAAGAGTGATTTCCTGTTTGTCCCTGCTTATATTCTGATTCTGCCCAGCTACATCACTTCCTGTCTGTCTGTACAGACCTCTAGACCTCTATGGTTAGCTAGTGGCAGTTTCTGCCCAGCTATGCCACTTCCTGAGATCACATGATGATTCCTATCTGCCTACACTTCCCAGAATCCTTCTTGTCTCCTATTCCTACCTATCATCCTGCCTGGCCAATCAGTGTTTTATTCATCAACCAATAAGACAAACATACACAGAAGAACATTCCCCATCAGGATAGGAAAATTCTTGCCTATCCACAGACTGTACTTCCAATTTCTTTACACCCTAGAAGAGTTCATCTTCTACACTTGAAAAATTCAAGCATTCGGGATTGCATTTATTCCGCATAGCCAGTCCCTCCTCCTATTTCAAAACCTGTCTCCTTCCCGCATTTTCTCTTCTCTCCTCCCTCCCTCATACCTGAGAGCTCTGTGAAAGTTCCTATCTGCCCATTTCCACAATAAAAATCATGACACTTTGGTGAGTCAGGAAGTAATCACATTTGATAAAAGCAATCTCAGTTTGTTGTTTTGTTCTGAATCTTTTCTGGGTAGACAAGAAGGCCAGCCTAGCATAGAGAATGCGATGGCCTGGGAATCTGAGTCAAGCTGTAGTTGTAGTAGGAACAGATGGCCCAGATAGTTAGCTCAGCTCCGAGAGCAGACATGAAGGAGCTGAAGAATGAGGAAAGAATTTGCCTACATCACCCAAGAAATACCCAGCAGGGGCTGGAGTCCTGGCTCTGCACTTCCTTTGTATTTCTTCTTCTCTTCCTCTTTCTTTAACCTCTTCCTTTCCTCCTTTTCATTCCTTCTCTTTCCGCCCTGTCCTCATTTTCCTCACCCACTTTCATTCTTCCTTCTTTTCCTTAGCCCATATCTTCCTCCTCCTCCTCCTCCTTTTATTACTGAAAGTATAAATTTATAAAATGAGAGCAAAAGTATACAATTCATCCCACAGGATGAGAACAGGCTCCAGAAACACATGTGGATGGAGATCTAGACTTCATTTCTGGTAGGACATTGTACCCACCTCTTACCTATTTTACTTCCATCCGATTCTAATAAGGCTTTTCTAAATGCGGCCAGGAAATGTCTAGTAATACAGTTTTGTTTTGTTTTGTTTTGTTTTTTACACTCCAGATCCTGAACTGGAATGTGGTAGAGAAATTAAATACTTTAAATAGGATCAGACACCTCCTCAAAATTATAAACCACATTAATTGAAGAATAGGACTTTCATAAACCTAAATAGAAAAATTTTTTCAAGTTACTACCATAAATATAACCACGAAATATATGCTACTCTCCTTGAAAAAGGGGGTAGAAAATATTTGCTTCTACATGTAAAGTATAAAACCACATATTCACCCACACATCACATGCATTGAATTAAGTGATTACCTCCACAAACATGAAGACACCCCCTTCTTGTGTGTGTGTGTGTGTGTGTGTGTGTGTGTGTAGTATACAGTAGGAAGATATTCTCTGAGAAGGAAATATATGGTATGATGGTTACCCAGAGAGTTGGCTGACATCAAACTGCATGGGCTCAGATATTGATGAAGAGGTGTAACACACATGGGACTTACACATTTGACTCTTTGTCAGCATCTTCCCTCTTCTTGAAATGCAGACCAATTGCAGAAAGAGAAATTAACTATTCAGATGATAAACTCTTTTTCTTCATGAATATGGATGAAGAGCTAAAATGATAGATTGTTACCAACCCATGCCACATCCGATTTTTAGTGAGATACCTACAGAATACAATGAAGAACAGATAACCTTACAGGGATGGGGACATGAGAGAGTAATGGAATATAGATGACATGAAATCACAAGAGGGAAGTATTTAGGTGGCCAATGCAATAATAAGGAACTGGAGATGGGAAAGAGAAATGGAGAGTTGTTTAAGAACTAGGCATCATGTTTAAAAATGTAACAGTAAAACTCAATTTGTTTTGCAAGATAACTGAAATTTTAATAAGATATCTACCAAGAAGTATCTAAATAAGAAAATATTATACTCATAATTCCCTTACCCACACTGTTAGGTATTTATATCTAAGGAAATTTAGACACCCTGCAAATTTCCACCCTGACCTTATCTGACCACAGAGCCAATGGAAGCCATATTACAGAGGGCAAAGAGAGACAGCAAAAGAAAAGAAAAATCGGCTCTACAAATATTTACTGACACCTCCCAGGAAGCAGGGACTAAGGCAAGTCTTGAAGAGACTAAGAGAACCAAAATGTTGCATCTGTTCTCAGGGAGTCAGCAGGGTGAGTTCAGACCTGCAGGTGTTTAATAAATGTTTATAAACTGAATGGAGGAGGGTTGAGGGGCAGGTTCTTAAGCAAGGATTCCTAGTGCTGTTTAATGAGAACCCTGCCTGACAATGTACAAAGTGCACATGCAATGCAGAACAGAAAGATGGAGTTCAAAGCGAGGGATAGAGAGGGGTACAGAGAGAGGGCTCTGAGGGAGACTGCTTCGAAGCTATTCAGTAAGAGATGAAAAGATTTTTTCCCACAAAGCAAAGAGGAGATGGAGAGAGAACATACTGGCTTACAGCATCCTTGAACTAACCTAATATGACCTGTGTTCCTTGGAGCCCCTTCTCTGCAGATGATCAAGCTTGAAGCAGTTACATTCCACCATCACAATACTCTTGCCTGTGGGTCACATGAATAGAAAATGATGTATGTTTTATCAATAGGAGTGAAAGGCACCATTCAAGCTTCTTGGAAAGTTTTAAAGTGTTCACCAGCAGATTTACTTTTACTCCATTAACTACCCAATATGCCCCCTCCCCCACTCATTTTCACAAGCTTCCAGTCCTAGTTAAATCCACAGAAGTCTAGTAGAGATATTTACATTTCTGTCTTTTGTTAAGAGAGCCTAGGATGAATGGTTGATAACCAGTACACTAAATGTAGAAGGCAAAAGAGGCTATCTGTATCAAAGAAATGATTTTTTTTCTTAGTAAAATTCCCTTGGGCATGTTTCAAATTAAGAGAGTGTAGACCTATCTTATTGTCTTTGGAAATATTTTTAACCTTGATAGCTGAGATTGCAGTGTCTGGGTGTTATTAATGGAAATTTTGGAATCTGCTTACACACCCCCAGGAACCCAGTGAGTTATTGGCATGGAAGGAGATTTTAAAACATAGGGATTTCTTCCAGGCACTCTCTTTCTTGAACATGAAATCATCTTAAGTTGTTGCATCCCCATTGGCTGATGCTTGTCAAAAGTTGCCCTTCAACCTTTATTTACCTTGCACACATACGTATGTGTGTGTGTGAGAGAGAGACAGAGACAGAGACAGAGAAAGAGAGAGAGTATGTGTATGTGTGTTTATGCATGAGTGCATGCATATTCATGAATATGGGTGTGTACTTACATAGCTGAATACAGATGAGATGTGGAGACCAGATGACAACCATACAGGCTTAGGTGTTTTTTCTCAGTCATCATTCACATTTTTTTTAAAGACAAGGTCTCTCATTGGCTTAGAACATGCCAAGTAGACACTAGGCTGCCTGGCTTGCAAGTCCTGAGGATGAGCCTGTGTAGTTTTCCCTAGGGCTGTAATGGCAAGCTGTTGTGGACCAGTTTTCTCAGAGAATGGTAAACAACTCAAAATAGATTCAGGAAGTTCCTAAAGCTGACCAGATTCACATACCCCCCCCCCCAGGCCTGCCTCCCTGCCTTTCCCAGAGTAAACAACAAAGCTACAAAGAAGACTCTTAGACCAAATCACTGCCTGGAGGAAGCAGAAACCAGCCAACCTGTCCAGAAGAGGTTTAGTCTACCTGAGTCACTTGGAAATGATACCCTCCAACTGCTGAGCTGCCTGCAGGCTGTGCAGTGTGTTCCAGCTTCCCATCTCTGTGAGCTGTCACCCATGCTGGGGTGGGCTTTAGTGATGCAGCTGTCTTTAGAGTCATTTATGCTCCTCTAAGTAACCCCTCACACTTACAAGAGTATGGTTACTTACATACTCCTATAAGTGACCTCCATAAAACTCATTGGTTCAGCAAACTGGACTTGGGTGGTTTCTGTACTTTGGTTTGCCATCTCTCCAAGAAAAGTTTTGTCACACAGCACAAGAATTCCATCCAACTTGACATTTTTGAAATTATGTGTTCTGGGCACAAACTCAGGTCCTCTTGCTTGCAAGACAAGCACATTAGTGACTGACCCATCTCCCTAGGCCTTAGCTATTTTCCTTAATATTTAACATTGCTTTCTGGAATTAAATGTTTATTCTTCTTGGAATTCTCCTGAGACCTTGTTTTAGTTATGCATGTTTAGAATTTTGATACCTCAACACACCCATACTTCCTTTTTTTCTTATACTTCATTTAGGAATATCAAATATGAATAGAGCAAGCACTTGGCTAGCCCTAGTTTTATAATTAAGATTACCACCCACCAAAGGTCATTATGTGACTGAGGTATCAATAAACTAACTTGAGATGATTTTCCACAATGGCATAAGTCTCATGCTACTTCTGAGGATCAGTAACTGGATTAAAATTATGATTTTTTTCTTTGAGATTTATGCTTTTTTCTTTGCTTCAGTTATATTTTACCAACTTTTCCTAATTGTAATTGGGAAATATTCAGCAACATTTGTTCTCAAATTCCAGATTTATTTATTTATTTATTTTTGGTTTTTCAAGACAGGGTTTCTCTGTATTGTTTTGGAGCCTGCCCTGGAACTTGATCTGTAGACCAGGCTGGCCTGGAACTCACAGAATTATGCCTGTCTCTGCCTCCCGAGTGCTGGGATTAAAGCTTGTGTGCCACCAATGCCCAGCTTCAAATTCCTGATCTTGACCTTGACAGATGTTACATAAAATTTAGTTTTAATAGTCATATGTGATTATAAAGAAGAGGGTGAATCAATTTTATTGTTTTGTGGCACTTATTTATTGTTGAAAGATTAATGGATATCTTGGTCAAAAAGCAAGGCACTTAAGATAGCTAGTGGTAGAGCATTCTTGTTATGATGGTGGTTTAAAAAGGCTTTAAGGAAATCTTAGAAGATTAGGAAAGTGAGTTACCCTCCTGGGTAGATAAAAGTGAAAGTTTTTTTAAAAATGCAAATGGACTTACAAAAAACGAGGGTGTATTTTTAAATGTATTGCACAAGCTGAAAGCTCAAGAAAGCTATTTCCATTTTTGTCATGTAAATTTTGTGAATGGGCTTAAAGGTCTTTATTCTGAAAGTAGGGCCAGCGGGTGCCCTTGCAATCACATCAGAATCAGGGAAGAGGGCACTGCCTTCAGATAAATAGGAGAGACCCTGGGCCACTGCTTGTATTTCCCAAATATTCTCTTACTTTGTCCTTATTGCCTTTTATTTGAAGCAGAGTCTGGGGGAGTTGCCTGGAAGTGAGGCGTTCAAACACCGAGTGGTCTAATCACTCTGAAGAGCATTAGCAGAAAAGTAGCCTGTGTGCTTGGAGTTTTGAATTCACAATTAGAATATGTTCATTTATCCTTAGGCATTTTAAAAGTTGGTGCTTGAGTTTCCTATATACATTGGATTTCCCACTCTTTCTCAATAGAAGTTGTGTTTTGACCACTTTTAAAACAAAACAAAAGCCCAAAGCAAGTTCTTACCATTCTAGGGGACTGTTCATCTGGTATGCTTTTTTTCACATTAATTTTCCTGAGTGATAGGATACTTTGTACAATAACCAGAGTCTGGCTTTAGTTTACTTGGTCTGATGGGAAGAAACACCTTGGCATATTACACACAAGTATGGGTAGCAGCCAAGGATGGTTTTAATTGGTACCCTTTGCTGTTTTCTTTTCTATAGACCTTGGGCCACTGCTTGTATTTCTCAAATATTTGCTTGCTTTGTCCTTATTGCCTTTAATTTGAAGAAAGAATATTATATGATGAGCGGTTTCCAGAATTAGTCATTCTGCCTTCCTTCCAATATAAGAATCAGTAATCCTATTATATGCAGATGATAAATGGGCTGAGAAAGAAATCAGTGAAACATCAATCCCACTCCTGACACCATTCTGTTAAGAGACGCTTTTTCTTTGCTTGCCGATTTGGTTTATCCCCCCGCCAATCGCCTGGGCTCTGCCGCGCCAGCCTGGTTCTAGATCCGCATGAGTCCCAAATAAACACACAGGAGGCTATATTAATTATGAAGCTGTTGGCCTTGCTTGTTTCTAACTGGCTAGCTCTGACTTAAGTAATTGCCCCATAATTGTTAATCTAAGTATGTCTCTTACCGGAGAATAGTTCCAGGCTTCCTACCCCAATGGCGGTTACATCTCGAACCCCTCGTGTTTCTCCTACCCAGAGTCCTCCTGGACTCCTAGCCCCACCTATCTAGATTCCTATTGGCCAGACAGTGCTTTATTAGCATAAGACTTCCCCAACAGAGTAATAATCAACTTTATATGGAAAAACAAAAGACCCAGGATAGCCAAAGCAACCCTGTACAATAAAAGAACATCCTGAGGCATCACCATCCCTGACTTCAATCTCTGTTATAGAGCTATAGTCCTGAAAACAGCTTGGTATTGGCACAAAAATAGAAAGATAGACCAAGGGAATCGATTGAACATCCTGATAGTAACCCATACACATATGAACACCCGATGTTTGACAAAGAAGCTAAAAATATACAATGGAAAAAAGGAAGCATCCTTAGCCATTAGGGAAATGCAAATCAAAACAACTCTGAGATACCATCTCACTCCTGTCAGAATGGCTAAAATCAAAAACTCCAATGACAGTTTATGCTGGAGAGGATGTGGAGAAAGGGGAACACTCCTCCACTGCTGGTGGGAGTGCCAACTTGTATAGTCACTTTGGAAATCAGTATGGAGATTCCTCAGGAAAATGGGAATCAGTCTACCACAAGACCCAGCAATTCCACTCTTAGGCATATACACAAAAGATGCATATTCATACAACAAGGACATCTGTTCCATTATGTTCATGGCAGCATTATTTGTAAGAGCCAGAACCTGGAAGCAACCTAGATGTCCCTCAACTGAAGAACGGATAGAGAAAATGTGGTACATTTACACAATGGAGTACTACTCAGTGGAAAAAAAAATGGAATCTTGAAATTTGCAGGCAAATGGATGGCACTAGATGAAACCATCCTGAGTAAGGTAACCCAGTCACAAAAAGTCAAACATCGTATGTACTCACTCATATATGGATTTTAGACCTGAAGCAGGGGATTACTAGCATACAATCCTACCACCGGAGCATCTGGGAAACAGGCAATCTTCGGGGCCTTGGGTACTAGGTCAGTATTTATCCCTGGTGTACAAATGGACTTTGGGACCCCATTCCATATGGAGGGATCCTCTCTCAGCCAGGACACATGTGGGAGGGCCTAGGCCCTGCTCCGGATGATATGACAGACTTTTGAGATCCCTCATGAAGGGGCTCACCCTCCCTGGAGAGTGGAGTGAGGATTGGGTGGGGGGTTGGGAGGGCTGGGGGCTGGGGGAGGAGGGGAGGGATTGGGAGCTGGGATTGACATGTGAAGCAACCTTGTTTCTAATTTAAAGTAAAAAAAAGAATATCCTTTGAGAATTTAAATATAATGAGATATCTCTGTCCTTAATAGACTTGTCACCTGATGTTTAATCTATTATTTTTGACAATTTCAGGGAAACATTCAACCTTCTTTTCTGAACAACAGACATTTGCATACATACTCAGAATTTTAAGGAATTTACCTTCCTCTGAAACCCATTCAGGGACTCCTTTGGGGTTCTCAGGGGCCCCAGGTGAAGACTAGGATCCAAAACCTATGGTGTGGTCACCAGTGCCCCCTATTTCTTAAGAAAAACCCCATGACTTCCTTTTATCCTGAGTTTATTCTATTTTAACATTCTAAATTCTTTATCAATTTTACCCACAGTCCTTTTATTTCTACTTCTTGAGTTCATACAGAACAATTTCCTCTTCTCTAGGCTGCTTTATCTTGGGTCTTGTTTTAAATTTACTCTGAATTTCTCCAGTCTTCATTTTACCTGATTTCCAACTTTTCTCAGCAAAGAATGGACTGTGAATTCTATATGCTTTCACTAGCTGGTGGGAGTTAAAGTATGGGGATGATAACTTCTGTGCGAAGAAAAGGTTTGCGCGAGTCATGCAACTTAAGATAAGCAATGATCTGATTTCTTCAGAAAATGCTTCAAGATTTCCTGCTAGGGCTTCTAATAAGAAATGAGGCTTGGCATAGTCAAAATTTGTAAACCGGTATTCTGGGAGATGAAGACAAATGTGTAACCACAGTCAAGCTACAGGTAAAAAGCAAAATCAACTCCAAAGCATTTGTAGGTATTCTTATGGAGGCCCAGCACATACCCTGCTGCAGCTTGCCAGCTGTTCCATAAAAGACTAAAAATGACATCTTTTGGAAGCAAAGCAGAAGAATAAATTTAGGTTCAAGAAAGATGTTTTCTACTGAAACATCTCAGTATCAGATTTGGACCCTGCTCTGTCTTTTAGTATCTTTGCAAAATAAACCAAACTGTTTCTCATTTCACATCCTGGACTGTTGCATCATGAGCAAATAAAAAATGGGAGACACAGGCAATTCCTAAGGTAGTCAGTCAGTCGTGTGAAGGGAATCAAACAATGAATGTTAATCATTGGCAATTTGCAGGGACCTGGGGGTGGTTACAATCCCTTCCTGATCCAAACTACTATGCTATCTCTGCTTTTACTGACCTGTATATGCGTCATGGGTAGGGCAGGAATTATTGCCAATGTTTCATTATAGGTGGTAGACTTCCCTAGCCACAGAAAAACAGACGTCCAGACAGCGGCTGTCATTGCCCAACTGCTATAAGGGAACTAAGTCCCTCCTGCTAGAGAAAGCACTTTCTGAAGATAAAACTTCTCTGTCAGGTCAGACAACCCTAGGAGGAAGAGGAGGCCTTTGCAAATTACTCATACAACCCATACACTGTATCAGCTTCCTATACCCAAGTCCCTTGTCACCCCCAAAAGCGCCCTGACCTTTCATTCCATGGGAGAGAAGCTGTGTCTCCTAGTGTGCTCTATACAGTCTCATCCATTGTGGTCAGATTTGCCCACTCTCCTGACTTTAGTTCCTGTATTCACCAGTAACCGTGTAAATTCTAAATGTGATTATAAGGAGGTATGAAACATCCCTCCCTCCAGAGGTCTTACAGTCTTATCAGAGAAAGTTCTTAGTAAATGTGGGACACTGGTAACATAGGAAACAAAAATTCCTTATTTGGAGGACTAGGTTTTCTGGCCCTACAAAATGATTCCCTTCCGCATGACAATGAACCAAACTTTGTCTTTGGACAAGATGTAAGAAAAGGCTGTGATTTCTCTTTCCTTCATTTTTAAAGTTTAGCAAAGATATTGATACATATCATACCACTCGCCCACCCTCCCCACTGCAGGTTGGGAGGACTAGTCCAAAGAGAAAAGGAAACGCAAGTGTTAGAAGAGTAAAAAAATCCAACAAGAGAGAGGAAACTGTGACTCCATTTTCTGTCTCTCTTGTCATGTAGAGTAAACTCTAGAGTTCTTGTACAACCAGTGAGTGGTGGTGAAGATGAAGAGAGCAACCGACAAGGGTATGAAAACCTTAAGTGGGAGACATTTATTTCTGAAGCAAAAGACTTAGGTGAGTAATGAGGAAAACACTACTTTGTGTCTGGCTCCTTGACTCTGGATGTCAAGGTTGTTTCTGCTGTAAGCTGAAGAACATGGGAAAACTATGGATTGTCTGTGTGCTCACAACTTCCAAAGCATTTACAGTCAGGAGACAGTTATTAGCTTGTATGCTTCCTGAAGGCAATGTTTAGACCAAGCCCTGTTGCTTGGCACAAGAGTAGGATGTTTGTTGGAAGATACTGCTGACTGGTCAGAGGTCCCAGCCTCCCCATGGCCTGGCAGCTTATCTCAAAAAGCTCGGCAACATGAGGATCTCTCCCTCCAGCAAAGCTTTCTGCTCTCCACCTACCCTTATCTGGAGAAAGTCCCTGGGCCTGGAGGACTGACCTTAACTAAAAGCTGTCTGTAAACCAGATGCCTGATTCATCTTTAGTTTGACCCTTGGCACAGATCCCTGCTAAGAAGACGTGCTAAGAGGTCTGCTATTGGACCCTACTGCTGCATACTAAGCCTTGTGATAGGAATGTGCCACTTGATACAAATTAGGTTTTGTCCTCAGGCTCCCCAAGCCTATATATTCCTTATACTCTGAAATAAAATTGAACTGATTCACTGAAATCTGTCTCCTAGAGGGCTGTCTCAATTTGCGCTCGTGGGCTGCCAAAGCTTCTTGTCTCCCCATCTGCCTCATACCCTTCTCTGCCTGGTGGCAAACAGGCCCAGAGGAAAAGAGGACCTCCCACAGATGTTTCAATTTTCTAGGAATTGTGAAGGATTGATTTAGAGATTTTTGTGGTTAAGAGAAACCCAGTCATGGGTTCAATGATTCTTTTTTTTCTTTTTAGGTTGATAGAATAAGAGCTGGGTGCAAGGCCAGGGCACAATTTGGGGATCTACTGCAGATTTTTTGGTAAAAAAACGTTATAGTATGTAGATGAGGAATCAATTACATATAGCTATGGAAGATTAATGGGTTGTAGAATTGGGCTAATTTTACAGGAAGACTCCATGAGTTTTTGATGAGTTGGATATAGAGAGGGAAAGAAAATGGATACAGGCTGAGCATGGGTGAATGGAAAGAATATCAACTTTTACTGGAAAGCCATGGTAGACAGCAGGTTCATAGGGGAAACTGGATGACATCAAACACAATGATGTTAGGATGGTAATTAGATAAACAAATGGACACAGCAGTTTGATATATGAATCCTGAACTCAAGGAGAAATCTGGTGGAAGATATACAATTGAGAGTAACCAGGATATATATTTTTAAAAATCCTACTTAAAGTCGTAAGTCTGGATGAGGTCATCTAAGGGATACTGGATGGATCAGAAACAGAAGAGCAAGAGCAGTATTGCCTGGAACACCCCAGCATTTAGGGACCACACTGATAAGATTCAAGAAGATAAGAGATAAGCAGTTAGAAGACCACGCAAGTACTGTATCAATTACTTTCTTATAATACAAAACAATGGTTTTCAACCGGTTGGCCTTGACCCCTTCGGGGAGTGTATGACTCTTTCATAGGGGTTGCCTAAGACCATCAGAAATCACATATATTTACATTACAATTCATAACAGTATCAAAATTAAAACTGGGGGCTGTGATGTCAACAGTATGAGGCTGCCTGCTCACATCTTCACTGACCAAGCTGTAGATAGGGGACAGGAAGCAGAACCAAGACATAAAGTTAGGCCCCACACCCCAGAGAGCCATCCCTTCAGACAGACCTTTTTCCTAAGGTTCCACAGGCTCCCCAAAACAGGGCCACTATCTGGGGACAAAGTGTTTATACGGTTGAGCTTAGAGTTGTTATTTTTCATCATATAGGTGTGTGTCCAGAAACTCAATGAAGCACTTGGATAGTGGAGAAGTTATTAGCTGTCTTCAGAAGTGAGGAGGTGACCTGTTGTGTCAAACACTATAATAGAGAACTGGACCTTGAGTTCAGCAATATGAAGATATTGACAGCAGCTGCCTCTGTGCTGTGTTTGATAGGAAAGCCCAATGATAATCGTTTTCAAAGGAGAATGCAGAAAAAAAAAACAAAGATGAAAACTGGTGAAGATAGTGACAAAATACAGATGCATGAAAAGGAACAGAAAACTCAAGAGACAGACAATATGGAAACATACATTTGTTTTCATATCTAAGATCCCTTAGCTGTGTTCTTGTATATAGATAAAGACAACCAACATAATAGAAGAAATGTGATCAACAAGGACAATGAGAATATAGAAGTGAATGGAGTAGACCCTCCTTGAACAGATGGAACAGGAGGTGATTGCTGTGCTAAAGGAAGATGTTAGCGTAAGGTAGTATAGACAGCTTGTCTATTGTTTAAAAAAAAAGGAGAGGGCATTTGCAGTCCTATAACTTGTACTGGTATTTTGGTCCTGGGATAGTCGTTAGTGCTTAAAGCTGTGGTTTGTCCAGGTAAATTGCTTTCCTTGCAATACTACCTGATAAGGTCCAGTGACATTCATAACTAAGTACTGAGCTTGGTTGATTGTGCATAATGCAGGAATTCTTGTGCTTATTTTAGGTTTTTTTTGTTTTCTTTTTTGAAGAAACATGCACTGCATGTCAATTGCTGAACAGGAGGAAGTGCTCAGGTGTTTTGAGTTTTGAGAAGAATAAAGGGTGAAGTAGTGGTCCTGGAGAATGAGAACATGAATGGGAATGTATTTGCATTATTGACAGTATATTTGAAGCTTGTTACCATGAATTTAAATTGTGATTGAAAGATTTGAATGTGTTCATGTTTACCCTGACCTCAGCCTAATCTTGTGCAGCTACTTAAATTCGAGTGTGAAATAGATTGAGAGTTGGACTAGGGAAGTTGAGTATTTATGCAGCAAAGCATTTCAGTAATGGGGCCAAGGTCAAATGATGTGAGGATAACAGGTATGAGGACAACAAGTATGGGGACAGAAAGAGAGAGAAAAGGTGAAGACTTGAGCTTTTTCTGGGTCATAGAACTTTTGGAGTCACACCATTAAAGGAAGTATGGGTGATGATGTGTGGGCAGAGACGAAATGCCTTAAAATAGAAATTTGGGAAGAAGTTTGTCATTGACCATTAGAAGGTCTAAGGGTGTAATGATGGTAGTGAGTGAAAGTGATGATTTGGTGATAAAACATTGAGAGAAGAGCCATTAATTGAATTGGTTTGATTATATTCTTGAATTGGTTTGATTATATTCTTGGATTTTAAATGACCATGAATGAAGATAGGAACAAAGAGGTAAAGCCCAACCAAGAAGTCTTGAAAGAAGTCTTAAAAGACGATGTGAGTCCATCGATGACTTCACAAGGAAGCATGGCAGCTGATGGAAGGGTCACAGAAGGTACAGGGTTTTCTTTTTTCTTTACATAAAACCAGAAAGTATTCATGGAGAATCTGAGCACTCTTGAATCCTGACTCTGAACATTGTAATAAGAGAATGTGAGAGACATGGCCTGTGTAGCTGGTTGGTGGTATGAATCTGTTGTTCCTTGCTCCATGTGTTTAGTGAATTCCAGAGAGTAAGTTAGAAAGTTGGTTCACATCTCATCTCTTTTAGTCACTGGGTGTAGATGGTTTTGTTACATATCATAGAGCTCCAGGCAACTACTGTGCACATGGTTGAGCCCTTTATATAGATGAGATATTATAAAAGAGAATATTCTCACCTGCTGGTCCAAGCCTTGTCCTCTCAGGACCCTCTTACCAGTTGATGTACACGTTCTTGTGCATTTGATCATTTATTCAAAATTTTATCTGCTCTATTTTTATGCTGGGACTTGTGGAGATAAATAAAGGCTAAAACTTCAAAGGCCCTGATGTCATAGGCCTTGTTTTTGATGGTTTTTATCCCCCGGTATGTGTTGAGGCATTTACAAAACATAAGTCACATCTATCACTGTGTCTGATCTCTATGTTATGTCTTTGAACAAAGTTCTGAGAGTGACTTATCTGTGGTGACAAGTAAGCCTGTGTCTTAACCCAAGGTCCTGATTCCCTAGCCATGGCTGTGGCCTCAGAGCACCTGGCTAATCCTGCATGTTCTTGAAATATAAACTTCTGTCTCATGTGTTTTCCTTCCCTTGTGAAGAATCCCATCAATCTAAGAAGCCAGCTAGGTCTAAGAAACTCTTTGGACTCAATTAGAAAAAAGTGCTACTTAATTGCACAATAGATAAACTAATGTGTAGAAAGCTTCATCAGATCAGCTGGATTGTATTAGAGAAATATGGGGTGGGCCTCTCTTATAGAGGTAGTAAAGGTTGGAGGAAGCAAATAAGAAAAAATCATTGCTTTCTTGTCTGTCAAATGCAATCTAGTTACATTCTTCATGGAGTTCCAGTATGACTTAGACATGGAATGTGATTCTTAAATTCTATTATTGCTACTGTGTATCTTGATGCGTATGTGTGGAGACATGCATGACAAAGCATGTGTACAGCCTTTAGAGAACAAGTTGATGGAGTCTCTTCTCTCTTCACTCCTTGATGCTGGTTCCAGGGATCAAACTTAGTTTCTAATGCTTGTACAGTATGTACCTGGGTGATTGAGCCAATCTTGGATAGAATATTTTTAATTGAATTATAATCTGCCAAGTGTATTCTCAATATTCCTGTACTTTAGGAGAGGCTGTCTTCAAAGAATTAGCCCCTGCTCCATACCCTTGGTGTTGAGGAACTCTTAGGAGGCAAGCTCAGAGGGAGATTTTAAGCTGGTATTCCCCGTTTGACCACTCTGAATGTATTACGATGATTGCCAGGTAAAGAATTATTTCTCCTGAAGACTGATTAGTGAACGTGCAAGGCTGACCTCTGACCTCCAGGAAGCCCTTGTGAATAGCAATAAAGCACTTGTAAAGACTGGCAAGATGTCAAAGCCCCAAGTGAGGATCTTGGGTATGAGGGTATCTTGAAGGTGATGAGCCAGGTACTGCTGTGTTCTGTACGCAGCCTTGCCATATCCTACCTCTCCATGGGAGGATTTGAAACTTGGAAGACTAAAGACAGAGGAGGAGTGATTCTTCAGAGAGAGTGGAAGAGACTCCCAGGACCTGACCATTGCCCTGGTTCTGTTTTTGTCACCTTCTTGGGTTCTCTGAGAAGGTTTCACTACTGACTGATTAAAAATATAGCATAATAAAACTCTACTCCCAAACTCATTAAAAATCTGTTTTATAGGATTCAGGATGTTATTCAAGGCACAGGTCTGTAGAACAAGTCACTAACGCATATTGTGACCTGTATCCTTTAACAAAGCTGTCATTTTTGTTTTCTACATAATTAAAATGTCTTCAGCTCATCAATAGAATAAATTTAACTTTTAAAAGCATTTTGTCTTTATTATCTTTTTTGTTGTTGTTGTTCACTTTTTTCTGGCTGTCTTCATGACTAAGCATATAACAACAAGATATTGATGCAAAACGCTGGACAGCAATGCTTTTTTTCTCTTTCATTCTGCATTTCTTCATATAGAGGATAAATTTAACTTTATCTTCCAAATTCTGTGCTGTGCACAGTTGAGCTTGGCACTTTTGCTGAAAACTATGAGTCATTTTTCATAAACAGAGATTTTCAAAAATGCTGGATACACATTCTAACAACAAATACTGAAAAAAAGTCCCAAACTGAATGAGCTCCAATTTTTCAGATGTTTTTCTACAAAGAGAAGGAGGTGGGAAAATGGTGGTCTTTGAAGATATGTCTTGGCTTTTTATTCTCAGGTTTTTCCATGTTTGAAATTAGGAGGGCAATAGGCATTTAAAGCCGTATCGTGAGTTTCACAGAAACCATCGCAAGGTCATTGTGAAATATTATTTGCAAATTGCCTTATTTTCTGCAACTACTGAAGATTACACATATGACTGATGGTGGAGTCCATTTTTATTTTATAGGTTGTTAAATTCTAGTACTTCAAACTAAATTAATTTTTAGGGAGGAATACTTACATACAGCAGTACAATCTGAATATTTAAAAATATTTAAATCAGTAGGATGGCATCCAGCAGTGCAGGCAATTTAATAAAGCAGACAGACCAGATCCAGTGTAGTCTGTGATGGGCAATTACATTTCTACTTAGAAGGTGTGATTTCCACACAGAGGTAACTTGAGTTTATTGTGTTACATCTGTGAAATGCATCCAAGCAGACACTGCATGATAGCTACTTAGCTACTTAGAAAAAAATGAAAAATATATACCATGTGAGTGCTAAGTTCATACTTTCCCTATCTGTAACAAATAGAAAGCATATATAATGCATTTCATCAACTGGTATGCCATTCAGTAGAATCAGTTTTCAAAGTACAACTGACCAGAATTCAACTGATGTTTTAAGAGATGTGAGTACAGAATACTATGGTGACAGAAAGATGCTTTGTGGCATTTTAAGAGTAACTAAGGTAGACACTCAAGGTAGGTTTTCCCGTGGATAGTCATTGATTATGGATTCATAAGGTTATACTATGAGAAAGCCCCTATAACTGCTAGGTTATACACTCTATGTTTTCCCTTATTCATTGATGCAGAACCATGACATATAGAATGTCAGGATACCCAATTAAAATGTCTCCTATTTGAGCCAAGTTCTTTTAAAGTGACATTCATATGCCCCATTCTTTTGTCTCTCATGGAACAATATCTCACAGTTACAAGAGACAAACAATTCACCTTTCTTAGCACAAGGTGCATTCTGTTTATACAACAGAATATCAGCCTCCATGCAGATATCTTGGCAGTGCACTCTTGTGTGCTGGAGACTAACCACTGGATATGAGACAGGCTCCCAGATATGCGGGGACACGTGACACTGAATTTAGGTAAGATGAGGAGAACATGTCCTTGAGTACTGAATGTAGTTTGTGATGGAAAGTTGTGTGTGCATCTGCCTAGTATAGTGTGTCATAGGAGACAAAAGTGGTACAGGTTTGAGGAGAAGAGAGGAGCTTGTTTTCCTCTCTGTTTATGATACTTGACACAGAACTCTATAGTCTCCTGGGTCTGAAAACATTAGAGAAGATTCACTCTGATACTTAGAGAAGGGTTGTGTATTTTTTGGGCTTTGGCAAGCTGTTTTTAGAAAAAGGACCTTCATGATCTCCCATTTTGCAGTACACTTCTCAGGCTGTTCTAGTAGTTTAAAGTAAATTTGAAAGCCTGCTTGAATAGTATAAATGAATAGACACTTATGATAGACAAAATTCTGTGTTAGCCTTCAAGAGAACTCAAGGCTGGGAGGTAAGAAGCCTCTATGTGCTGCCAGTTTGGCACTCACTTCTCTCTGGGTTTATTTGTAAAATGACACATTAACAGGTGCAACAGCATGTCCTTCTGGTTTTCTCAATACTGTCTTGGCTTTCAAATGGAAGGTCCTACTTCTTGGGAACTCTTCAGTTTTAGTAAAACCAGGTTGGTTGGTTTCTCACACATTAATCATACATGATGTTAACCTATGGGTCCAACTTGAATCTTTGCCTCTACATAGTGCTCTCTTTCTTCTTGGACTCCCCATGTAAACACTTTAGATTGGACTCCAAGAACACATTGAGGCTGGGGTGACCAATGACTCTTCTTTTCCCAGGCTTGAAATGTGTTTCAGTAATCCCTCAGTCTCAAGCAAACAGAGACAGATAGTCTTGGGAGCCAGGCACATACCTTCAACTTCATCAAGCTCTACAACTCAAACCTTGCTTGTTGCAGGCTTGATCTATGTTGACCTGGCATGGTAACCCTTGGGTCTCACAAAGCTGGAAACAGGAAGTAGAGCTGGCACCACTAAAAGGCTGATGATCAAGATAAGAGTTTTCCCATCCTAATCAAATCGATTCAAAACTGTTTAATACGAAACAATACTCAAACACACATTGAGTTCATATATTTTCTCTTTGCTGTTGAACTAGGTATTGCCCCAACAAAACAACAACAACAACAACACCAACAAGAAAAGACTCCTGTGATATAGTTTTGAACATGAACTTGATCAGGTGCTTGATAGATCCTCATGTCTTACATATCTCTATTTAGAATGGAGAGTAGGGTGGATTCCTTCTCCAGTCACCTCCTGTATCACAAGGGAATCATATTCCCTGTTGTTGAGATCCCCTGGTGATTGAATAGGAAAAGCACCAATTTGTGACCCAGAAGGTCCTTCCTATCCTAGATCCACCACTTCTTGATTTTAAACTATGCTTTCCTCCCTATGGTTCAAGTCTCCCCTCACCAAACTAAGGCCTCATTCCACTCAGTCATGCAGTGCTCACATCCTCCACTGTTGGCTGGGTTACATCTCCCGGATTTGTCTTCAATTCACTTAGTGGCTCAGTGTGTACCTCTCCTGGGCATGCTGCTTTCTGAAGGGCAGCTGTGTCTGAATAGCTAATGGATGTAATCAAAGAGGCAGTAAATACTGCCTCATGAAGATAGGACTGTGTCAAAGGAAACGAGTTATTTCAGAAATCTCCATCCCAGGAAATGAGTGGAATTGTTTGTTTGAGTCAGAAGTAGCCCCAGTGATTGGCATTTATCTGGAGAACAACGTGCTGGGGTAGAAGTAGCCAGGCTAGAGATGCCTCAGAGAAAATGGGCAGCCTCAGAGCATTCAGCCCAAAAGCCACCTGGAGTCATTTCAGGCCCAATTCTCACGACCTTTATGACCTTGGCAACAGCTTCACATCCGGAAGCTGCAAGTTGTCTATCTGAAAAGTTATCTTCAAAACAGTTGGTTGTAGGGATCACACGTGCTTAGTTATATGGCACAGCTGTGAAATTTTAAATAGTGAAAATGCAATTTTTAGATGGGTGTTGGTATCCTGAAGAGTTACTTCCAAGTAAGTTGCAGTTTTAATCCCAGCTACATCACCTGCCCTGAGAAAATCACTTAATGCCTAAGAGTTCAAGTTTATTCATCTATATCATGGGCATACTTGTTCTTACCCACTGGGTAATGAGTGAGCTTGCACAAATAATGTTATCAGAACTCTTTACACCTGACAGATCATGCACCTTCTACATTTGGTGACTTCGATAGACTGGATCTAAGTAATGCGTTTGTGTGAATACTTGGTACTGAGATGGTCGTGGTCATTTGGGAGCCTCTGGAACCTTTGGGAGGTGAATTGTATCCGGAAGAAATGAGTGACTGGGAACCAGGTCATGAGGGTAAGGGCATAGACACTCTTCAGGCTTTAGTCTCTCTCTTTTTGTGTATCTGATGAGATGTGAGCAAGCAACTCTACACACTTACTGCTAGAGCTATAAGCTGTTCCCCTACCATGTGGTTCCCGATGTTATCATGTGAAAATATTGTAGAATGTGACCACAGCCAAGCCAGACTCGATATGAACATAAACAAAACTAAAAGTCTTTGCTGGTGAATTAGATATTGTCCTGTGCCCTCCATCCATCAGCTGATAGAAACCACCCCTCCCTTAGCTTCCTTCTTGTCAATCGTTTTGTCACATGCATGAGAAATTATTCACCAAGTCATATATTACATGTAAAACCTTAACTTGAGCTAAGTAGACCCATTAGCTCCTCACATCCATTTCTATTTCAGTTGAGTAGTTGTCCAGGAATCTGGCAACATGGCAAAGATAGAATTCCTCCTAGGTTGCATGGAACGTTTATTTTGGTTCTTGTTTTAGACTTGATAAATAACATACTTTACTTATTAATATATGCATAATTTATCATAGAGATTGTGACTTGTGTCCTTTCCCATTTGAAATCTATCTCTGGGACTTTGAAACATTGAGAATATGCAAATTGCCTTGATATTTGGCAAGGAGATTTGGGTGGGAGATGGGGAATTTTCTCCTGACTGGGAAATTCTGTACATGAAACTCTTCACTATTATTTTATGCTCTCCAGTGTCCCTGCTAGGTCACTCCACCCCCACTCAGCTCATTATATCCTGAAAAATCCCTGAGATTTTATGGGATTCTCCAGAATTTTCTTTGGAGTCTTTAATTTAGAATTATGTGTCAAGAGGGGCAAATAAAAAGTGGTATTGCCTATACTCTTTCTTCCCCAGTGCATCCTGCTGGCTCATGTGAAAAGATCCTCTGAATTGGGGAGCCTGGGATTAGTCATCAAGAAATCTCTTCGCTAGGTGGAGGACCCTAGATTCTCTGACAGTTGTATATGGGAGCAAGTGAGGAAGTTTAGCTGTAAGGATGATATGGGGAGGAGCTGTCAGAAAAAAAGCAAACAAACAAACAAACCCAGGTTGTGACATACAGTGGCATTTGTCCAGCTTAATTTCTCTGGCTCAGTTTGATCAGCAATTGAACTGACAATTTTAACCCCAGTTCCTGTATATGTTTTTGGTTGGTTCCAAACAGGATGAGTGTAGATATGCCCAAAATTAGATACCCCATCATCCCCCTTTGCACTGAAATATAGGGGAAGAGAGAAAACTTCCCAAGTCTACTGAGCTTGATTCATGAATGGTTTCCTATGCACTCACATCGTCCATTTTAGGATGTGATGATGTCCTGTGACCAGAAGTGTAGGTAGACATGAAGGACAGCCTACAAGGTTTAGACACACAGGTTGAAGGGTCTGCTCTGTTCCAAACATCAGTTATGGGTAGGTAGCCATGTCTCATTTTTTAGGTGCCACAAGACTTTGGTTCAGGGACCACAGCTTCTTGTCTATTCATCCTCCATAGCTCTAGACATTCTTAAGGGTAATGGGAAGCTAGGTCTTTCCACTTGGGGACTTCCTTGCCCATGCATTTATTTGCAAAAAGTAATGTGTTTCCTTGTAAATCTAATCAATGTGCAACAAAGTACAGGGGCAATTGTACTAATAAATAGAGAATGGGGTAAATGTTATGAAAGAGACTACTAAGGCATAATTCCTTACTTAATGAGAAACATTGGAGCACAATGGTCCAACAAGGATTACAATACATAACTCAAGTGTCATTGTTCTCATTTATTAAACAATGTTAGATTTTTTTTCTCATTTGGGATCCAGTTATGGTAATTCAACTTTTATTTTTTCTTGTCAACTTGAACCTTTTCAACTTCTGGCATCTTATGTTTTCTTCAGTTACAAACAGAATATGTGATTTTATAATATGTTAAAGAATGAAGCTTTAAAACTATGGTTATCATCAACTATATGGAAAAAGTAGGACTTAGGAGAAGGTAGCAACTCCTCACAGCTCAAGTTATTATGTATAATTATTATTATCTAGGTTATTATCTATGAGACACGAACTAGACTAGAGCCCCACTGGCTGGCTGTGTAATGCAAGTGCTCATTCTTGTATGGGGGGTTGTTTTATTGTACAAATGTGACTAAAACACCATCCCCCACATTTTTGTCCTATCTTACCTAATAACAAGTCTGAAAATCTTTTGATAGACTACCCTAGCTGACCAAGTTTCTACCAGTCTACCAGAATTTTGTGTTCATATTTGTCTCTTAGCTGTTCTGTCAACCCACAGGTCATTCACTCAAGAAAGTCTAGCAAGATTCACAAGGAGACATTGCCAGGATAGTGAGGAGATAGAAAACTGTACTAGATACAGGAAAGTGACATTGTGTGCCATCAAGCTCAGTGTGGGATAATTAGGGGTAGTCTGAACCAAGACGTATAATCAAAATAGTGTAGACTACAGCAGGGGTTCAAATGGAACCTGGTTCTTTCAGAAGTATGGCTCTACTAGGACAAGCCCGTTGATACTATTTATTTATTTGCTTACTTACTGTGTTATCTTTATGAAGTTAAACACGGAATTTACTCTCTGACTCTTTGTTTGCCATGTTATTGATGCTTCCTACTCATCAAATGATATAGATCCTAGCACTGATCTGTTATAGTTGTATGAACAAATAGATGAGCAGATACTTTTTTCCAAATCTCTCAGAATTATATAACTATAAGGATGAATTCCTATTAAAAAGCATTTGGAAAATACTTAGAATTTTTTTAAATTAAATAATTTACAAAGTTCAGTCTTAAATGATATTTCACATTTGTGTAGGACTAAACTGTTGACATCATATTTCTAATTTACCATTCATTATTGTCAAATTGAAGTCCATAAAGAGCCCAGTGGACGTGGACATAATAGCAGCGGGAGATCTCTTCTACTCTTTCTCTTGAAGATGGACAGGAACCTCCTCAGATAAGGAAACAGCTTGTAAATGGTTATATCTCATTCTTTGGTGAAGTGAACTTCACTAGCCATTGTTAGCCAGCCATGGCATGTGGGTGCTCACATGGTGAATGTTGGGTGTTTACCTGGTGAGTGTTGGGTGTGCATGATACATTAGGGGTAAAGAAAGGAACATGTAAGGGTGACTTGTCTATTGTTTAGTCTTTATTTCTTTTCAAAAAATTAAACAAATAAATGTTTATCATAGATTTTAATTTTTCCATCTAAGGCATTAAAAGACCTAGCCTCAAGGTAAATAAGTAGTCAGTGACAAAAACTAGGGAAGTTGCAAATAAATTCTTTCTAAAAGTATATTCACATTCAGTGTGTGTGTGTGTTGTGTGTGTGTGTGTGTGTGTGTGTGTGTGTGTGTGTGTGATGGCATGAGTATGAAGGTCAGAGGACAACTTGCAGACGTGGGTTCTCTTCTGTCACCATGTGTATTCTAGGGATCAGACACATATCTTAGGACAAACTCTTTTAACTTCAGAGCCTGTCTGTTGTCCTAATAAATACTTAATAAGCTTTACCCTGAAGAAACTACGTTGCTTATTATCTCTTCTCCTGATGGTATAACACTAAACATAAATGAAAACTAACAGTAGCAAATGAAAAGATAATACTACGTAAACCAGAAGAGTCCTTGCTTAAATGGAAACAAAAACACTATATGCTTACTAAAACACAATAAAAAAACTCCTAAGAAAAGTAAAGAATATGGGAAAGAATAATTTCCTTACTGAAAATACCAAATAAAATGAAAACAAATTGAGTAAATTAAACACAAAATTTAGAAGGTTTTATTATGGGTAGGAGCAATATAAAATAACGAAAATGAAAGAGAAAAGGTAACATGTATAGAAGCTAAGGAACTCATAAGCCAAAGAGAAGAATGGATAAACTGAAAAATTTTGTTTTGATTGAGGCAAACCAAAAGGGAATTAAATATATCTAAACCCTGTGTGTGTGTGTGTGTAAACAGAAAGTATCAAATATATTCCAAGAATGAAAAAAACTGAATAAAACGTGGAATAAAAAGAGACAGAAATTATGTTTCTGAATGACACCAGGTTCTAATAATTTTGTGCATTTTACATATTCATAGAATGATTCTGTGACTATATGGTATCTTGGATGGGTTTGTCTTCTCTGGTATTAAAGAATCAAGGGTGACAGGTAGCAGAAGAGAAATTCTCAAACCTATCGGGGGGAATCAACCAGCAAAGAAAGACTTTTATTAGTGGTGAGGAAATGTCTACACACACACACACACACACACACACACACACACACCACATGGTAGGCAGGCAGGCAGCAAGCAGGCAGGCAGGCAGACAGGCAGACCATCTCTTTTAAGCAGAGCCTGGACATAGGAGCCTGAAACATCTATTCTCTCCATGAGGGCTGAAGTTTTCGGTCTTTCAATGATCTCCCCTAATTTGAGATGGTCAATTTAAATAAAGACAGTATGGCTGCTTGACCTACAACTGTTGTGTAAATGAGTCCTGAATTGGCCCTGAGCCTGGCAGGCTGGTTCATCAGTGTGGTGTTGGTCCTGCTGGTGGGAGAAAAACCAAACTTTTGTCTAAGATCAGGAGGGTGAAGAAGAGGCCAGCCATCTTGGAAACTGGCTGTCTTTATTACCTAGTCTGAGGCTGTCTTCAGCCCTTATTCCTATGTTGTTGTCTGTCAGGAATCTGTCTAAGTTCTCTTCCCTCAACTTTCATGCTATTGTAATTATTCCTAGAGACAGAAAAGCCAGAAATACTGCACATTAATTTCACCCAAACCTGACAAGTAGAGAACAATGAAGCCATGAGTCACCTGTACTTTTGAAAATAAACAAAAAAGAAAGAAAAGGAAAACCTTTAAGTAATGCCAAGAAACTGACACCTAAAATTACTTTTAAAGATTGGCATAATGTAACCACATGGGCTGTATTATTATAATAAAAATCTTACATCAAATTAGTTGTATTATTTTTAGTATATCTAAATTCATGGATTGAAAAAAACATATTTGTTCATCATTTCAAAGGGGCCTGGAAAATAATTTAATGGTATTAATCTCCCATTTGGAACTAGAAGAAAGCATCCTAAGGGAGGTGACCCAGTCACAGAAAGACAAACAAGGTATGTACTCACTCATATATGGATGTTAGACACAGAGAAACGGATTACCAGCTTACCGCCCACACCTCCAGAGAAACTAGGCAACAAGAAAGACCATAAGAGAGACATACACTGTCCCCCAGTGAAAGGGAAAGGGACAAGAGCCTCTGAAGAAATTGGGAGCATTGGGGGAGGTGGCAAGGATGTAGGAGAAAGAGGAGGGGAGAAAAGGAAGGGGGAGGAGAACATGAGGGATGAGGAAGATTGAGTGGGGAGATGAATAGAGGAGAGCAAGAAAAGAGACACATCAATAGAGGGAGCCACTATAGATTTCAAGAGAAATCTGGCACTAGGAACTGTACAGACATCCACAAGGATGACCCCAACTAGGAATCTAAGCAATAGTGGAGCGGCTACCTTAAATGCCCTTCTCTGATAATGAGATTGATGAAGACCATAAATGCCATCCTAGAGCCTTCATCCAGTAGCTGATGGAAGCAGAGATCCACAGCTAAGCACTGAGTCAAACTCCCAGAATCCAGCTTCAGAGAGGGAGGAGTGATGAACAAAGGGGTCAAGACCTTGCTGGGAAAACCCACAGAAACACCTGACTTGAGCAAGTGGGAACTCATGGACCCCAGTCTGACAGCTGGGGAACCAACATAGGACCAAACCAGGCCCCTTAAATATAGGTGGCATCTAGGAGCACTGGGCGACTCTGGCAGTGGAACCAGGCTATATCCCTATTGTATGAATGGACTTCAGGAGCCCATTTCCCATGGAGGGATACTTCTTTAGCCTAGATAGACAGGGGAGGGCCTAGTCCCTGCCCCAAATGACTTGACAGATTTTGATGATCCCTCATGGAAGGCCTCACCCTCCCTGGGGGAGTGTATGGAGGATGGGATGGGTGTTGGTGGAGGGCATGGGAGGATGGGAGGGAGAGGGAGCTGGGATTAATATGTAAAATATAAAATTCTTTCTAATTTAAATAAAATGTGTTAAAAATTAAAATTAAAAAAAATTCTCCCACTTCAGATAGTGAGTTAAAGTAACACCACTCCCAACAATGTGTAGCAAACTGGGACTACAAGGGCGTTTCTTTGGTATTATAATAGACATGAAAAATCAAAGGCCAATTGCATATCACTTGATTCATTAGAGGCATTTCCACTAAAATTGTGAGTAGGCCAAGGCTACAGAAGCTCATTATCCTAGTATTTCAAGAAGCTGCGCACAAACAACAATGAAACAATCAGGCTCCACTAAGTCCAGTCAAGTCTATAGGATCTGTAAATGGGACAGGGGTCATACTGCCCCAATGTCATGCTGAGTCCCAGTGTCTCATTATTTAGTTAATTTAACCTTTAACTACTTCAGTTTATTTCTTTGTAGACACCCTGATGCCATCAGAATAATAAAGAACTTGAGAATGCCATGTCCCAGTTTATTGCTATTCCTACCCAGGATACAAGGCACAAATAGCAAATGACCGATCACCATCCTGTGTTATTCTTTTTGTCCAGTACACTTTTAAGCATTTTGCTATAAGCTTTTTGTTTATGTATTTTTTTTTTGGTTGTGTAAAATGAGAGTATAGGTCACCAGTCTGAGTGTTCTTATTCTTGGTGACTTCAGTTATCTTTTTATCTGTAAAAGCCCTTTGTTCTTGTGGTTGACATGTTCCAACTTGCCTCCTAGTCTGACAGATCTGATATAATTTAGTCATATATGATAAATAAACATTTCAGTGATTAAATGTGATATCTAGTTCCCAAGAAGAGTCCGAATATTCAAGGGACTCAGCAACATTTTAGAATAAATATATGATGTTAGTAATATGGTTTGATTTTGAAAAATTGAACTAATTATGTAGCTATTAGATATTACTAGGTAAAAGTTACAGGTTACCTTGCCCAGCCCTGATACGACGATTTGTACCTAGTCTTATTATATCTCCTTATGCTGTGTTCTGTTGATATCCCTCGGAGGTCTGCTCCTTTCTGAATGGAAATGGAGGAGGAGTGGATCTAGGAGAAAGGGGCGGTTGGAAGAACTGGGAGGAGTGAAAGAAGGGAAAACTGAGATCAGGATGTATTACATGAGAGAAAAACAAAAAAAAATTACAGGGGAGAAAAATCACAACTGTAATATATCAAAAACAACAAAACTAATATTAAGTAAACTGAAATATCCAGAAATAATAAGAAACATGTAGAAACATGAGAAGACTAGATATCTGTCTGAGGATGCAGAATGCACAGGGATATCTAGACTCTCATTTCATTCCCTTGGTACAGTAGGGAAAATAAAACATTGAAATTAGTTTTCATCTTAATTGTATTCCAACTTTAAAAAGTCAGGGCATTGTGTTTAATTGTTCTAACTCAGGAGTCTTAAGAGCAAAGGAAGTTTCAAGATTGAAGACGTCTTGATTATTTCTTGGCATAATAGCCAAAACTATACACCATTATTGACTCACATTGACAGACAAAAGATGGTTAAATTGAGGAGGGTTTGGTAAAGGGTCTTTTAAAAAAGTATAGACTGATTTTGGAGACACTGTCACTGAATTACATAGAAAGTTCAGGGGAAAGGCCCTAGACAGTGGGGAGTGCTTACACTAAGAAGGAAAGTGAGCGAGCATCTATAGGTGAGAGCAAGAGGAGTCGGAAGAAAAGGAATGCCCACAACAGCCAAAGTTTTTCAAATTAATCCAATGCCATGTGGTCAGGGAGCACAGACAATAAACACTGCTAACCAATGCTCCTTTCTTCTGTACCCTAAATCTAACTGGAAACTAGGGAACAAAACAGCCCCTTCAAGGTTCTTAGGAGATGCCTACTGGAGATAGATCATATTGAACAAAGTATCTAGATTCTCAGAGTAATTCTTGCATGACAACGGACATTATCTCACAACATGCCCAAGTTGACAATGAACCTGAACGTGGTCTACAACTTTCCTCTCAAAGCTATTGATCCACCCAATATTCATTGATGCACAAGGGCATTAGTATAGTATAAATCAATGAGGAAGGCAAGATTATTGGATAAATGGCATTAGAAAATTGAGTAGCACTTTAGAAAAATTAGATTGGAGCCTTGCAGGGGCTGTGTGAATGGACTCATTCAGCATCCAGCTTGGCTTCTGGTTTTTGTCACAGAGGAAGGCAGCTTAAGCCCAGGAGCTGTGCAGCACAGACCTCCAGAGCACACATTCTGGAGCCCGACAGTCTGGGTAGCATTTCTAGCTGTCATCCATCAGCCCTATAATACAGGGGAATTACTTAGCCTCTCTGTTTCCCAGTTTTCTTATATGTAAAGTGGGAATGATATTATTATATATCTCATAAGATATAAAAATCAAATTAGCTGTGTCTATAAATGCACTTAAAGCAATGAATCACATAGTTTCAGCTATCATTAGAACCTTAGAATTGACTTTTGTCTTGCAGATACAATAATGTATCAGAGTGGAATGATGACTATGCTAGACAGGCTGGATCTTGGGGAAGAGGCTACTGCTTTGGGGATCTATACCACATACTCCGGTTAGAGCAGTGAAGGGCTTCTCATAACACATCCACTGTGTGATTGGAGATATCTTGCTCGCAATTATGTGGCATCCAAAATGGGTTCCTTGGTCCTTTTGCTGAGTCAGTAACTTGGCTTAAACTCTGAAAAAGGGTGTTTTTGGATTAACCGGTTAAAATACATGGCTGTTTGATAAGTGAAGACCCTTGTCTCCTACCAAAATAAAATAGGCACATCCAGTACACTATTATCAAAGACAAAGTAAGGAAACTAAAACAAAAACCAACCCCAACCAAAAAAAAAAAACAAACAAATACAACTAATGGACACATATGAGTTCTTATAGGATCTCAGTTTGGGAAAAAGAAACAGAACTGTCAATTCAGTTAAAGAAAACCTCAAAAGCTGTGTTTTCATTGTTTCTATGCTAAGTATCATCCCAGGAATCAAAATGCATACCACCGTTCAAGAAGAGAATTTCAGCAAGGTAATAGCTATACTCTTAAAAATGAGACTGTGGAAATAATTATCAAGGCAGCAACATAATCTGAAAGATGCTAACATATACTTCCTATGGAGTAAGGATACAAAGCTTATGTTTAGTAGACAACAAACAAATTCAAAACAAACATCAATTTTCTTTGCTTTGCCAGGCCTTGGCCAAAAATAAAATAAAGACATTAAAGGATTTATCTTCAAGCCAGGAGCAAAGGTAGTGGTGAGCTGTGCTCATTCTCCATTGGTGGAAATATAGATTAGAGAAATCAGCCTGACAGAAGATTTGGTAATATTTACTGAAGCTTTATGCATCCCATTCCTGGCTCTGAAAGCTGTGCTTCAAGCTGTGGCTGAAACATGGAAAACAGCTTGAAAACAAATTCTATTTCAGGCAATTGCCCTCAGCCACTCCCTGACTATTCCTGACTGCTGCTCCCTGCAAATCTCTCCAGCCACCACCGCCCAGCTCTAGGCCCAGAGTTTGGATCTCAGGTGGTTTGGAACCTCACTAATGCCAAACTATTCAAAGTTCTTTGCTTGTCAGATTGCTTCTGCCATTTTTTCCAAACATTGTAATTTCCTGTGTCACTTTGGGACGTAGAACCAGACATCTCACCCTACCCTGTGCTTGTCCATTTCAGCCTTGTTTAGGCCCGCCTGGCTCCAGCCAGGCTGTCTGCCCCCTTGAATCTCTCTCCTCATTCTTCCGTGCTAAAGAGGAACGTTGAACATCCCTCAACTACAAAGTTAATTCAGTTTTATTCATCAAGGAAACTAATACACAAGCTCTACCATCAGCACAATCAAAGGTTATGTAATGTTAAATTGTGTTTTTCTTGATGCTATTGCTGTGGCTGAGCGAGTGAGGTACTGTCTCCTGCTCAGTACTTTCAAAACTGTAATTTCTCTGACTCCATCTTCTGGAGCTTTGATACAAACTTTTTGCTGTATGACTATTCTCTTTCAGCAGTTTTTGGATCCTTCCTTTTCTTCGCATTTAAGAATCAGTGAATTTTGTGAATCTGGACTTCAGCAATTTCAAAACTTCCTATCTTTCCCCTCTTTGAATTTTGAGCAAGATATGAGTTGCCTTTAAAGAAAACTTGGAAAGGGTGCTTCTTATACCCTTCCTATTCTTTGTGGTGGCCTCACTTAATGTGGACCATTTTGTAACAGTTAATTCTCTGTAGAAATCAGAATGAATTTTGAAGAGATAGAGAGTGGGTTAGATTAAATGGCAGGGATAGCCAGCCAGGCAAGGATCTTTACTTTCTCATTTCAGTACCTGTAATAGCCTTTCTGAAGTATTGTATTGACTGTCCTGGGGGAGAGGTGGCAGTTGGGTATTTATCTGAAGATTGCCTACTTCTGAAATTCAAATAGAATAACAATCTCTCAGAGGTGACATGCTTTACTTTCTTAAATGTCTGTCTTACACACACACACACACACACACACACACACACACACACACACCTACACCTCCCCATGGTTGAAGTTTCTTTATGTTACTAGATGTTCTTATTTATTACAGAAATCAGTCCAGATGTCTGATCGTCTTAATATCTACTAAGTTTAACCTGAATCCATGAAGCAAGACAAAGAAAAGAGAATGTTAAGCATAATGCAGAACCAGACAGTTTGATCATTATAGTTAAAAGGATATTAAGTTTACTGACAAACATTTGTTTAGTGTCCTCTATGTGTCACTCACTGACAGGCTTAATAAAACTATGGACAGGCAGAGCACTAGGATAAAAAAGATGTGACGAAACTCACGATAGACTAGTGCTACCTGTTTCATAGTCATTGTTGCTAGGAAGAGTAGGATGGAGTAGACAGCTGCCAACACCCTGAGAACTCATTGGGGGCTTTATATAGGACATTTGAGTTTGAATGTAGATAGACAAGAAAATCCAGAAAACCAAAGGGAAAAATTTACTGGAGATGGAAATCTTGAGGGTGAAAATGGCAAGGTCAGGGGAAGAATTAAAATTTCTGCGCCTATAATCATAGCACTTGGGAAGCAGTAGCAGGTGGATCTCTATTTGAGGCTAGCCTGATCTACAAAACTATATAGAGAAACCCTGATTCAAAAAAAATTTCTGGGGTGTTTAAAGTAATAGTTGGGAGCTCTTGAATAGTTAAGTAAATTGACAGTCAAAATATGTACAATTTTTTATCCTCTAGCATCATTCTTCCCAGTGCTTTGATATTCTCAAAGCACTGGGAAGAAGTAAGGAAAAATGTTGCGGACTATTTTTTTCAGATCTGTATAATACTAACATGTGAGAAACACTGCCAAGGTCTGACTAGAAGTCTGTAAACAGATTTAATTATTGTAAAGCATTTAAATTGCATTTTCATTAGCTATAAAAACAATTGCCCAACATAAATTTAAAACAATGTGCCTTAACAGTTACAGTTTTGTGAAGCACAAAATAAAAAGGATTAAAATAAGACATGATTATAAAAATGCCACAGCAGGAAATAAGATCAAGTTATTTAGCTTTTTATAAGGTTTTAAATTCAATAATACCTTTTTCTAAAAGACTGTACCCTCCCACGCACCCCCTTCCTGCCCCCAAAAGGAAACCCAGGTCTAGTATCTCTGCTTGAACTTGAACTTGTATTTGGATTTAAACCTCTCATTTGATATGAAGTCTAGGAACTCAAGCTGGCCTTGCAGAAAAGGTAGATAAGAGAAATTAGAATTTAAAATAAGTGAGCTTAAGTCACAGTATAAAATCAGGATAGATTTTTTGCTGACACAGAGATTGGTGTCTTGCTAATTTGAATAAGGGTTTATCAAGATGACTCGGCTGGTTTGCTCTAAGACACCAGTCAGTGTTTCATCTTACTGTCTGAGAAGACAAAATTCAAACTGTAATTTGGTTACAGCTAATGCCTCAACGCTAACCAGTTTCTTTGTGAAGCTCTGATGGGAATGATTTTCATCTTGCCTGTTCTACCACTCTGGGTTGATAGGATAAGTTCAGAAGCTATCTGAAACTCCCATCCATCATGGAGCTGTCAATCTTAACTGGAAATCTAGGACCACTCAATGGACTGCACTAACATCACATGGGATGTCCAGTGGAGGCTCATCCTCATATACTAAGAAGCCTTGAGAAGAGCTTGGAGACTTTACTTCTAAGAACGGCCATTAGAGTTGACTTCCTGAATCCTGTAAGGTAGAATTGTTAGACTGAACCAATGCAGCGGGTGATGCAACTATAAATTGAGAAGAGAGGAGGCAGCTACAAGTCAGTACTGATAGTGATCTCAAATAGGCTGGTACCAGGAGGGGATTCAGCCTATGAAAGACGAACACCTCACGGAACAAAGTCTGTACTTCTGTACTTTCCATGGTGTTAGACTCAGGCTCTGTAGATGTGGGTATGAAATTCACACACATTGCAACTGCATCCCAGGGGTCAGAGTTTCAGACTGAAACAATCATGATTTCTGAGAGTTGGGGGAAAATGTTAAAGAAATTGGGAACCATGAGAAACCCTAAAACTCAGATGCACATTTCCCTGGAGATCTTGTCTGGACCCAAGGCTGATAGAGGCATGATTCTAAAGTTCCAAAGTTGAAATGGCCAGTGAAAAGCTGAGAAACTGGACAGTGTGTGAGCATCTACTGCTGATCATAGATCCTAACATTAGATATTAGAGAAGCAAAATCTGTGATAGCTATCTATGATGTAGGTGGGGGTGGGAGAATTTACAGAGGCAAGGAAGGTACAAATAGAAAACACTGAAAATTCTAAATTAAACTCCAATTAATAAACATTTGGCAAACAAAATTAAATGGAAGGGTCAATACCAGAGTTGTAACTACAGAAATGATATTGTACTAAAATTAATCTCAGATAAAGGACAGTAAGTAGAATGAGAAAATATGAAATGAACTATAGGGCCTGAAAAAAAATTAGCAGAAGTAGAAGGAACAAGAAAATAGAAAGTTTAACAATATCTGAAGAATGAAAATTTTCCAATTATAAAAAATTGTAAACCGCAGAAATGTCTGTGAAGTTGACTGATGAACATAAAGAAAGTCATATCCATATCTAGCTATATCTTAACCAAATTTCAGGAACTCATTAATTTAAAAAAATCTTGAGAACAACTTGGGGTAGAATAAAAGATGCACTGTGTTTAGAATAAGAATGGCAACTGGGCAGTAAACTTAGAAACAGTGGTGGCATGAAGAAAGGGGAGCACATAACAAATTGATGAAGTTTTACTTAAAGTTTTATCCAGCATAAGTGAAGGTGAAATGGTTTGGTAAAATCTGTCACTAGCATCCCCACACCCTAGGAGCTTGGTCTGCATACCAAGCCCTACTACCAGATGGAACAAGTTTTCTATAAGAAGGAATGTGCAATCCAGACATTATTCACTGGAGCAAGCTGTGGGTATGATGTAAAATGCAGAGATTAAAAATTCAACAGAATAATGAAAATACAGTAAAAAAAATCCTTTCACAGAAAGGAGAGAGAGCAAGAGGGAGAGAAGAAGTGGGGATAGGAGCAAGGAAAAACAGAATACATTTTTTAAATTATGAAAGTGAATTTAAAAGATTACCAGACCAATAATGATGCTCAAATATGAGTGAACAAACACCTTCAGTTAAAAGGCAGCATTTTCAGAATGGGTTTTAGAAGACAGCTATGTAACTGAGGTAATGTGGGCCCTTGACAGCTCCTGAAGGAAACAGAGTCAGTTTTCTTCAAGGGTGTGGCCCCTGGTAGATCCACCATGTTCCAGTGGATGGCTTCGCACTGAGTAGTGTATGGACGACACAAAATGGATTCAATAGGCTATTAAAATTTAAATAGAAATTGCAAATTGGAAAGTATGGCAGTGGGAGTGTACTTTTAAAGATTTGAGGGCAGGAGTGGGGGATAAGTTTGCTCAAAAGACATTGTATAAAAGGTAAAATATTTAAAATAATAAAATATTTATTAATATAAAACAAAATTTTTGTTTATGCACACACACACTTTAGACTGAAGTGTTTTATTGAAAGTATCAGTGTGGAAACATGCCCATGAGAAAGAGTGTTGCTGACATACAAAAAAAATAATGCTAGAGAAGGAGATGCAGGAGTCAGAGAGGACATCACGATAAGAGGCCTTTCACAATCATAGAACACATAACCAGTAAGGACACAAAAGTTTTGAGTAACGTCATTAAACGTCTTGCTACTAATCGACATTAAGAGGATCACTGTCAAACACCTGCAGAACAAACACTTTTGAAGTTGATATGACAGATTCACAAGAAAGCAAAGAATATGTATTTAATAAAAGGAAAATAAAACTGTTTCTAAGATCCCCCAAGTAAAGTAAAAACTATGAGCTAGGTTTATAAAAAAGAAACTATACTTAAGGATTTAAATTTGCACATAGTGCAAAGGTCGGTATCTATATGTGAGATTTCCATTCAAAGTAACTTTCCCATTGCCTAACTATTCTTTTAAACCTAAATGTGGGTATGCTTTGTAGCTTTTTCGTTATACCCTTATATCACAGCCAATTGCAAATAAAGATACAAACATAGTTACACTGTAATAAAATTTTATTGTTATGCAGATAGTCCATTCATGTAGTTCCGTGGTTCTAATGCCTATACTATCAGTCTAGACTGTTGCTTAATTCTTCTACATTAAAACTTAACTGAAACAAAAAAAATGGAAAGAACTCAGGAAGTTATCTATAGGGTATCTGAAAATTTGAAGCATTTTTCAAAACATTGCTTGGGTCAATAAGAAAATATCAATAAGCCAAATGAATTATGAACTAGTAGCATCAAGTAAAAATAACAGTAAACAAAATTTATCATGAGTGAAAAGAGCTGGTTACTGCAGACTCTACAAGCACATTTTGACAGGAAATATTGATTTGTATTAAGTTCACCAGCCTGCTGAAATGGAAAAATCATCTAGCATCTTCACAGGTGATCTCGATATACACCCAGGGATCCACTCTCTACATCTAAAGGATGCTGTGTGTCCATCAGTAGCACAGGTCTATTTTGTCTCTAGTCCACCTTGACATGTTTCCAAGGATATGGACTATGGGCTAGAAGTAAGAAGCCTGAACTGCAGGACAGCACAGCAGTTGCATTTCTTCCTGGACTTACTCTTGGTGTTTAGCAGGATTTTGGTGCAGCTATAGTAACTTCCTATGACTTATCTATGAATAGCACGTAGGTTCATAGCTACACTGTCTTTATTGGCACAGGACAGGAGGGCAGTGGCATTCCTGGCATAGATGCCATCTGTACTTGACAGAGTTCAACCCTGTAGTCTTTGCAGCTACTAATTACTGTTTGGCGAGGTCATCTCTGTGTTATGGCCACCTGCCACTCCCTCACTTAGTTCAAATCTGTTTAAATATCATAAAGGCAGAGCCCAAGTTCTATTCTAAAATAACACACTTCTCACCCATAGTTCCCATTCCCTTTCTGGTACTCCAGTATTAATTCCCGCACTTCACAGCACTTCAGACACTCTCATCTCAACTCTTCACAATATATTTGGCTTATTTACTCTTTGTTTCTCTTATGGAATTATAATGAGGGCCAACTTTTCTCTGTTCACCCAGCTATTCAAAGAATATGCAGCATAAAATAAATGGTGAATCAATAACAGATTTAATGAGTACAACATCCTCTGTGTCCTTTTCTCTCTGTGGTCATAATAACAGAGGGTAAATGTGGATAAAGACACTTATGTCCTTCGAGAATTTACTGTACTTACTGCAGATCAATTTTGTAAATTCTGCAAGACCAAAGACTAATTGATGCTGCATCGCTAAACTGTTTATAATCCTCTTGTTCTTTTGCAGATATTACTCTCTCTGCTTTCTCTTTCTCTTACCATTTGCTTCATCTACTGCTTCTCCAAGGGAGAATTCAAAACTTTTAAACTATCCAGGTCAAAGAATCCTGCTATATGTTTCACTAGTGAATGACTTCAATGAGTTCAGATGACTACCCTGGACATTTTTAGTTGACCTCTTTCCCAAATACTTCCCGTGACTTCTCCGAACACGGTGGCCTCTGTCTCACAGTGTTGGGTCTCCAGAAAGCCATAGTGTGCAGTGTACACTGGGGCTGAGAAGATAAGGCAAGCCTTGAATGTTAGCCATACATTTATAAGGCTTACCTAAGAGAGCAGTGCATCATAGATGCTTCCTAGTCAAAGAGTTTTGGTTCAAAAACACATCAAGGAATATTTCAGGTAGGGTATGGTTTCAGGGCCTTGTGTCCAAAATCTAACCAGCAGTGATCTATAAGGTGATAGGTGCTACTTTACTGTGCCTTCCAGTTGTAAGTGTCTCTGTTAACTGTTGGCCATGGAGTTTGCTCTGAAGTCTGACTCAGACATTCCTAGTGTTTTTTTTTTAATCTTTGTTTACTTGGTCTTAAACTGCACACTCTCTCATCCCCATTCCAGAAGGTATGAAAAATTGAATAAAAGGGAAGGGCATATCCCATCTCCTCAGGAACACAGGGGGCTGAACAACACTTTGGGTCACATTTTATCTGTCAGAACCTTGTCACATGACCAAACCCAGCTATAAGGAAGGCTTAGACACAGCTTCTGGGAAGACATGCAGACAGCTCAACTTCCTAACTGACTTTATCGTAGGAAGGGTCAATTGTGAGAGGAACACAGAGCAGTGTTCTGAAAGTAAAAGGGGGTAGACTTGTTTTATCTGTTTTCCCCAAATCTTCAGTGTCATCCTTGAACTCAAGACCCAGCAACAGAGGATTTGATGTTCTCACTGAGCAATCCCATGGTCTGGCATGCTTATTCTAACATAATTAATTGCTTGTTTTAATAGCCTCTGTGACCTGCTTTTCAATTTTGCAAGCCCCCAAAAATAAATGGACATAGGTTTGTGCTAAAGGAACATTTGGACACAGTCTAAAGATTTATGCCCTGCCTCCCTGATACATTCATAAGAGCCTCACTTCAAGATGATAGTGTTAAGTAATGGGGTCCTTGGTGAAATTATCCATTTGGAGACATGAACTTGTTCTAGAAGAGATCTCAAAGATAGCTCCTTCCTGTCAGTCATGAGGGATTAGAGTTTGTGGGTAGTTACCTTGAGGAGTACAGACTCTTAGTAAGCATCCAGCTGTTGGCACCTTGATCTTGGATTTTCTAACTTCTGAACAATGAGAAATAATTTCTGTTCTTCATAATGTATCCAGTTTATGGTATTTTTGTTTTAGCACTGTGGACAGACTATGATATTCTCAAAAGACCAGTATATACAACCCAGAAAAAAACTTAATTGAGAAAGAGAAAAGTGGCTATTGATTTTCTACAGGCTGTTTTTGTTGAAGGATCACAGAGGAAGCCACAAAAAATAAAAAATAAAAAAAGATGAAAGAAACCCAGGAAGGTGGTGCTTGAGTATAAAGAACAAAGAATCCAGATTTCCCTAATAATCAATACAAGAAATGCAAGCAACTTCAGGGTGAATTCTTTTTATACACAATTGTAGTACTTGGAATACTTAAGGTTTATTTAGTTCAGCCTTCATTTTTGAGAAATGAGGAACATAAATCCAAAGTAAGGAAGTGACTTGAAAAAAAAGGAAAAAGAAAAGTAAAAAGAAAGGGGGCTGGAGAGATGGCTAAGAGGTTAAGAGCACTGGCTGCTCTTACAGAGGTCCTGAGTTCAATTGCCAGCAACCACATGATGGCTCACAACCATCTGTGAAGCCAACCTCTTCTGGCCTGCAAAGGATACATGCAGACAGAATGATGTATATATAATAAATAAATAAATCTTTAAAACAAAAGAAAAGAAAAATCTCTTAGTCCATTAGCAGTAGAACAGGGAATAAACAAAATATGACAAAGTAAACACAGCTCCTTATTTCATAGTAGGATGAGCCTTTTTCAGTTTAATTTACAGCACATTTCAGCCATTGCTACATTTGTTCATTCAGTAGGTTTAAACTTTTTAAAATACGAATATATATTTGAGCAGAGGAAACCACAACTCTGTAATAATCACCCAGATCGATAAATAGAATGTTATCAATGGTCTCGAGGACTTCCTAATATCCCTCATATTCATTAGTTAAATTAGCTTAAAATCATTCAATGAATCTTTTAAGAACCTATGCAAAGGTAGCTATTATCTATATACATGTAACACCTTAGATTAATTTAGTCATTTTCTTAAGGTAAACAGTAATATTTGTACTATTTTTGAAATAATGTTAATAACACTTATCTATGTCACTGAAGATAAAATTATTCATTTCATAGCAATAGTGTGTGTCTCTGTTGAACATAGGATGCATTATTTATGCTCTACATTGTTTAAATCATTGTCCACAGCTTCCTGGAAAGTCCAACAATACTGCTTTTACAAGTCCTGTACATATTTTGGGTGTACCAATGTATAGATGCTTGGGATGTATACCTGAGAACTTGGAATTCACAGTGGCTGAATATTTCTAACCTTTACAGAAATGGTCCAGAGGACATTGTCAATGACTATCAGTGGTATGCAAGAATTCTGGATGCTTTGTGTCATACAGTATTTAGTCCCAGCATTCCTTACATTTTAGCTTGTGGTTGATGTTTATTGGAAAAAGCAAGAGAACTCCCTTCATGAAGAGTTTCTACTAAAAACCTATGAAGAACCTCACACTTGTGTTCAACTTTTAGAAGTTACTCCTTTGCTATCACGAGCAATACAGAGATTCTTAATCTCGGGCTTAATATTCTAGCCAGCATAGCAAAGCAAAATGAGTGAGCAAGTATGATACTTAATTTTCATCATCAACTTTGTGGAATTTAAAATCACCATGGCAACAGACCCTCTGAGTATATCTATGTGGGTCATCTAGGTTAACAGGGGATGGGAAGATACACCCTAAATGTGCACCAGTCCATGAGTTGGGGTCCAAACATTGAAATAAAAAAATATACCCACATACATAGACGAGAGTGTAGGAAACTTCAAATTTTCAGAGAAAATATCTATCTATAGGTCTATCTATCTATGTCCTTATATATCTCTTTATGTAGTAAATCCATATCCAGAAGAATATTCTGCTGGGGTAACTAAAAATAAAGTATTTACCCAGATATTCACAGCACATTTTCAATATTAAGTTGTATAAACTATGCAAATATTTGACAATGAATACAATGATTAAATAAACCATGGGATATCCATTAGTACAATCATTTGAACTACTAAATCATGTTTACATAGAGTTTGCATTGACATTAGTGATACGGGCAGTATATTAAGAAATGAAATGTAATTATTTTTATGAATACAATGGAAAATAAGGCATGCTTTGAAACACTATTAAAGAATGACCCATATACATGATTAGTGATTTTAAATAAGCAGGACTCTATGCAATTTTTTTCTATCTCTTCAACTTTCAAATTTAATTTAATGAATAAGTCTTACTTCAAACATGTAAGGCAGATTATACCAAGAAAAGAAAGAATTGTTTCCAGTATGAATACAAATATGTTAAGAAACACGGACAATTATGAGCTGTCAATGGTTTTCCTAAGAATAGGAAACAGGACAAGTTACAAAACCACTGAGTTCCTGGGCTGGCGGACCCCCAAGTGTGGGCTCGTTTCTTTAAGTAGCAGGATGTTGGATGGATGCTTTGACAGAAAAGAGAGGGAACACTATGGTGCAAAGTAGGGAATTCATTGTGGCATGATGGAGGAGTTGTTTAGACAACCCTCAAGTCAATGCTGTAGTTTGTTTGGACTGCTATAAAAAGTACCATAAACTGGATGGTTTATTAACAACACACATTTATGTATCCCATTTCTGGAAGCTGGTGAAGTCACAATCAAAGTGCCAGAGGATACCACGTGTGGCAAATATCTGTCTCTTGGTTCATAAATAACTTTCTTACTCTGTCATCTCATGGTAGAAAAGGTATGTCTTAAGAGCACCCAGGAGAGGAAGAGTCTGCTCTAAAAACTGGTATTTTTCTGTATTGAGGTGCTAATCATGTTACCCATTTCTCAATGCTTTACTCTTCCTCCCAGCATCCCCTCTGCATGACAACCCCTCAACTCTCCTCTTTTGTGCTAACACCTTGAATGACTTGGGAATCACTGTTATTAACATGGAACAACACATGCAAGGCATTTTATATACAAAATACTATAGATAAACTATTTTACAGACCACTGATTCTCAACCTTCCTAATACTACAACATTTGAATACAGTTCCCCATGTGTGGTTAACCCCAACCATAAAATTGTTTTCCTTGATACTTCATAACTGTAATTTTGCTACTGTTATGAATTACAATGTAAGTATCTGTGTTTTCCAGTGGTCTTAGGCAACAGCTGTGAAAGAGTCATTCAACCCCCAAAGAATCCTGACCCACAGGATGAGAACCACTGTTAACAGACATTCAATGCAGGTTCATGCTCTCCCATTAAAAAGTGAGGGGAGGAATACTCAAGACACTGGATCATTTCATGCCATACCCCTAAAGCAATGAGTTAGATTTGTAGCCCTGGCTTCCAAAATCCTTTGCTCGCTCTGTTATACCACTCTTCCCTCCCCCAATGATTTGATGACTTGGTTTTATTTGTTGGGATATGTTTTGTTCTGTAGTCAGTCTATGGCTCATAAGCAATAACTAATCTCATTCAGAAGTGGAAATACCACATGTTGAGTCATCAGATGTTCTTTCAAGAGACTGGTCATAGGCAAACATTGATTCACTGCAGCCTCTCACAAGACTGCTCTCTTGGCTAAGCTAAACAGGTCTCTGCATATTAGAGGTCCTTCTGGCAGCTTCATCCCGGGTATGGCTGTTAGGGCCAGGGAAGGAACATTTTTAATTTTGAAGATTTCATTAATATATGCAATGTTTCTTGGTCATATCCATACCCACCTTCTTACAGCTACCTCTACCAAATGTTTCCCCCATCTCCCTACAAATTTCTTGTCTTTGTAAAGATAACTCACTATGTTCAATTAGTACTAAGTATATGCACATATGTGGGGGGCCATCCACCAAGACATGGGCAACCTACCATGTCTTGGCTGTTGCTCCACACTGACAAAGTAAATCGACTGTTTCCCCAACCCCCACACCCAACCAGCTTAGCATCTGTCAACTTCCATTAACTCCTCGAGTAGGGTAGGGAATCAGGACTCCTTCCCCCATCCATGTTGCAATTTTTTAACTCTCTTAGCTTATAGACGTCTTGCATGGGTATCCAGAGCTGATGCGAATTCATGTGTATAACATCCATGTCACACGGCACCCAACATGTCACAGCACTTGTTCCCGTTCTCTGGCTTTTCTATTCATTCTGTCCTCTTTTTCTCTGCATTCCCTGGGTCTTGGGAGGAGGCATTGATACAGACAAACTTTCATAGTTGCCTATTCTCAGCATTTGAACAGTTCTTAACCACTATACACCGCTTGCTTCTCTGACCAATGCTGAGAGCATCACAAATTAAAGGATGCAGACATAAATATTTGAAATCAGGTTGATAACATGACCATTTATTTACCAAACAACATCGTCTGCTCCTTAAATATTGACTCAGGGCTTCCTTGGCTCCCCACAGGCAAACAGGACTTATGTCAATAACCTACATTGTTCTGGATACCTCTGATGCCTCCTTGATCAATGACGTATAGAGAGGTAATCTTGTCATTAAGATTTCCATTTAATAACTCATGTCTTCTGGGAGCAGCACTGTTCACCCATGTTGTATTCCTATGTTTAAATTCCTTTTAATTTTTGAATTATATCTCAGTTGCTTAAAAACTGGTGGAATACCACTTCTTTAAATATCTTTACTTTTAGTGAACTTACTGCTACCCCTGGTTTCCCAACCCTTTGCTCCTCATCCCTGCTTCAACCCTTAGCTTCTACTATTCACCCTGTTATGTCTATCATGTATTTTACTATTCCATCTTACTATAATTTCATATAGGTTTGGATAGCTTAGGTCCCCATGCTAATTTTTCATGCAAACTTGATTTTGGTTACCTCTTTCTCTGATCCCTCATTTTCCCATCCTCATCCCTCCACTGCCTGCTCCCAGCATCCCTTCCTTTTATGTCCGTCTCACCTTTAATCTACTACCTCACTTCCTTAAATGCATCTCTGTACCCACTGGCCCATTACCAATTTCCTGGCTAAGCACACAAAGCATATGATTTAAAGTTAGTATCCATATACAAGAAAATGCACAACATTTGTCTTTCTGAGCCTGGGTGACCTAAATATATTTTCCCCATTTCCACCCATTAACTTCAAAATATCATGATTTCACTTATTTATATCTGAGGAATATCACATTGTGCATATTCATCACATTTTCCTTGTCTATCTATCAGTTGATAGACACAGGTTGATGTGAGTAGAGCAGCAAAAAAAAAAAAACATGAATGTGCATGGATGTAGGCTATAAAGTCTTTGGGAATGTGCCTAAGAATGATATAGGAGGGTTCTATGGTGATTCTATTTCAAGTTTCATTGAAAACCTCAAGACCTATTTCCAACTAGTTTACATTCTTAGCAACAGCGTGGAAAAGCTCTGCTTCCCTAAATCCCAAATAAGTTGTCATCTGTATTTTTCTTAAGACAGGTTTTCTCTGTGTACCTTTGGAGTCTGTCCTGAACTAGCTCTTGTAGACCAGGCTGGTCTTGAACTCACAGAGATCCAACTGCCTCTTCCTCCCCAGTGCTGGGATTAAAGGCGTGCACCACCACTACTCAGCAAGTTGTCATTTGTATTCTTGAGGATGGTCATTATGACTAGGGTGAGATGGAATCTTCAAATAGTGTAAGATGCATTTTCTTGAAACCTAAGGAAGTTGAATACTTGGTTTTTGTTACCATGCCTTACTAAGTAGCCCTGGCTGGCTTTGACCTCAAAGGGATCTGTCTGCCTCACTATCTTATATGCTGGGTTTAAAGGCATTCACCAGCATGCCTCCTCAAACACTTTTTAACTGGCAAATTCTTTCTCCCATTCCATTGGCTCACATGATTGACAGTTTCCTTTGTTGTATATATAGTTTTTCATTTCATTAGACCTCATTAGTCAATGGATGCTATTTCCTGTGCCATTGACATCTTATTCAAAAAGTCCTTACCTATTCCTTTTAGTTGAAGTGTACCTCTTCACATTTTTCTTTAGCAATTTTATGGGAGACAGATAGGTGGATCTTTGAGTTTGAGGCCAGAATGGTGTACAGAGTAAGTTCCAGGATCACACACAGAACTCTGTCAAAAAGAAAAAAACAAACAAGCAAAACCCACAAAAACCAAAACAACCCCCCCACTGAAAGGTTTTATTTTCTTCATATCTCTTTCAGTGTCATTTTCATTGGTATATGGGAGCGCTACTGATTATTGTGTGCTAATTTTTTCTTACCATTTTGGGTACAGTTATTTCAGGATGTCCAAAACATTAATTGAGATCATATAATATTTTAAATAATCTTTAGACACACTTTTAAAAGAAATTAGAAACATAACATTCAGTTACTTTTTTCTTTTTATGTTTTTATGAAGTTTATTAAATTAGCTGTTTGTGGATGGATGGGGGCATGCATGCCATCATATACTTGAGGAGGTCAGTGGACAACGTTTCAGGGTAGTTTTTCTCCTTCCACCAAAGGTTCTGAGGCTAGACCTCAGGTGGTCAGGTTACACTGCAAGCTCTTTCATCCACTGAGCCATCTCATTGGCCCTGCTTCATTTATTTTTGAGGGACTTTTTTGCTAACACATGATAAACAACTTAATATTTTTAAAATACAGGGAAAACCTGCTGACTGAGACCTTGGTCCCAGTGTAACAGACACAGGCACCTTGAATATTATCCAATAGCTGCATCTCTTATTCTGAACTACAGGATGAAAACTAAAATAACCTCAAGATAGGAACCAGATTCTATTTTAACTCTGATATGTACTTGTACTTGGAGCTTTTACTCTTGGAGACTGACAGCACACTCTCGGTGATCTGTATATCTATTACATGTCCCATAAAGTGTTTGCCTGGGTTTAGAAACCCTACCTACTATTTATTTGATGTACAATATACATACTCATCACTTCTTGAATGCACATTAGTTTAAGATTAAAAGAACTCACTGCTGTTAGCCACCTGTCTACCAGAGGTTTGGTATAAACACTCTAATATGCTAGCGGGAAAATATTAACTATGTCTTGCTCTGTAAGAAGAAAGGAGACATGAGTCATCCTAGGAAATCATATAAAACAGGGTAATGTTTTCAGATTAGAATGCCTGACTGAAAGTGACAGTGGGCTAACTGCAAGATGTGATCATTTGTGTGGGGTGTATACAGATATGCATTCATGTATGTCTCTGTGTGTAGAAGTCAGAGCCTGACCTGTTTGCTATTCTTCAGGAGTCCCCCTGCTTGTTTGTTGAGATAAGATCTTCCACCAAGTCCTGGATTGGTTGGCTGGCCAGTGAGCTCCAGGGATACTTTTGTCACCATTTCCTCCAGTGTTTTTCTATAGATGTGACATAGAACCTGTCTTTCTATGTTCTTGGGGTCAAACTCAGCCCCTTATACCTGAAAGACAAGCATTTTACAGTCTGAGCCATCTGTTTAGTTCCATGATGTGATTTTGAGATGGTAGTTGGCTCCCTACTAAGCCTCAATGGTCCCATTTGCTGACTGGTGACAGTAAGACCCTGGTTGACCTAAGGTTCCCTGGGAGGATGACAACTGATGACCTCAGCTTTGTGTCTTTGAGTCCATGTCCACAGTTACTTTCCTGATTTTGGGGACTTGTCTTCTTAAATTTCTGAATTTTTATAAATAAATACATTTGAGATACTTTTGTAGATATTAGAGTTTCCCAAGCAAGTAAAATCATTCTTACCCTATAAGTTTGGAGAGTTAAAATATTATGTTAGAATTTTCTGCTTAAAGTTACTCTGATAGATAGATTCTTCCCCTAAGTAGTCCATATTAAATTCCAAATGTAATCCTACTGTAAAAATAGGGCTCCAACATCAGCCATCCTCCTTGGGGGCTCTTGTCATCTTGACAGATTTGATAGGCAGACAAATTTAATTTATTAAAATATTCTGTCTAGCATTTTTAAAAGACAAGGGGTTTCTAGACCGCAAATGGACTGTTTTCACAGGCTTATTAAAATAAATGCATAAAGTCAGCTGTTTTTCATTGGAATTCGTTAACAAAAGATTCAATAGAGAAGGAACTACAATCCAGTCCTTGGCACACTTGTAACTGAAATTTGTGGGGAAGTTTTCCACCTTTGCATAGATTTTGGAATTTTCCTTTAAAAAAAAAAACAAATAGCAATTGCGTATAAGAGGCACATTTTTGCTTGTAAAGTGTTCTGCATTTCATGGAGACATTTGCTATAATTAGTAGAGGCATTTAGGAAGCCAAGGCTTCCTGCCAAAGGCCACTTTCAAAAATATGAGACAGCTTAGCTTCTTTGGACAATATACTTATATTTGATTTATCTCCAAGTTATTTTTTATGTAACAATTTAAAAAATCACAACTCAGAGATTTCTTTTTTCTTTAAGCAGAGACCATTTTGAATTGATCATAATGTTCTTCATAATCAAATGATTGTATAGACTTAACAATTATAACTTCTTAGAGTGACTAGTTCTAGCTCATCAACTGTCCTTCCTTAAGCAGTGATTTTGTTTTGATTCTTGAATCTTGGTCCTAGAAGACTGTGTCATGCATCTGACTAGTTCACAGTGCCTGACATATCCTGTGGCTGTCCTGTCACATCTCCTTAAATGAGATTATCCCTTCACAGTTCATAACTGCTTTTGGCTCAGCCAACACCAGGAAGCCTCAATATTTGCACATCTTTCCATTACAGAATTCATCCCAACCTTGTGAACTAATTTGTAATAAACAAGCCAATCTACCTATCAATCAAAGATTCTGTCTACAGTGCATGGTAAACTGATTGGTAAATTATGTGCTTAATAGCAACGCTAATTGTGATAGTTCAACAGCAAAAGAGCTTTGCTACTGCACGTTCAAATCTTCCTTCTAAGCTATTTTAGGATCAAGCTTAACTTACAAATAGACTCTTTGTAATAGCAGATGATGGACTATTACATTTAACTAACAGGAACAAAATACTTCTATTCTCCAAACCATTAAAAATCCATCAAAAAGGTATAGTTATTTCAAAAACATCATTCAATTTTCCCATGCCCTTCCATGCCTTTAATGTGTACATTCTTATGCCCTCTTCTTAGATGCTATAGAATTAAAAATAACTGTACCTTGAGAATTATCTATGCTGTAGGCTGTAGTGGATTAGGGTTAATGATGCTCCTGCCCCCATAACCAGATCTCCTTCCAATTAATCCATTAATATCAGAGTCCAATTAGTGCCAGCCATATGCACATAGATATGGAATCATCTAATGGGCCATGAGGAATCTACCGAAGCCCACACTCTTAAAGAAAAGTGGCCACTAGCAGTCATCAACCACTGCCAACAGCAGCCTCATTTATAATCCTCACCACATCTAAGCTGGAATGCTTAACCCACTTGACCTTGCACAGATCCTGGGTAGGTAACTACCGTTGCTGTGAGTTCATGTGTGTGACAGATGTGCCATATCTAACGCACAGCCTTTCTCAGCACCCCTCCCTGTATTCTAGCTTTCATTTTCTGGCTTTCCATGATGTTTTTCAAGCCTTGAGGAGAGAAGGATTTATAGAACTGTCTCATTGATGGTTGAGCACAAACATGTTGCTTATTTTTATCACTTTGAATAGTAACCACTGCCTATTGCTTGGGAGCAGCCAAAATGACTACGAAGAGAAACAAATATTTAGAAGGAACTTTGACAATGTCTTGCTGTTATTTGTATTAAATAATAATAATAGCTTCTCCCCTAGGGTCTATGATTTTCCTAGCTATGACTTTTAACTATGTTTACAGTACCAGGAATGAATTCCCTCCTGTGGATCGGGCCAGGCCATTGCCATTGCTTTTGGTTGCCCACAATAACTAGATGGTAAGATCCTACTGTTAAAGACAGCACACACTTTGGTTTCAGGATACAGAGAAGTCAGTCTTAAACTGACCAAGAAACTTCCCCTACTGGCTAGCTTTATTGGTGCTAGAAGGTACTCTTCTGGATCATAAGGGAAGAAATGACATTACTGGCCTTATCCATTGCTGGACTCTGCGCCCTACACTGATGACCTGCCAGGTTAAGTTGTGCCTACTGGTATAATAATGGCAGGACTGTTTATGGGATAACTAGTTGCTCTCTTGGTTGGATTTGAGGCCTGCTTTACAGTTTTGGCTGTTGAAATTTGGCTATACTTTGTAATAATATGGCTGAAAACAAGGGTTTGGGATCATATAACCTGGAAGGAAGAAAGAGGATCAGAAGTTCAAGGTCATCTTTGCTTACATGGTAAGCCTGGGCTGCATGAGACCCCATCTCAAAATCAATAGCTAAATGAAGAACTTGATGCATAAATATGGCATTTACTGTTGTTACAATAGGCTTGTTACTTTGGCATAGACTTCATGGAGCTGTGTCTTAGCAGCACTGGTTGAGCATCAAGTGTGGACAAGATAATAGCTACTACTAAACCAAAGGTCCCTGGTTCCAGATCAAAGCTATTTCAAAGGGCAAAGTGTGTTACTATTAACTTAAACTGTCTTTGATGGAACTTGGGGCCTGAAAAGTGGAATAGTATATGTCTGAAATACATGTTCAAGGTTTGGATAAACTGTTTTGGACACATGGGAGGATTCCATGTTGCCATTGCGATGGAATGATGGGAAGAAGAGATTCACAGTACAATTTCATGGGGAACCAGGCTCTTACCAAGACTCTAGGCAGAGGTGACTTTGAAATAGGGCCAGGAAGGGGAAAAGGATTTTCTCCGGAAATGAACCAGATCATAGAACAAACTTTTAGAGTCAGGTACAATCTACAGCTCCCAGCAGTTATAGGTCAGGGGTGACACTTCAGAGGTCATTGGTATTAAAAGGGCTGTAGTGAGACTAAATGGGACCATCTAGAATGTAATTTTCATGCTACCTAGGAGCCATTTTTCCCCCATTAAGTTATGGAAAGTCCTTAAAGAGTCTATGGAGTAACAGGGGCAGAAGAGCTTTGGTTTTGATGACTTTTTTTTTGGTCTATAGAGAATGTTCTCTTTGTCAATCCTGTCTCATAAGATCATGCCCAGATGAAGCAGAGGCATACATGAATGCAGAGCTCTGAGATGAGAATGGTGGAAGATGCTTAATGAAAAATCTTCTCTGTCTGCTTTGGAAATTGATCTTTGGGCAAACACTATGTTTCACCAGTATCCCTAATTCTTTAGATTTCAAAATTCAAGTTAGTACTTGTATTCATTCCAAAATACGCCATTCTTGAGTTTTGACATTCCCTCCCCCACCTTGCACACAACAGGATATATAACTTAAAATACCAAGGACCAAGGTGAAATGGCTTTCCTTAGGTACTGACTACCATAACCTGACCCAAACCATATTAAATTCTATTAAATGCCTAGAGGTTCTAAGAGAATAATAACTTCCTGGAAAACTCCAGGGCACTCTTCCTAAGAATTCTGGGGGAAAATATTAAATATAGAAGCATATATATTTCATAAGACATTAATTTAGCTACATTTTTAGTGCTCAACTTCATTTCAAATTATTCTAGCTGCTCAACCAGCCTGGAGGTCCAAATGACATCAATCAAAGGAGGTTGATTTTCTTCACACTCTTCCATCATCATGGGAATGTCAAGCAAGCAGACTTTGCCTTTTTCATGCATGATGTAAGTATAGTTGCTTAGGGGTAAGATTGGGAGAGATTTACCTTTGCAAGAAGCAAAGAGGACTTGATTTTTCGGTAGGCTTTTCTATACTGACTGAACATCTTGGGGAAGTCTTGGACCCAGTAAATCACATTTAAAACTCCTTGTCTCATGTCTATGTCTTGAAATCCAATCCTTTGTCACCTATAAATTTTGCAGCTAAGTTGTGTCGCCTAGGCAGATGTTAAATTACCAAGAGGGGAAGAATCTGTATTTCCATAGTCATGAAAATCATAAAGGTCATTCCTGAAGAAATATATATACCATTGTGCTAAAGACAGAGAAAACTTTTATTACTATATATAACTAAATTTGTAATATAGTGCAATATGAAAAAGCTTTTATCATTTGAGCTAGTTTCCTAAATAGAAGCTGGTTTCTTGCTGAGTGATGCGTAGAGAGAGTCATATATAAGTTCATGTTCAGTTTTTAGCTGTTTTTACTCTGGAAAGCCATCTCTGCCCTTCTCAGGTTTTCACATCCATTCAATTAGACTAGATAGTGCCTGGCTTTCCAACTACACAAAATGAGCAAGTTATACAATCTCCTTGTCCCCCACAGACCAAACAGATGTGAGAGGAAAGACTCTACTGACATTTATCACAGAGAAAAGAGTGTGTGGGGGTGTTTTAAGCAAAGTACAATGGAAATTTTCAGAAGAAAATGACCAAAATCACTCAATGGGTTTGGGTGGATCTTGGTCATGAGAAGTGGGTAAATATGGGTTTGTTGTTCTAGAACTGAGACAGGAAAACTGGTAAAATGGACTCATGGAAGCCTGGATTAAAACTACATACATGTTCTACAAAACATATGTGGCTTGGATCTTACAGTTGTAGGACATGCATCTGGGAAGGGACAGGTTCACACTGTGTCAGATTGTGATTGTCCTACTAACATATGTGGTGATGAATCTTGTGAGCAGTGAAACTGTGTGTGGAGAGATCACCATGGCCATGGGTGTTCATACAGAGGAATTATGGAGTAGAGACAAGCAAGGAAGCCATAGGAACAACAAGGTAGCAGGTGGGGACCCAACTTGAGTAAACAACCAATGTAATTAAAGCAACTGGCATAGAGTATTTCTCCTTGTATCCAGAAAATGTTCACCAGAGCCAGAAAAATCAATGGTGTAGCCCATAAAACACAATCACATGGAAGGGGAGATGGAGATGCTTGAAATCCCTTTCCTAATCCTCTCTCACAGAGACATATCCAACTCCCTCAGTAATTGTATATCCTATAAACAAGTCTTTCTATGGCTCTGAAATCTCTGCTTGTTCCTGAATATGAACACAGTTTGGGCCCCAAATGACACATAAGGAATGTGAAAACCCTATAACTATGGGTAGGGAGTCTGTCCTTAGTTTGAAAACTCTAAGCCTCTGGGTCTACACTAAGTTGACTCCTAAGAGATGGTATACTTCCTCCTGCATATGGCTGTGAACTGTGTGATCATTTACAGTCTAGTTTCACTAAGCACAAATTCTAGTATGATCGTATCCTACATATGATATAATGTACATATCCCCTGACAGCTATTTTCCAACCTGGAATTCTAATCTAACTGACGAGCCTGCAGTTTTGTGAACAGTATCCTGCAATACTACCCTGAGCTGTGTTTCCTTTCTGCACGGAACCCCCAACCCCAGAGACATGTTACCATTGGGAAGCAAAGACAAAGTATGTACTGTTGGGAGTTGCAACCTGTTAAAATTATCCTCAGTGACTCTAACAGATTTGTATACTATTTAGGAGAATTTGAAATCACTTAGTGAAAAACTAGCATGCTGCAGAACTATTGGAGGGGAAACACTTGTTTATAATAACTTATTTGTTGATGTAACTATCAGTATACTTAAAATGCTCTCATGTTTTCCACAGGGACGTGTACAGAATATTAATTAATATCTGCTGGAAGCAATAAAAAGAAAGAGGAAGAGAAAGAGAAAGGGAGAAAACAAAAGAAAATACAGAAACCAAATATGATCTCACTGTTGTTGTTTGAACTGAGTTATTGTTTCGATTGACTTTCAAAGTGTAGCCCAGACTGGCTCAAGCTTACATCTTTGACTCAGCATCCAGAGCTTTGAATAATAAGTATGGTCTGGCTTACACTGACTTTTGAAGCATTTATTTTGAACTGGAAATTAAAGCATTGGCTCTATTTTTACCTAGGATTTCATAAGTACCTACTGTTCAGATAAAACTAAGTCTGGGACTTACATTCACATACAAAAATAATTGGATTATTTAAATGCCAGCAAGCATAGCAATTTTTCAGTGTCTACGAATGAGTAATGTTTAATAAAAAATAAAACAAAAACCCTGACCAATTGGCATCAAATCTAATTATCCCAGCGAGGTAAGTCTGTATTCCAGTCTTTGTCTAAAGATGACCATTTTTATTTCTTATGATTATAGCAAGAGCTACAATAACAGCCTTCCTCTGAAGGGATAATTTTGTGATTGTGTTCTAGAAAAGTCTGTCCTTGAGGTGAGAGAGATGGATGTGGGAGAAAAGAACTCAGAATTACTAGTTTGTTTTCATCTTTCTGACCAAAAGACAAGAGAACAGGTTTTATTTTTCTTGGATTCATAAGTTTTTCTAGAGGCAAACTGAATACTCCAGATATCCCTGAATACGAAGTCCTCAGGGCCGAGCCAAAACTGAATATCCCAGACACCCTTGAATACAAAGCCTCAGGCCCAAGTCTTCTGAGAAGGCATTCCATGTTCCATGAGCTCTCTGAGGATTCTTTGTCAATTTCATCTGTGAAAGCTTATGTCACCTTCATACCTAAGGCAAATGCTATGCTCTTTGAGTTTCTGAGTGCTCAAGAGTTACTGAAAACCATCCAATCCAGACACCGGCTGTACCTACTAGGCGCCAGATGCCATTATCCACCAGAGAAACTGGTGAAAACCTGCAGCTGGGGGCCTGCTCCCATGGGTGTTCTGTCACCCAAATCATGGATCTTAACTCGCTCTCATAACAAGGACATAAAATACCATTCCTACCCACAACTTATGCAAACACTCGAAAGTACTTACAGTGAGGCACCCATTGAGGTAACATACAGCTCAAAGGTAAAGTCTGAGTTATGCAACCAGAGTCCCTCATAAATTATTAAAAGGTTAGAAATTCGGGTCTTGGGTTTTGTCTTTTGTCTTCTATTAGAATGGAGAACAGTTATTCCCTGTTGTAAAGCTTATTAGCTCATTAAAGTTTATAACCGTCACAGTTCATCCCCATCCTTAGTTTCTTCAATGATCTCCCCATCTTTTCAGCTTTCCTGTGAATCTTGTTTTTGATTTGTTTTTCCTACTTCGAAAAGTGAAACTAAGTGGGTTATAGTGGTGCATGCCCACAATTGCAGCATTCGAGAAGTGTAAGCAAGAGGACCGTTTTGAGGTTGAAGCCTGATCTACACTGAAAGTTCCAGGCCAGCCAGAGTTACAGAGTGAGACCCTGTTATAAAAAACAAATCAAAATCACAAAATAATTAGCAGCGGGCTGTGGTGTGGGTGAGGATTGGGGAGAGTCTAAAAGCTAACTACACAAGTCACACATTTGTTTGTTTGTACTTGGTGTTACACACAGCTCTTTGCTGCTTAACTACCCATGAGCTATGCTAACCCTTAACCCCTAGACATTCTGCCTTTTGTTATTATAAATCTTAAGTCACTTTCCATTCTGGGTTTTAAAAAAAACTATGGGTTTGTGTGTGTCCTCCCACCTGATGTGTGTAGGGGGGCGGGTATGGCAAAATGCTCTTGGCAGAATTTTATATGTGGAAATGTGCATGGACATTGTTATGAACAGGTGTGTATATGTGTATTCTAATAGCTAAAACTTTTCAATAGCAATGAACTGACAGGGTCTTAGCTGACATATTCTCCTACTGAAATGTTCACATTTCCAGGAGCCTAGAAGTCCGTATTTTTCATTGGTAGGCTTTTGTGCATTCAGTAAATCATCTCTCAAAAGCAAATATTAACCAGTCTCTTCACTTGTTGTAAGAAAAGGCATAACGAGCCATGCATAAGTTCAAGTTCAAGCTCAGCACTAATGGCAAAAACAAAACAAAACAAAAGCATCAGGGAGCTTTGAGGACAGGCATGTGGAGGAGAGAAAACTAGGGGCCTTCTATTACTGTGTCATTTACTAATTTACTTCATTTTGACTTCACCCTACGTATTAGGTGACTTGGCCCTTTAATTCTTAGGGGTGCTGAAAGCAAAAGGGAAGCAATCATTAGGGGATGCTGGAAGAGCACCAGCATAAATAAACTGAGTCACAGGAAATTCATTGTTTTCTAAATATTAATAAAATACTTTCCTGAAAAATGCCATTATTCATGCAAAAGTGATGATCAAAGAGACATGATACTGAAGGGGGGAAAACATGAATTTAAAAAACTATGTAACATCAGTGAGCTTACAACTTGCTTCTGACAGTTGACCTGAACAAGGGGGAGCTCTTGGATTGATGGCTATGTAGAAAGCATAGGAGTGACCCAGACCCCCCTGAAGGTGGGTGTCAGGGAGGAGGCCTAGGTAATCTATGGAGCCTTGGGTAGTATTTATCCCTAGCGTACAAATAGACTTTGAGTGCCCATGCCACAATATGGATGCTCTCTCAGCCTGGGAGACTTGGGGGAGGGCCTAGGCCCTGTCCTGGATGGAATGGCAGTCACTGGAGATCCACCAAGGAGGGCCTCACCCTCCCTGGAGATCAGAGTGGAGATTGGGTGGGGGACTGAGGGACCTGGTGGGGAGGGCAGGGGAGGAGGGGAGGGGGAGGGAGCTGGGATTGACATGAGAAACAAGCTTGTTTCTAACTTAAATTTAAACAAAGAACAAAAAAACTTGCTTCTGTGCCTGGCAAACTTATATTTTCTAAATGCTGATTAACTCTTCTAATTCTTTTGCCAAAATGCAGACATAGAGATCACTTAAATATTGAAGAACATTTTATACCTACCAATTTAGCTCATTGATGCAGCTGATTTTTTTTTCTTTTTAATGTAGCATATACAACTTCTACAGGACTTCTTTTTGGGCGGAAAGAATACACTTTTAAGAGTAATGACATTCGTGGGCTTTAGTTTTTGTAAGTATGCCCAGCCCACCTTGTCCATCCATCCTTGTGTCTTAGGAATATCTGCATTTTAAATTTCTCTCCTTTTCCCAATATGGTTTGCTTTAGATATGTCCATTTAGCAGGGGAGAAAACAGAGGTGCCCACTGCCTTGGTGACAGTTGGGTAGAATACAGCTTCATCGCCTCCACAACCTGGGAGTTACCTCAGAAGTCCCTAGAGGACAACAAAAACTAAAGCTACTTTATTATCCTTTCAAAAATGTTAGGAGACTCATGGCTTAATTCCTTTAACTAATACAACCCAGAGAAAGGCTATTCACCCATAACAAAACAAGTGACATCTACAAAAGGATCTCCATCTTTTGTGGCTCTAGCAACGTCCTTCATAATGCTTTCAAACAGAAACCCCCTTTCAGGATGAAGCAATTAGACAATATCCTTTCTACTTTGTACTCTTGCTAGGTTTGTGGTAACAATGACCAAGAGATAGCAATCATTTCCATAGGAACACCAGAAACCTTAGAGCTCCTTTTCAAATTCTTTCTTCGATCAGTGTTTTAGTACTGAGAATTTGTGAAACTATTACCATCCACCAAGTCCTTGGTAAATCGATCTAATAATGAATGCTATTTCTTCCTGTCCCTCTCTTGTTTTCATTGCCACCAAGCTTCAGCAAGCACCAATCTTATGAAACAGTCCCCTCTTGGCGTGGCATATAGGTTTCATCAAAGGAATAATTCAGTTTGGGGTCTGATATAGACTGATGCATCTCTTTTACCCACTCAATGACAGGTGGAAGACACAATATCAAGAAGGAGTCCCATTGGAACAAGTGCTTAGGATGGTGTTTAATTCAGCAGGGAGCCAAGATACAGTAGTAGGACACGGAAAGGATGTGGCATGTGTAGACACAATAAAGAATTTCAGTTTATGGTCATCCATCCATCATTTGCCAAAAGACTAAGTTAGAGAAATAAGTGACTTTCAGTTCTCCATACATGCAAAGGTTAAGTTTAGTTGTTACGAAAGTTTTGCTGTTGTATGCGCTGAAAGAAAACCATAAACAGTTTTAAAAAATAAATCACTCCGTTGGCTTCAGAAAAATACTTTAGTTCATATTTCATTGATTTGACCTTTTGACTCAAGATCAGGGAATGAACCCAGCATGAAAACAAAATGAAACAAAATAAAACAACAAAAATGCCCACAAAACACAAACAAACCATTTACCATGGAAAAGGCATTTCCTGTCAGCTAAAGTCCACTAGTTTTTATTGCATTATTTTCAAATGTCAAGAAACTGGCTTTGGACATAGTATTTGCTGTTCAACTAATTCCGAGCTGTCAATATGCAATTGCTCACAACCATTATCTAAACACCATTATTTGACAAACTCCCTCAAGGGACTGTATAAAATTCTCAGGTGCATCTAGCTCACAGAATCAAGTAACAACCAGTTAGGCTGCGGCTGTATCCTTTGGAGAAAATCCACAAACTCTTGCCCAAAGGAAGGAGCTCCGCATAACCATGTTTTGAAACACACACATTCTGTCCTGGTTCTAAGGGTGTTTCCCTGTTCTCAGAAATAAAGGGCAGGACAGGCTACGGAAGCGGGTACTAAAGCCCACCAACTCTAGATTCCTCTGGGGATCAAGAGGTGAGGAGAGGAGAGATGCAAAGATGAAATGCTGATGATAGAGAACATGGAGGAAAGAACTCTCATGGAACTTGCTAGCAATTTTCACCAAGGCAGCAGACCCTTGAACTGACAAAAATTCAGTACAATATACACATTAATGAACAGCTCCATCATCACAGGGCTACTTCGTAAAACCAGGAAGAAAAAAAAAGTAAATAATTACAATATCCCCAAACAGAATTCTCATAAGAGTTGAGAAAAACCAGAGTGAAAGGCAATGTCAGCTAAACTCTTAGCTAAATTCCACTCCTAATGGCCCCCGGTAGTTAAGCTATCATGGATTAAAGCCATGAAAATAAAAATTTCAATTTGAAATTTCATTAGCATGTTGCTAAATATGATCAAGAGAAGCATCGACACTGTAGGCTTTGTTGATATCGTTGGAAAACGCTGTTGTGTTTTAAAAACAACCTCCACCTCCCCCCTGCCTTCTAAGATCTTCTGGTTAGGAAAAGCCAAACTAAAGACACTGGCTAGGCTCTCCAAAGGCTGGTTTCTGGAATGTTATAGATCCTCCCTGCCTTCTCCTCCAGTCCCTTGGAAAACAGGACTCTCTGAAACTCAGAGCAAGGAGAGAAACAATCAAGGGGTTCCGAGCAAAATGCCTCCTCCTTCCTACATTCAAGCGCCCACCTACCAGGTGAATTAGCTCCTTTTCTGGAGCGGGCAGGCCTTCCTTACTCTAAGAGGTGCTGTGCCATTTTCCTCCCAGGGACCCAGAAGGTTTTCCTTCTGCCAAGGGTAGGTCAGTCCCGGGATGGCGTCTGCTTCCAGCTGTGCAAATTAGGGAAGCCAAACCTATCTAGCTCAGCCCGGAGCCTGGAATGTATTGTCAGGAGACCCTGGGCTGGAGAGCTGCAAGACAGTTCCTGGCAGCCCCAGGGAAACCTGGAGTCCCCCAAAGCTCCCAAGTATACAGGACAGGCTCGCTTTCATGGGAATTCGGAGATCCGGAGACACATCCATTTGGGAGTTGAACTGTGCACTGAAAAGAACAGTTCTCGCCTCCGACTGGACTGTGTGCGCGCATCTGGGGGGTGGTGACGGTCCCCAGTGACTAGAGGGTATCTGCCCTGTCTGCTAAAGAGTCACTGACCATTGGCTCGCGGGAAAGGTCGTGTTCTTGCTCCCCTTTGTTCACTCCCGGTTTCCCCGTCACAACCCAGGAGAAAGGCGCGGACTGGGTGACCCGGGTACGGTCACCAACACCAGGGATGTCCTAGGGGCGCATAACTGCGCCCGCCCAGTGCCGGTGTGAGTTCCTGAAGTGAAGCTTCCAGGCGCTGACCCCGGGTGGGCGCGCTAGGGGACTTAGGGTGAAGAACTGCGGGGGCGGGAAAGGAGCGCCGGGCTTGAGAACAGGAGCGTGGGGGGGCTGCTGCTCTGGGGCTACTCCTTGTCGTCCACGAAGTCCTCAAGCTCCTGCAGCACTCGCAGGCGGCCACTGGCGTCGATGCGGCGCTTCTCGCGGATGAGGTCCTCCAGGCTGTGGAAGCGGGCCGTGTGGACTTTGTTCTCCTCCAGATGCACCTTGAGATAATACTGCTGCTGCGGAGGTGGCGTGCCTGCGGGGACCTCCCCGCCAGCCTTGAACTCGCGCTTTCCAAAGCGGCACCAGGCGGCGAAGCTCTCGGAGTTCGTCCAGCAGATCTCCTCACTCTTGAGGCCCAGGTGACCGCAGGCGTTCTGCACCACCAGCTCGGCCACCAGCGGGCGGTAGCGGTACCAGTTATTCACCACCCGGCCCACGTTGGCCGCGCCCGCCTGGTACAGGCTGTCCTGGCGGATCTCGCCTTGGTGCAGGTGGATGATCTGCCCGCCGCCCACGTAGACGGCCCAGTGCGGGGCGGGCGCGGGCTGCTCGGTCGCGGGCTGTAACCACAGCAGCTCCAGCAGGTCGCCCGGCTCGCAGATCGCGGGCAGCGCGGTGACGGCGTAGACACTCAAGTCGGCGCCCTGAGGGCCGCCGGTTACTTTGGAAAAGATGCATTCCTGGCCCCGGAAGGCGGAGAACTGAGTCTCGTTGAGGACGAGCTGGTGCAGCAGGTGGTGGTGGTGGCGGCTGGGGCTCTCTGGGCAGGGGCTGCAACCTGGGGGGCCCTTCACACCAAACTTGTCCGGCTGCCCGCGTTCGTCCAGGTCCTCCTCCTCATCCGAGAAGAAGTAGGCAACCCCGACCCGCAGCTCGTCCTTCTCAATCCCAGATGGGTCCCCAGTGGGCAACTCGCTGTAGTTGAGGTGGGTGATGCGGTCCAGTTGGTTGCCCATCAATGACGCGGCGAGGCCAGGGCCAGGAACTGAGATCTACCGGGGGAGAGAGGACAGACACCATCAGAGTCCGGACTGACCCTCCTGGTGTCCCCTCCCCATGGCGTGCAGTTCCCCTGAGGCCTGAAGCTTGCCTAGACACCGGCACCAAAGTCGCCTGCGCCAGTCAACTTTGCAGGTCCTCCCCAGGGTAGGAAAGAGGACACAGAAGAAGCCGCCAGTCTGGAGGGCCAGAGCAGACATCATACCGCTCAGTCAGCCCCCAACACTTCCCGGGAACCCTGCCCTGTAACTTCCACAGGAGAAAGCACAGGCGGGCTAAAGAGCATGCGAGGTTTAAGTGGGCGAAGAGAGCGCAGGTCGTAGCTGGGTGGGAGATGGACACCCAGACGGAAGGGTGGGTGTCAAGAGAAGCCCTAAAGCCCGAAGCTAGAGCAAGCTGAGCTCACGTTGTGGTCGCCATCCTGTGCAGCCCACCTGCCCATTTTGCACTGGGTCACACCCCATCCCTGACAGCGGCTTGCACAATGACAGACTCGCTAGATGCATTCGCTTGACATCAGCACACATTTTGCACACTTGGAGTCCAGACCCTGACAGCCTGGTACATACACCCACAATGTTAATGTCATACACCCACAATGACACATCTTGGCGACCACACATTGGCACCCTCTTCTCCCCAGTCCCCTACACAATTCCGGACGTACGCCTTCACACTTGCCAAATGCACGCACGTACACTCAAGCACCGGGGCACACCTGCCCAAGCAGGCAGGTACACTCTGCCCTCTCCTAGCTTGCCTTCTCGCTAGCAGAGCCAAACGGACTGCGCCAGGGCGAGGCTGCTCTGTCTAAAATAACCTAACAAAGAAACAGGGGAAGCAGGGCGAAACCGGTGGTGAGTATTTGTGTGTGTGTGTGTGTGTGTGTGTGTGTGTGTGTATGTGTGTGTGTGAAGAGGTCTACTTTCAACCCAAAGAGCCCATCTCAATCCTACCCAGCACATGATCCACACAATCGGACGAAGAAATACCATTTTTTAAGGCAAAGGAAGAGGTTTATCCGTACCCGTGATGTCCCTGCTCCCGAAACCCCAAACTCCTTTTAAAGTCTCCAGGTCCCCATGGGTGCTGTGGAGGCGGCAGTGGCGAGTGGGTCCTGGAGGCGCGTCGGACTGCGGTTCAGATCTACCCGGAGGCAAGCAGTGCGGTGGGGTACCCAGAGCGGTGCGGGTGCGCTCCGTGTCTACGCTGGCTTGGGCGTCTGCTCCACCTGGCAAGTCCTGGCTCCACTCGGCTTCCCACAGCCGCGCGGACGACTCTTAAATCGCCTGAACAGCCGTTTTCCAGGCCCGCCCCGGAACGCTCCCATTGGCTGGGACAGGTGCCCAAGCCCTGCCAATCTCAGCTGGGGGTGGGATCAGGGGCGGGTTCCCTTTGTGCTCCGCCCTGCCCAGCCCCCAGCATTCCCCTGCCTCAGTGCCTTGGGAGCGTAGGTGTGAGCACCGTGGGGGAGCGCACCAGGGGCGTGGTTAGTGCACCCAGCTGCTCCTTTGCAACTGAGTCCCTGGCAACTGAGAACACAGTCCGCCCGCGTTCGCGTTCTGTATTCCAAGGGGACAGATTCCAGAAGGAAAGCTGAGTTTGGGGGTGGAGGAGAGAAAAAAAATCCATGCTGAGTGGTTCAGGCGCTGCGAGTGGCTATGAACTGGGAACCGCGTCTTTGAGGCTCGCACTTGGAGCTTTGATGGGACTTCGGAGTCTTGTTTGGCTCCTGGCTGTCGCGGAGTTGCTTCCGTTCCTGTCAGTCACAGATGCCTTAGAAACTGCAGGATGGCACTCAGCGCCTGTCCTTTGAGCCAAGTGAAAAGTGCTGACCAGCGCTGGCGCCTGGATTTAAAAGGAGAGCCCCGTGGGTGTCAAAGGCTACCTGAATGTCTGAGCCTTAGCTGCCCCCTTCCCTGAATGTGCCTGTGACTTCAACCTCCCATTTGCCATGAAAGGACTGCCTCTCAAACGCTAGTTGATACTAGTGCACGAAACTGCTTCACAATTCCAGAGTTAAGGAATTGTGTTTGGTGGTGGTGGTGTGTGTATGTGTGTGCGTGTGTGCGTGCGTGTGTGTGTGCGTGTGTGTGTGTGTGTGTGTGTGTGTGTGTAGGGAGGGGGGGTGTCCGTTAGTCCTTGAGGATAGAAACTCAGTGAACGAACATTCTAAGGAGACTGGATGATACAAGATAACTTCCATAAGAAGAAATTCTAGACCCACCATTTCCAAACTTCACTGTTTTGGAAGAGTTCTTAGACTTTCTGTTTTCGTCTTAACACTGAGGCTCAGGCTCTTGAGTTGTTTCTATGCAGGCCCCTCCCACTCCTCCCCCTTCCTTTCTGCTCTCTTGGCTGCTAGTGCAAACTCACATAACTTTTCATTTCTTTACAAACCTGCTTCGACTTACCTTCGGAACCGAATGTGTGCTGTAGGCTTGCAGACTACACAGCTGAGTTCTCGACCTTCCTCCCAAAGGCTGGTTGTCACAGGGCGAGCTTCATCAGCAGTAACCAAAAGGAAAACCAACAATGGTGGTCACTTTCCCTGTGCCAAGAGGGTTAAGTGGACAGTTTAATCCCCGGACCTGCATAGGGTCTTTACTAATATCTGATTTGTAACAAATTCAGCCAGAACCAACAATCTAGTCAAGGTTTATGGAAGTCTAGTTAGTTTTAAACAAACTGTACTCCTTGTGGATGAGCTATCTGTGTCACAGTATGAAAAAAAGCAAGAAAAGCAAGTGTTTCAAAGAAGCTAGCCTGCTGCCCCAAGTTCATAGGGGAATGGTGGAAATTGCCCGCCCTCCTCTGCTGAACGGCCTGCCCAAATCCTTTCCAGGTGCAGAGCCTCCAACTTCATGCTCTGTTTTTATGACTGTTGCTGTCTACCTTCATTGCCCCCAAGTGTAGGGATTTGTAACTTAATGAGTATTGATGAAAAAGATGATTTTAAATCAGCCATCTGTATAGTTGTTTTCGCTTAAATCATTTCAGAAACTTGGCCACTGTGCAAGTGGTGGTTTGAATGGGAATGGCCCCCATAGGGTCATATTTTTGTATACTTGGCCACTGTTGATGGAACTGTTTGAGAAGGATTAGGAGGTGTGGCCATGTTGGAAGAGATGTGTTGTTGTTTTGAAGTTTCAGAAGCCCAGGCCATTCCCAGTTCTCTCTCTCTCTCTCTCTCTCTCTCTCTCTCTCTCTCTCTCTCTCTCTCTCTCTCTGTGTGTGTGTGTGTGTGTGTGCACACTCATGCATGTGTGTGTACAGGGAAAATGCTGTGTGTTTGTGTCTGTCTGTCTGTCTGTCTGTCTGTCTCTGTGTCTGATTGACTGTCTCTCTCTTTGCCTTGCATTTGTGGATAAAGATGTAAACTCTAAGCTAATGAATGCCTACCTCCTTCCATGTTCACATCATCATGGTCATGGACTCCAGTCCCCTGAAACTGTAGGCTCTCAAATAAATGCATTCATTTTATAAATTCCTTTGGTCACTGCGTCTCTTCACAGCAATAGAATAGTAACTAATGCAGTCCACATACAAGTTGTCATAAAACAAATTGTCCTGCTTGAAAGTACTGACCACTGGTTTCAATGGTTCTTTTAATATTTGCCATACATAATGAACAACGCATTTATTGGCTAGTAAGTCCAGAGAGTTTAAGAAGTAATTTCTAAATTCAAGAAGTGCTACCAACTGGACTTTGGGATGTTGGGGAGATGACGTCTGATCTGATATCGGAAATGTAGATGCATTAAATGAAGTGCAGCTCTTGATTTTGAATAACATTACCTTTTAGCTCTTCATCCCGTGGTCAGTGTTGCACACCTGTGTGGCCTGCAGGTCATACAGTCCTACCTGTTGTATTTCATCCCACTCCAGAGTGCAGAGTGAGCAGACTGCTCTTTGTTTCTTAGTGTCCTAATGCTCCCAAGGATATTTCATGTAAAATGTTATTGCATGGCTATACATTCCTTAAAGTTTAAATGTCACTATGCATATTTTGATTCTCTCTTCCATCCCCTCTCCCCTGCCAGGAGAAAAAGCCGATTGCCTTATTCACAAGGGGGAATAAATGCCCAGGGGGCCCTCTGAAATATAATGAAACTGGGGAAGAAGGGAGTTAAGTGTCAAGTGAGGTCTACATGTCTGTTCTACATAAACTTTGGCAATTACAAAGATAGAAAGAATCCCGTATTTGGAAATGCTCACATTCACCAGAAGATATTGTTTGTAAATTGTTTTATGTGTTAATTTTTTAGTACATCCTGCTTCTACAGAGAATTGTAGAGGCATCAAGACTAGAAGTTAACAGTTAAGAGGTCAACTGGAAGCCAACTAAGTTTGAACTGTGTGCTTCAACACTTGGAGGCTCAACTTGGCTGTCAGTTTCTCATCTGTAAAACAGATAATAACAGCTTCTGCACATTTGTGAATCTGAACATAGTGCTTGGCACATTGATCCTTTGTCAGTCCTATCTTGTTATTACTGGTGGTAGAGGCAGTGAAAGAATCCTATGCTTCAGTTATGGTAACAGCTACAGCTGGGTGAATAAGGCTGTCACTACCCAGAGTTTGGGACTGATTCTAAGAGCTTGAGGAGCCATGTGAGCAAACTGGGAGCATGTTCATATCTAAAACTCTTTGTACATTTATATGTGAACTCTTGAACTAATCACATCTGGGGTACCCAGAAGACTTTGAATCATGTAAATGAGCATTTCAGATGTGAGTAACAGGAATTGGGAAATCTTGAGAGACTTAAGAGTTGTCTATCTGTATGTTACTTTTTCTATTGGTGTCATTTTCCTTCTTTCCCTCTTTGTTCCATCTTTCATCACCAGAAGAGAGACTTTCCTTTGGATTTTACTGACTAAGCCTTTGGGTGCTTGGGTTTTGGGTTCTTGAATTAGGCTGTCATCCCTTCTGCTGACTCTGAAGGAAACGACTCAGCAGTGTGTGTTTTCCCTCAACACTTGATTTTTATCATTGTTTGCTAAGCAATGCTTTGTTTTTAATTATCTGCCCTACTTTTAGCATGTATCACTTACTGAAATAAACTGTCTCGTTTCCTGTCCTTGGCTTCCTTAGGCGATTGGCATGCTTACTCTGATCTGTGTTGAATACTCTGTAGCCACTTGGCTACAGAGGTTGCACTGCAGTTTCACAAAGTCCCTTGCTTTCTTTAGGGCACCTTGCTAAAATCCAAGAACCAGAATGCAGTGAGACTGGATGAAGATAAAACCATTCACTCTCTGATCTTCTGAATGGTTAATGTGACCTATCCATGAAGAATCCATGATAGAATTCCCAAGATCACCTGGATGGAAGCATCATTAGATGGGAGGGGACCAGAGTTCTTGAATGACTGTGCACAGCAGATGATATCCTTTCCCAAAAAAAATGTACTGGGTTGCGGTAGGAAGAAATAAACCATACTGGGTGAAGACTCTGGAATATCAGCGGTTATCTGTAATAATAGCTACTCTATAGAGGTTGCTCATCTCAAAACAACAATTATTTATACAATTCTTTTTCTGCTAATATTTCCCTGTTTTCCAGATTGACTTTCCTGGGGTCCCTGTAGCTCTTCAGCAATGTCACATCATTCAGATCATTTTGAGTGTGATGTTGGTAATGATGGATCTCAAACCCAAGTCTTCACACGCATTTGTCTGTGATACATGCCCAGGATTGGAGAAATCCATAATGGCTTCCTGGCCTCCATTAAGTTCTATCTCAGATCTCCCTAGTGTGCTCTCAAGATTCCCATAGCTCTCCTGTGACGAACTTATTCATGTCCACTAAATATTCTGCCTGCCACCTTAATCTTCTAGACTATGTGAATGGTAGGGTTACATTATAATGAAAAGTACCAACAATCCTGTTTCCTTCACCTGTTCTCATGTATGGACTTTTGAATGTTCTAGTTTTCCTTAATTGGCCTCCTGGGAGCTTGAGTTTGACTTTCACCATTTATTTTTATTTTTGTTTGTTTGCATATTTACCATCTTAGTTTCTGTCTCTAAATGAATGTTCTTATTAAAGTATCTTCAGTGCCATCTTATCATTGAATTCCTAAAGACTCATGAATATTCTCCAGAAAAGCCTTCAGCAATCATTCGTCTAATATTTTGCAGTGTTTGGATTATGTAAAGATATCTACACCCTTTATCCATCTTCCTGTATGTCTTCTTGCATTCTCAGGTATGCTTTGGGGAAAGGTTTTCATTAGCTTTTTAGGTTTATCCTGGGTGCTACTCCACATACCACAGTTATTTCTTTTTCTGTTTTGTGTTTCCCTCTTCATCCAGCTTCCACTCAAAGTGTACAGCCCTTTCAAGTGCCAGATATTCTAATACATGTCCTTTCAACCCATTCTAATCATATCCATCATTTGTGTTCATATATCACTGTGTGTGTGTTGGTCATGAGATGTCGAAGATGTCAAAACACCTCTTCAAAATCAACTCATGTTATAGATGGATTTTCTACTTCATTTTTTTTCCTGTACAGACTAGGAAATACCTGAGGATAAACCCCCAAGAATAGTCAAATTTGCATGCCTTCTGTCAAACATGAAGTTTGGTGCCTACTATAACTTCACAGAACTGGCCTGACTCTATCCATGAATGCATCATGGTCTCTATCTTAAGCACCAAGGTTTCACTGTTTGTGTTTATTTCAGTTTTTACTACCTTGAACATACAACCAACATGTTTTAAAACAGGTCCCATACAAGAGTGCTGTCTATGTGATATGCAGCCATTGGGCTTTTAAATGGTCCCCCAACATCATCAGTTTAGCCGAGAAAATGCAGATTCTCCATGCTGGAGGTGGTTCAGTGGGCTAGAGTTCTGTTAAGCAAGAGTGATGACTTGAGTTCAGATCCCCACATCACCTACAAAAATCCAGGCTCAGCCCAGTACAATTGTAATGCTAGTAACAGAGTGGGGATAGGGGGCAGAGAGGTTGAGGAGAGGCAAGGGTATCACTGGGGCTTGTGTGGACCAACCAACCTCCAAGAGAAATAGCAAGCTCCAAGTTCAAGGAGAGACTGTGTCACAAGGGAATAAGGTGGAGAGCAAGAGAGATCAATTGACGGCTCTTCCCTGACTTCCATAGGGGCATATTAATGTGTACATTTGTGTGCACATGTGCACGTGCACACACACACACACACACACACACACACACACACAATTAGTCAAGATTCTCTAGGGGAACAGAACTGTTAGTTCAACAATGGCTGTCTACCAATGGAACAATAATCCAGTAACTGTTCAGTCCACGATGCTAATTGTTTCAACTGGTCTTCAGCATAACCTGGGATCCTGAAGAAGTAGACTTTAATGCCAGTGAAGGAGTGGACTTGCCAATGAGAGCAAGAGAAAGCAGGCAAAGAGCAAGGGCTTCCTTTTCCATGTCTTTTATATAGGGGCTGCCAACAGATGGTGTGGCCCTGATTGATGGTGGGTCTTCCCACCTCAAAAGATCTTGATTAAAGGTGGATCTTCTCACTTCAAATCATTTAATTAAGAAAAAAAATCTCTCACAGGTATACCCTGCCTGTTTGGTTTTAGTTAGTTCCAGTTGCCAATTGTAGTCAAGTTGACAAGCAAGAATAGACACACACACACACACACACACACACACACACACACACACACACACACCACTACCATCACCACCACTGACAACAATAAATGCAGATTCCCAGGCTCATCCCCAATCTGTGGAAACCTAATCTCAGGACTGGCTCTAAGAAGGGGCTAGAGAGATGACTCAGCAGTTAAGAGTACTAACTGCTCTTCCAGATGACCTGGGTTCAATTCCCAGCACCCGCATGGCAGCTCACAACTACTCCAAGATCTGACACCCTCACACAGACATACAATCAGGCAAAACACCAATGCACATAAATAAAAATAATTAAATTAGAAAAGAATAGGAAAGAAGATGCATTTACAGTAGCATCCAAGGCATTCTGGACAGTGCTTTATAGTCATTAGCAAAGCACAAGTCAGATGTAGGAAATCAGTTTTTAACTCTCCAGTACTGACAACCCTTCCAGGAGGTCGCTCCTTAGTAAACACTTGGGATTCCACTCTGCAGCATCTCTGGCCTATTTCAACAGGAGTGGGAGACATTTTAGACTCATTCACACTAAGCTGATTTGAAAAGATAACAATTTGCATTCCAAATGAGCATGGCAAGTCTGGGCTTTGTCCCTTTCCCTTTACATTGCTTCTCTGCTGCGTTGCTCTTTCCTGTTGATTGGCTGTATCTGAGTGTACTATGAGAGCACAAACTCATCAGAGGGTCCATATTATAACGATCACGCTTTTATTCCCATCACTGAGTGCAATCTGAAAGTCAGCACTTAATACCCATTGGTGCAAAAGAACTAAACTGGCAGTTCTTAACAGCCGGGTTTCCCCTTTCTCCTTTTCCCCTTCCATCCTTTTCTTTCTATCCCTTCCCTTCTCATTTTTCCCCGCCCCTCCCTTCCCTGCTCTCTGCTTTCCTTCCATCCTTTCTTCCCATCATCTCCCTGTACTCCCCTCTCCCCTCCTCTCCCTTTTCCCTCTTTTCCTCCCCTGCCATCCTCTTCTCCTTCCCCTTCTTCAATTTCCCTCATCCTTCCCCTTCCCCACTCCCTGCCTTCAAATTAATTCCATTTACAACCTGAACTACAGAGCGGGGAATTTGCGGCAGACTTTAATAACTGTATTAGTTATTGACAGAGAGGCTTTAATGCTAAATAGAAGTGGATAACTGATATTCTAAAACAGCGAAGACAACGGTGCCCACATGGGTGTGTGTGCGCCTTACTTTTTCATCAGAGTGTTTTTCTTCTTGTGCCATGGGATATTTTTCTAACTCCCCATGGTGATTCTTGCTTAACATTTATCTTTCTCATAATGATGTATTTAAATGTTTTCAAGATGTCAAAAGTTTGACTCTAATCACAGACAGCACTTAGTTAATACAGTTTCCATTTAAAAATGTATACTTAGTAACTACTACAAATACATGCTCAGTCTGTGTTTACATCGCCATGGGCAAGGAACTGAATTTATGCATGTCCTCTTGTTCCCAGCCCATCATTCCTCTAGCACTGATGTTGTCTTAATTGTTTGCTGTCTTTGCCTCTGATCCTAACATCACAGTTTGTTCTCTTATCACAGAATGGCTTTAGCACAAAGGTTCTACTTTTCATACACAGTTTCAAGCTGTGGTCCTGCTTACTTGACAGCTGCATAGCCTTGCATGGGATATTTGATCCCTACTTCACTTTACCTTTGATATACAGAAAATAATATCCTTCTATGGGGAGCTTTAATCAGCATTAACTGTAAGACTATATTCATTTATTTAGCATGGTGTCTGCACCAGAAGAAAGTCCCAGTAAGTCTAATTAAAATTTAAGTCTAATTAAAGATTTCTGTCTCTTTAACAATACTAAGTATTGTCTCTAATAATAATAAGTAGTATTAATTCCACAATGGAAAAGACACATCACTGTGGTGCCTGCATTATATGGACATTAACAAAGGCTGACTAAAGGAAGCTAATGAAAACAAGTTCTGTAAAAGCCCAGAGGAGGGAATGGTCAACTGTGTGAGCATTCAGGATCATGCTGTTTTGAATGGAGATGTTACATAAATAGGGCATTTCTGAGCAGGAAAGAATGAAAAGGTGCTATATTATAATGTCCACTCCAAAATTCAATGTTGGAATGTAGTTGCGTCAGATTCCAAGTTAGGATTGGGAAGAAGAGTCCATCTACATGATGGGTGAGTGTCTCCATGGTGCAAGTTGTCATTGTGAGTTCTTCCTGTTTGGCTCTCTGACTTCCTCCCTCTCTATCCCACTGACTTCTCCGACCCTCTACTATGCTATGGCAATGCAGGCTCTCACAAACCTTTACTCTTGGACCTCTATGCTTCTGTGATTGTGAAGTTTGGAATGTGCTCTAGCTGTAGTAATCTCTCACAGCAGCACAAGACTAGAAGTCACATAATGTAAATGCATGAGTGATGCTGTATGGTGTATGGTTGATCCTGTGTGAGTGTGAAGTAGGCACAGTCAAGAAAGAACCTTCTGGGACACCATATGTCCCAAGTTGTACTGAAACAGAGGCACCAGAGGCCTGATATTACTAAAGGGGAATTGGAAAGATGACAGTAGTCTTAGTCATTTCAGGATGCAATAACAAAGACCACATGAGAAGTTACCAACAACAAAGGCTTACTTCTGTGTAGGAATCTCCAATTCAAGATAGTATCCTGCTCAGGTCTGGTATTAACCCATTTCCTAGCTTATAAACCATTGCTGTCTTATTGTTTGTTTACTGTCCAGGAACTGGGAGACTTCTCTATCCTCTTAGAATAACACTAATCCTATCACTCAAGCCCTGCTTTCATAATAATTACTCTCCCAACCTTCTAACACACATCATCTAAAGTCAACATACTGACACACTGGAAATTATTGTCTCAATATAGGAAGCCTGCATGAACATAAATGTTCAGTTTGCAGTAGTTAGTAAACCAATCTTAACGGCGAGGGAGAAAACAGAGGTCGTGGGCCCATAGAGGAGTATGCGTGTTTGAGATACTGTGGATTGGTAGAGTATGTGGCTGGCTGGGTTTTGTGGGATGAGTTCAGGAGAGTGAGTGACTTTGAGTTAAGTGCTTTCCTGACTCCGAATGCTGCTCCCCCAAAATACGCTTTTGCTCTTTCTCTTCATTTCAAAGTATGACCCAGCACCCACTCCTTATGACTATTTCTCCGTACACTTCACCCCACTGTTCCCCAGTGCCTTTCTACCACCATCTAAAGAGAGACCTCTGCTTCCTGTGTCCTGCATGCTGTCTTCTGTGCTCCTTCCCCGTGATATGGGCTCTGATATTTCCAATAAAACTATTCCTGAAAGCAACTCTAATATTATTCCTTGGAAGAACTTTGCCCGGCCACAAAGAATGATGTCACCCTCTTCTGTGTCTGACTTTTACAACACATTTAATCTCTTCTGTGTGATGGACTTGTCCATTCCTGTCGCACCTGCTGTGCGGCCTGCATCCGAGAATGTAGCGAGGTAGTAGGGATAGATGACACAGAGACCGGTCAGTTGCTTTAAGAAAACTTTATGCTTCCCCAGTCAGCTTAGGAGGGAGACCCCAAGTCCGCTTAGGAAAGAGAACTCAGGAGAAGAAGTCTCTCCAAGAAAAAAAAAAAAAGCTTCCCTTTTAAGGACTTCTGCCATCCATCTACATACAATTCTTTCCAGACTTCTCACCCTCCTGGCTGGTGGTTTAATCTCCGGCCCCAGAATCAGGGAGACACCACCCGCAGGGGGGACAGGAAGAAGCATCTAGCCATAGGGGGTGTCAAAGTCATGGTGTTTCAGTGAGCAAGCCCTTACCTGAGCCCTATCAAGAACTTTATAGCACTGAATTGTTTTCAGTAAACATTATCTCACAGCTGCCTGCTCCCAGGCCAAAAGGGAAGTGGGTCTCTGTTCAAGGTCTGGTGTCCCCACACATTCCTGCTTCAGATAAGGACATTGTGTATCTCCAGCCTCCTGTCTTTAGAATTTTAACCCTGTGAACTGGATCACTGGGAGTTTGAGCAGAACTGACATGTATCATTTTGGGCTTGGGCATTTGGGAATTTGGGAGTATCCCTTAGTTTTCCTTCTTCTGTCCATGAGTTTTGAGGGAAGAACTCCAATGTGATGAGGTTGAAAGTGTGAAATGACAGAGGATGAAGTCTCTAATTTAAACTTCATATTAGTGACCAAAGCCAAGGTAGCATGTGAAACCCTATCCTGGTTAACTCCCGTGATTTAGGAGTCAACTTATTATCACAGCAAGATGTAGTCTTCATGAACAATTAAACTCTAATTCTTGGTATCTTCTTATGGGATAGAAACTAAGTTAATTCATGAATCCTTTTTTAAAAAAAATTTCATTGTCTTTTTTGATTCATAAATACATCTTGTGTGTGTTTTATATAAGTACCACACACTAACAGATTGTATCACTGGAGTACCATATGGATACACTTTGAATAGAATCACATCATATATTTTTATTATCTAATGAAAATAGATTTACTCAGATATGTGGTAAGTTGATATCCACGTGTTAGCTTCACCCCATTTCTATTTTCCTGTACTTTTAAAACATCAAATTATCCTCTGCTGTACTTGACTCTGCTTCCTTATTTCAGGTCAGAAAATGGACAATGTTACTTATGGCAGTTTTGGGAGCTTTCAGTCATAGTCTACTGACTTATACTTTGTGTTTATAAGGAAAACAAAAGGAGCAAAACTTGTCTACTTCTGACCATCAATCTCATTTGGAGGATGCAGGCAAGTACGAGGATCTTCTAGTTATGCAGAAATGCCTAACGCAGATGGCATGTTGGTAAGTGTTTCTATCGTTGCTTGAAACTGGGCCTCAGTTTACTCACTCTCTTGTAACAATGTCTTTTGTTGTGTTTTCCCTGAATATTTCTGTGTTGGTGTGATGCCACCAATTAAAAATATGTACAGGTTGCCTCTTGCTCTTGTGCAGTGTTTCTTATCCTGTGGGTTGCAACCCCTTTCAGGGATCAAACGACCCTTTTACAGGGATCACCCATGACCACCAGGAAACATAGATGATAACAATTCATAACAGTGGCAAAGTTACAATTATGAAGAAGCAACAAAAATAATTTGATGGTTGTGAGTCAGTACAAGATGAGGAACTGTATTAGATGGTTGTGTTGGTAAGAAGGTTGAGAAGCATGGCTCTTGGGGCCCTTCATTAAAACAAGATGTCTTAACTAAAATGAAACAGCAATGGTTTCCTCCTGCCCTGCTGTTTACAATACAATCTCTGTGCATGCGTGGGACTTTGATTTTTAAAACTTATTATCACTGAGTGATTTTAGAAACATTACAAATAATAATAATACATGATTGGAAAGCAAAGGGGAATTCCATCTGAATGACAGCAGCCATGCACGAAAACCCTCGAGTAGTCTCTCCTTGAAGGCTGAGATATTGGCAGAAACTCTTACCTAATTCGCAGGACAATTTAATAGAAAATTTCAACTGCTGCGTGTTCTGATTCTTTTTATTTTCTTGCTTTGCAAAGGAAGTTAGATGTGCAGGGAAAATTATCCCTCCTGATTATGGCAAATACATGCTTTTAAGACTTTGAAAGTATTGCCTTTATTTTTTTTTTCTCCTAATGAAGCAGTACCTGGAATAAACAGAATCAGGAGGTGTGAGCCATTCTCAGCCATGAAGGCTCTGAGTTGCCTGTGTCCTTTATTGGAACTCTGCCTACTGTTGAATTAAACAAGTGTTTGACGCCACTCTGGGCCTCACCATGAATACACATTGGAACACAGAGCACCCTTAAAACACCCTTAAAGGTAACACTCCTCTGTTCTGTCCATGCTTAAATCACGGTATAAAGGGGAAAGGGCCTAGGCATTTTTTGGTTTGGAAAGTTACTATGCATTCTGTGGACGTAGGCATTCATAAAGTGGAAGCTATCGGCAGCATGCGATGGAACAGGAGGTTGGACTGTAGGGAAGTCCTGCAGTCAAGATATCCCTGAGTGGCTGGATATCTGTGAATAAGGATTATCACAGTACCTGGAGGCACCAGGGAGAGGTTTCTAGAGCTAAACCATACCTCCGTGATGGTTAATGTTGTCAACTAGACAAAATTCAGAATTATCTAGGAGTCAAACCCCCAGGCATGCTTATAGGGGATTGTCTTAATGACTTAGACTGATGTGGGAAGATCCATGTTAATTACTGTGAAATCACTCCTTGGTCAGGGAATTCTGAACTGGAGTTTCTTCATAAAGTGGAGAAAATGATCTGTGTACACATGCATGCATGCATTGCTCTTTGGTCCTCATTTGTGGTATAATGACACCAGATCCCAGAAGCTTTTGCCACTATGACTGCCCTGCTGTGATGAATGGAAACCTGGAACTGGGAGACAAAATGAACCCTTTCTCCCTTAAACTGCTTTTATCAGAAGGTTTTTCTCACACTAGGAAAGAAGTAAGACACCTGTGCCCATTCTGCCAGGATTCCTACTTATTGGATTTTGGCTGATGGCTTTATTACATATATATATATATACATATATGGATATATATGATATAAATATGATATATATATCATAAAGCCATCAACCAAAATCCAGTAAGTAGGGATATCTATGTATATGTCTATATCTATCTATTTCTATTTCTATATCTATATCTATATTTCCACCAATGTCTGTAATTGTAATACTGATTGTTGTTAAAATACATTCTGGGGGTCTCTCTGCAGCCTCTCAGCTTCTCTGTGGATGAAGTAAATTCCTGTCTTCCTACTAGCCATATTCCTTAGTTTAAATTGATTCCTAATATAAGTACAGAGATATGAAGAATGTGCAACCAGACTGAAAATTGGCAGGCCCGGCCTTTGTCAGGTGGTCAATTCCATTACATTTATCTATACCCATAAATACCTGAGGGCCATTATATGCAGTTAAGGTGTACATGTGAATGTAAGGTAAAGGAAAGGGTGAAAACTTAAGGGAACAGTTAATGTCTTCTGGAACAGCAGGAGCGAAGATAGATTTACAAACAACTATAAGTAGAAAGGGCGTAGGTACTAAGGAAAGCACAAGGGAACAATGAGATTCTAGAAGCTGCCAATTGTAGCTGGGCTAAGTGGGAGGCTTAATTTGTTTAAGCCTCTAGGAGGCTTTCTAGAGAAACCAGCCAGAGTAGAATTCCCCAGTGCTGGTTGGGAGTGTCAGCACAAAAACCCAGCTTTCAACTCAAAGGGATTCAGAGACAGTTTATTTTGGAGCCCAAATATGAGTGACTATGGCCCAGGAACACAGAATTAGGTTACCTCAGGTTTCATGTTTCAACGTGGAAGCAAGCACAAGGAGCTTTTAGGGTAATGGAGCAAAGAAAGTCATAAATCAAGGCTTTTAACATGAATTGTTGGAAGTATTAAGTATACAGAACACAGTGGAGAAATCTTAGATATGACCTCAGATGTAAACTCATAGCATTCTTTGTCCTTAGCCTGGGAGTGAATAGACCGTTGTGTAATTAATATATTCTGAAGTTGTTTGTTTTTTTTTTTTAAATATGCTGTCAGGATGTTTGGCTTGGCTAGTAACAGAACGTTAGATCTGGGAGTGATGGGGGCCAGAAATGGATAAATATATAAAGCTAAAAATTGTCCCTGTTAAATAATAATTGGGCTTAGAAATTGCAAAATTCTAACCTTTTCACACCTTCGAAGTTTTAATTAGACAATTGGCCTATGTATAGGGCTTCTTTCCAGGAATTCTCATTCATAGGAGGCTCATAGAAGGGTGTTCTAATTATTATTATCTCTTTTATTTGTTCTTTACCAAAGAGGAGGAGAATCTGGTCTCTTAATGGACTAATGAATGTGACATATTGCTTGTCATTCTTGTACTGCTTTGTAAGGACTCTCCTGTCCCCGTTGTATTTTATGACTTTTTGTCTTGCAATTCTCGGCTTCGTGAAGGCAGGAAAGCAGTGTTTCCTCTTTCCATTGTACTGTGCACACTATAAGTGCAAAGGTAGCGCTAGTTAAACAAATAAAACCATGATGAATGTAGAGCTGTGAGATAAAAATGAATAATAATTAATGGGGATGTTGGTAAGCAGAACCAGGTAGCGTTCCTATCCACAGGTGCCACAGGAGCACTGAGCTCACAATGAAGGCTCAGGATCTCCATTTACACAGAGAGAAACGGAGATACATAGAGGTCTAGGGGCACAGTGAAATGGCACAGAGTGCACAGTCAGTGATGGACATCATTAGGGACTTTTTTCTTTTTCCATCTGCATGTGGTGTGGGAGGCACAGGGATCATATGCATTCTTTTTTCCAGAGGAGGACAAGAGGCTCAGAGAGGGGAAATTTTAGGTAGAAGTTACTGATAGAGACAGTGAACTCCGTGGGATAACAGTATAATAGAATACTTTTGCAGATGCCGATGGCCCCCTGGTAGCCTGCTCTGTGGGAGTTGCTTGAGTGAGCACAGGTCAGAGAGCTTCTCTAATGGAAGACAAGGGGGTTGGCATGGGTCACTAGGGCAGAGAGATATAAAATCAAGCAGCTCTTGAATGGGAGTGCTAGTCCTGACTCCCCTATGAATTTGTGACAGCTGGGAAAAGTTACTTCCCTTTGTTTGGCTTTGACTACTTCATTCCTCACCCCACAAGAGAGAGCTGAGCCAAGATAATTTATAAGGCTCCTCGCGATTGAAACAGGCTGAGTTGAATATACAGACGTATCACATTGTAGGAATAATTTTAGAATAGTAGCATATTCACCAATGAGTCTAAAGATGCTTAAGTTAAAATTGGGTTTAAACCTAGCTCTCTCTATAGATCATTCAACTTTACAGATACATAAAGAAGGGGTGACTGAGACACAAATAACAGTGGAATTCTTATGTTCTTCAGTATCACCTAATGATGAGGTAGAGGATGAAGCATGTGACATTGTCTCCCAGGCTCTATCATATGTTACAAAGTATGACAATGGAGCAGGTGGGTCTCCATCGCCTCGCTTCAGTTGCTTCCTTTAAAAATAAGAATGAAATGATAGCTTGGTCTTTTCCCAGAGTCATGCCATGTTGATCATGTGTGATATCAGATGCACAGATAGCTTGCAAACTGTAGAGAACTCTGCAAGTCATAGACCGGTATATACACTGTAGAGGTGCAGCATTATTATCATCAGTTACCCAGCGACTTCTGGTATATTCATGTGGGGACAGCAAGCTTTCCTTGGCTGGGTTATTCACTTCCAGCCTCAAAGTTGGTCTTAGGGAAAAGAGCAGATCTATTTCTGTTAGCTTTATCTAAATCCCCGAAGTGACCTGGCTGGTTTCCCAGAACTTCATCAAAGCAGAGTATAAACCATTGGGGCTGGTCAGCCTGAAATGTGAAGAAAATCCATTATGGCTTCCCCTTTGCTAGGCGCTTGACACATTCAAGGGTTTTACGTACCTGGCCCATTTGCTGTTTGAGTAGTAGCTTGCATGTATGACCTTGAAGGAGCCACTCACTTCTCCTTTGTAAGCCTGGGTGTCTTGATCTGCACATTTTAGTTGGGTTGACATGATGAGGTTATTTACAACCCCCTTGAAATAATAAGGTTGTAAAATGAAGAGATCGATATAAACCAGGGTCAGGGCCCCTCCCACAGACTGCTCAAAGTCAGTGTTTCCTGTGTCAGGTGAAATGCTCTCTGGACTTTTTTCTTCTTTTTTCTACCCCCCCCCTCTCTCATATGTAGATTAGACACTAACTTGGATGTCAAGTTTGAGTTACTCTGCCCTAACACCTGAGCCCTCTGGTCACAGACAGAACCAAAAAGTGAGACCTGCTCGCCTTCTGGGCTTCTCATTTCCTCACATTCCAGGCCAGCATTTTGAACTTAGCATTCTGGATTTGTTACCTCCAGGACATGGTGGTCACTCCATAATTACAGCGGAGGAAACCTTAATAATAAGGCAAGGCAATGCCTGGGCATAGGAGACAAAAATCAAAGACATCCCTGGCCATTATCAACAGAAGGCAGAACAGCGGAGTCCAGTGTGTAGGAGAGAGGGAAGGGACATATGTGAAATTCTGGGTCTCATGGCATGCATGTGGGAGCACTTTATAATGAGTCATCGGATGATCATTTGCTGAGTTGAATTCCTTCCTGTGTCGGTCACATTTGTTTTTCCAAATATTACAGTATCAGCGCTGGGGAAGCCTATGATATGCCTGGGAGCAGCCAACCCCTTAGCATGTGTTCTTACTGGGGCAGCAGCAGTTAATGTGTGGGCAAGGCCACAGTGATGTTTTTGCTTTCACCACCAGCCCCATGTGCTAAAGTGTCCACAGGCAGAAAAGGACACAATCTGAAGAAAGTTTCTTTTGTATGTTGTAGTCCCATCCTCAAGCCGTACTGCCCACATACAGTGTGTCTGAGCCAGCCTCTCCCTCCTGCCCTTCCTCTTTTCTTCCTAGTCTATCTCCCTGTTTTCCCTCCCCTCCCTCCTCCTTCCCTCCCCTCTTCCCCCTCCCTCCCCCTCCCTTTTTCCCTCTTCCTCCCCCTCCTCCATCCTTCTCACTCCCCTCCCCTTCCCTTTTTCTCTTTCCAGAGCCCTCCCTCACTCCTCTCCTTCCTTCTCTTTTAAGAGCAGAGGAGGGGATTTTTCCAGTGTTACGTAAAATCCATAGTGGTTATCTACTGGCTCTTACTGCTTCCTTTAAACCCAGATTCTGTTTCCTGGGCTCTTCTACTGATACTTCAAATCATTCAAGCCCTGTTGCTGGAAAAAGTGGTTCAACTCCCATCATTCCGACTGCCGAACACATATACCTGGTCTGTAGATGAACTTCTGCCTCCTACCTACTTCTCACAAATTGCTTCCTCAGCAGCCTCCCATGCCCACCACCATGACAGGCACACAGCAGATATGCAGACTTACTGAACAGTCTTAGCATTTCAGAAACCAGTAGATCAGCAAAGGGAAAACTCAATGGAAAGTATGGGCCCCCTCCTCATTGACAGTCACACAGAGCACTTCAGATTGTTTCTGTAGTTTCTGTCACTGCACCCAAACTGAGAAGGCCTATAGGAACCAATGCAGCAGAAACAGGCGTGGCAGTGGGGGGCATTCCTCCCCCAAATTCCTAGCCATTTACTCAAAGTTTAGTTATGGTTACTCCGTGAAACATGGCACAATAAAATCAAATGGAATATAGGGTAATAGAAAGGCCTTTGTCTGATTAGGGAGATAACGTGGTTGGTGAAGTGCCTTCCGTGCAGTCATGAGGACCTGAGTCAGGATCCCTAGTACCTACACAAGCTGAGCATGATGACAGACATCTAGAACCCCAACATTGCGCAGTAGAGCTGGATCTCATTGGTGGGCACCTGTAGCTCATTGGCCATCCGGTTTATTTGAATCAATAAACTCCAAATTTAGTAAGCAAAAGAAAGGGGGAAGTGGCTTTGGAAGAGACATTCTTCTTTGACTTCTCGCATCCATGTATGAGTTCATACATGTGTATGTGCACCCACATGAACATTTTCATTTAACACATGTGTGCATACCTGCATGTGCACATATATACAGAAATCTTTATAACCAAGATTACATTGCAACAAAGGTATTAATTTCAATAATCAGTCAATAGTTGATTAAGATGAATGGACCCAGTGTCTTTAGATAAACATTAGTATTAGTTATTATCAGCTCCTGTCCCTTCTCTTCTGCACACATAATAGACTCTGTGTCTCAGTCTCTTTGTTGTTGAGCAGAACTATAAAATTTGTCTTATACATGACAATTGGCCTCCTAGGCAGAGTAAACATTGTAAAGCCAACTTGTATTTTTGATGTCTTTTAAACTCTGTTTCTGGCTTATACTTCTCTAGCCTTTGATTCTCTGTTCTTACATGATAAGGGGATGGAGATGAACAAATGGCCCATAATTCATGGCTGGGAACCCACAACACTGGCATACTGCCCCACCCTGTAATTTGCACGTGGGAAATAAGAACATCAGTACCATACCCCCGAAGTTTCAGTTTGTCTGTTCCTATAGTGTTACCCGAGTATTCCTATAGTAGTTCTCTGAGTAGTGGCTCTCCTGCGGGTACTGGCTGGTGTGTACAGATTTTCTTGGGAGCATCCATGCTTCTGAGCAGGATGCTCATCCTTGTGTGCATCCCTTACTACCTCCTTTACAAACCACAGATCAGAGCAAAAACAATAGCACATCCGTATGTCAAAAAATGAACAGTTTTGAGATGCTGGTGACTCTATCTACAAAGGAGTCACTGGCTACTCTGTGCCTTGTGGTCCTGGATAGAAATGTGTTTAAATTCTTCCTCCCAGGAAACTGTGAATGGCATGCGGAAGAGGAGAGGGTCAACACATGGCCACTAATGTGATTAATCCAAGTGTTTAGTATAAATGGCTGCTAGTATTTAGCGGTACCTTAGAGGGATTGAAACTAGTTAAACATATGGGTGGAGGGGGCAGATTAATGAATAAGTCAGCAGCAGTGGAAGGGGTAGGTTATTTTTCAGTGGAGCAGTTAATAAACATCCCTACCTTCACATTACATGTGAGGGATCTCAGCTTAATCCTTTAAATGCTTTCACCATCTGTAATTAGGTAATTAGTTTGGGGAGAGTTGTAGCACATGTACAAGGAGAGAGGAAAACAACAACTGCATATGAATAAATACGAGCTGTTTATTTCATAGCAAAACAGGGCTGTTCAATTCTCTGTTGGTTCAGCATAGCATTGGTCCCAGGATCGACACTGGCCTTCCAGAGAGTAAGAAGGATGGCTTTGCTCTCTGTAAGACCAGGGCAGTCGCTACAGAACTCTGGACTCTTCACAGAATATCAGATGCCCTTGATTAATTTCTAAGCAGGCATCAGGGGAGAGCATAAGGCTATGCCCTGAAGGATTTCCAAGCCACCAGATCTGAAATGAGCCTGGTCCTTTTTTATATATTAAAGAATGCCTTGGTGTACCCTGAAATTCCATGACATCTGGTTCTCATCCTGTCGCTTTTTAATCCTTAATTATTCCCCTCTATATGACTTTCTAGTGCTATGACCTTTTTGTGTTTGAGAGTGAGGCTGGGTGCAAGAGGAAGTTGGAGATCTCACCTCTGAAAAGTTTGCAGTCCCTTGGTAGTTGGGTGAGTAGGACACGTGAATCCGTGAGCCATAATACAATGGGGACACTTTTACCCAATCAATGGGCTGTATGTGAGGGGGTCTCCGTGGGCCTTGGAGACACTGACTTCAGGGTCTTCTCTCCCTTTTGCTCTTCTAACCTCTTCCAGAATGTATTTTCATTTTTCTTCTCCAGATCTGCAACTTCCCTGTTCCTGTCACACTGTACCTTGGGCTTGGCAATATAATAAAGCTGAAGATTGTTTTTAAAATACATTGTCACTGTGACATGTGACAAAAAAGTCATTGCTACTTATCTTTATGGGAAAGACAATTTTCAATTAGGTTCAATAGCATGAAAAAACTGTGGATTGTTCTTTTTTTTACTTGAGTTTCAAGAGAAAGAACATCTCATTTTGGAGAATGAAAGGACATGCAAAGAACGTATAAAAAAAGAAATTGGAAGAATGAACAAAGCGATGAAATTGTACGTGATAGTTAGCCTGAGGTACTCAACTATTTGCTTAATAAGAGAGTTAATGGAATGGGAAAGAAGGTTCAAAAACTGATGGTACAGATTGTACTAATGATGAAAGGGCATATGTAAAATATTTATTTTTGGATCATTGAGGGAATTTATCAAGAAACTGCAATAATTTTTAAAATAGACATTCTTAAACATACAAAAGAATTCTCTCTCAATAAACCCATAATATATCAAAATGCATTAAATTCACCTACCCCACTTAATAGGTCCCACTGTTTAGCAACACAGTGTAGTATTCGGAGTTCCTTTGGTGATCATAGGGATGGCTCATTGCTGTTGCCCAGTGTCAAAAGAGAGCATTAGTCCATGTCATCAAGAAGGATGACATGACAGTTTAAGGATAGTTGATATTAATGTGAACTGCATTTATAACATTGTAAAGTGTAGAAATGGTTAGTTCATCCATCATCAAGTCAGTGAATGTTAGCACTATGAGTCCTGAATTGAATTGTTAATGGTCGATGCCATTATATACAATCATTTTTCATAAAGCAATGGAGAACAAAAATTTATAAGCAAGCTTCATACATTGTTGAACTTTCGCATCTACACATTTAAGATTTAACCCCATCCTCAGGAGATCAGTTTTATGCTGGATTTATAATCCTGTGACTGTTTTAATTTGTAATAAAAGTTTACAACTTGATTTTTTCAAAAAAAGTCAACAAACTGCAAGCACCTGTTAATAAAGGTCTTAAATAATAAAAAAATAATAATCCTGTGACTGAATTTGGATGTGCCACATGGTGCTCTGAAGAGAACAGACTTAGTATATGTGCCCAATTATAGGTGATTTCTCAACAATTTGGAATTAACTATTAGAAGAGCTGTTTAGTATGTCTCCTGAGAAAACCTCAAGGATTTATCTGGCCCAGAAACACTGAGTTACAGAGAACTGACATTATAGCTGCATAGATAATACTCTACACTAAAGATGAACTGAATTTCCAAGAGTTGATGGTTCACTTTACAACGCAGGATTACAATGGGGAAAAGCAGGCCCAACAAAAATGATTCTGATAATTGAGTTGGCTCACACTTTTTTCAGAATCATATTTGCCTACATTCTGTCTGTGCACCACAGGTATGCCTAGTGCCCAAGCAGGCCAGAAGAGTGCATCAGATCCCTTGAGTATGGAGTTACACATAGTTGCAAGCTACCATGTTAGTGCTGGGATTTGAATCCAGGTTCTCTTGAGTAGTAGCCAGTGCTCTTAACAGTTGAACCATCTCTTTAGACCACTATGCCCATTATTTTATGTGTCCTTGTGCTTTATATCAGTCAACCTGCTCCACGATGCCACTCTTTCTGAATACTTCTTTCCCTTGACCCTGCCATTAATCTCCATTAACTTCCCTATTTCATTATTTAGTTGCTTATATTTTGTTTCCATATCTTGATTTTACCACCCACCTGTTTGATTTCTATATTTTTTACTTAGTAATACTATTTTTAAGAGACTTTTTTTTGTTTTTACGAGACAGGGTTTCTCTGTATTGTTTCGGATACTATTGGTCCAGCCCGGCCTCAAACTCACAGAGATCTGCCTGCCTCTGCCTCCCGAGTGCTGGGATTGAAGGCATGCGCCACCACCGCCCGGCTTTAAGAGACATTTTTATTTTCATCCTCTCTGAATGTCATCTATTCAGGTGACAAAACTTGATTAGCAGTCTGTTGAGCCTTGGTGGCAAAGACATGAAGCACATAAGATGGTAACCTTCAGAAGGCTCATAAATTGTTGCTTGAAAACCTTATGGTTACCTTTGAAGACTGTAGTGTGGTTGGTATTAGGGGGAAACTTTATAAAAGTAGACTCAGAAAAGAAAAACTTTATTGAGGACCCGGGAAGAAGGCAGGGATGGAAGGATGACAGGATAAGTAATCCAACACCAGTTTTATAAGTATGGTGTTTGTGTTCAGAGTTCTCTTTTCCTGTCTCAGTCACCTCCTGTCAAGCCTTAGCCTAATAAAGCCAAAGTCACTGGGACATAGTCTTAAAATCTTCTTTAATGACTTAACAGCTTTTGCTTTGAGTGTACCTAGAATTCCATAAGACAGTATGAAGAATGTTTTCAAAGGTTTTGAATTTCAAGTTTTAATCATTTGTTCCTAATGTAGAGAAATGTAATTGACTTTTATGAGAAAGCCAGTCCCAGCAGCCTGCTAAACTGGCTAATTCTAATAGAGCATATTATCTTTTGTATTTTTCACAACACAGTCCTGTTACTATCTACAAATAGACTGTGTTTCATGAGTCTATTATTTACTACTCTGATCAGTTTTCTTTCTAATATTTTTTCCTCTCTAAATGTTTGGTTATTTTTATAAACCAATTATAACTATGATGAAAAATTATTCTAGTGTGACCACGTTTCTCTATTTTTTTTCAGCACATTCATGGTGGCTGCTTTAAAGTTTGTATGAGATAATTCTTTTAACTCTGTTACTCTTCAGGCTTTCTTCTTTTAGTCTTGGGTCACATGCCCCTGTGGGGTTACATGCTTGTTGATTCTAGTTGATTACCATCTGTTTCTAGCATTCAACTTAGAACCAAGATCAGTAAATCTAGCACTAACCAATGTCTTTTGCGTCCCTCTGCCAAGGACTTTTCTTCCCTGGGGTTCTATGTTTACTTGCTTGTTTGTTTTAGTCTATAATTTTTGACTGTTTATGTGGAAGAATTACAGTGCCTTGAAGATTTCCTCACATCTGAGATATTTCAAATTTGTTGTAATTGAAGATTTAAATATCCTGACCTCAAAACAGCAGACAGGACAAGTTGAGAGTAACTGTCAACTGAAACAAGACGCCAAATGTGATTGCTAATCTTGGTTATCAGTTTGACTACATCTAGATCAAACCAAGACACAAGCAACTGGGAACACCTGTGAAGAAATTTTGGATCATTTGAGATAGGAAGGCCCACATCAAATCTGAGCCACCCCTTCTTTAGATAGCCTATATAACATGACCAGGAAGCTTTTGCTTTTTGCCTGCTTGACCATACTAATGCTGGCAAACCCATGTATCCCATTGCTGGGGTGTTCTTTTGCTAGTATTAGAACCTCTGTCTGTGGGATTCCAATGTAGATGGAGGAATAGCATTTCTCTAGAATGCCAGTACCATATTGAGACTGCTGAGACATCCAGTCTAGTGGATGGAACAAGTGCTGGATTCCAGTGTCAGACTACTGGAACTATAGTCTGTAAGCCACTGTAATAAATCCTATATATCTGCCCTCTTCCTCTAGAGAGGACCAAACACTCAGCCAACCAATCAAGCAGTAACCAAGCAACTAGCCAATCAATAAACAACTGTGTGTGGAGAGGTGGTCAGTCAAGATTCCACAGGTTACTCTGAAACTGATCATTTCAAGGTCAACACATTAATATACAATATTGTCTGGGATGCACTGCATGCTCTGTTGGACCAAGTGGCACAGCTGGGCCCTTTTTTAAATTCAAATACGTTTTTAGAAAAGATGTAAATTTCATTCAGCCTCCATTTTTTTTAGGAGAAAAAGATTGAACAACTTGAACAACAAACACCACCTGTTCTACCCATGACTTTAAAACATCTCAAAAGAAACAAAGAAAACAAATTAAACTGCTCAACATTTCATGGAGGTAAACAGCCATTCTTAGTTTCTGATTCCCTTAAGACTCATTTTCAAATTACAATACCGCTCCACTCTGTGACAAATGACTAACGTTGTTTTAGAGAGCAAAGGCTTTTTTGTTCCCTAGGCTGAGTCTCAGTATCCCAGTGTGTAAAATGAAGGAGTTGACATAAATGATAGCAAAACTGTCATTTTTCCCCTTAAGTCCCCTATTGGATGAGGGAGAAACTTTTCCTTCATATATTTCTGAATATGTTAATTTACATAACCAGAGTTACTCTTTAAAAATTCTATATTCAGTGAATATGAGGATTTCCCCTCCAACCTCAGTGGTATAAGCATGTGTTATCTAGAATACATCTTACTATAGTAAGTTAACCCTACTGCAGGAATTCATCATTAACTTTTATTTGAAATGGCAGGATCCACTTTCAGGAACTTTCTGAGGCTGTTATACCCAATGGTCACAATTGAGCAGAACTTTGTTCATCCAAAGGGAAGCCAAAGTTGATTCAGATGTTAAGACTGAGCTCATGCAGTGATTAGTTGGATGAAACAGATACTGAACTTTCTTATGTTAAAAAAACTACAATTCACTTGGAACTCCATCTTGTACTCCATCTATCTCCTTTTAAAATTTGAAATAGGGTTTGAACATCAGACATAGACTTTTGATCTCTATCACCTGTGACCATGAATATTCAGACCTGCGGAGGTTCTTCTGTTAGACACCGATGGATGCTTCCTTAGAGTGGTCCAGATGCTGTGTAGACTCCGTAATCAGTTTGATGACTCTGGGACGGATTATGAGCTTTTGCAGTGTTCTGTCAACAAACCCAAGGTAGAGTGTAATGGATTAAGTGTTACAGGGCTAAGATAGATGCTAGCTCCCATGGAGCCATTCACAGATTGTTGAGAGTCATCCTTTTTTCTGAGTCTGATGTCATCTTTCCCATGAAGCAGGATGGAAATTGCTGGGATTTTCATAGTCTGTGCAACTTTTTTCAACTTCTTTATTGACTCTTCGGAGTTTCATACATGCATCCCAATATCCTTCACCTCCAGGTCCTCCTATACTCCCCTCATACCTGCCACCCCCCACTCCCCCCCCACCCCCTCACCCCCTCCCCCCGTCTATGTGATTTTTAGAGATGGGGACAGGAAGGCCCATTGCCACTTTCCTAAGAACTTTGGAAAATGACAAAGGTGCTTTTAGTTGTTACCGTAACTGGGAGTGGTCATTGAAGGCACTTGGGAAGCCTGGAAAAGACTAGACAGACTTACAAGTGCTGAATGATTGTATTAACTAATGTGCCCCTAAATTATTCCCACATTAGCAAATGATATCTGAGGTTGTTTTCCTGTTGTTAGTATTCTTCAGAAGGCTTGTGTTGAGTCTTATTTTGCTGTTCTCTCATAAATTTGTGAGATTTTCCTCATTCATATTCTAAACAGATTGCTGTAGAAATTCAAATTCAGAATGATGTCTATGACACTCCCATTTTTTCCTTATTCAGATATTGCTGACACCGTGTCAGGAATTCTAAGTATTTTGCCCTGTGATTGTGTGGTATCCACATATGTAAAGAGACTTCCTCGTCTGGGCATTTTCTCCTCCGGAGTCATCTGAACTGATTTTTAGCTTCCTTCCTTCTTTCTTTCAAAGGGGAAGGTCAGGAGAAGGATTCTCCTACTGAAGCAGAACTGGTTTCAGCACATTCAAATGCCATTTCATGGTCCTGTCAACATTCTTTCTTTTATGAATCTTTTGTTGACTGCCTCCCTGAGCTGCTGAGAAGGAGGGAGGTGGGAGACAGAAGGGTTTGGCACAAGGGAGCAACCAGAAACATTTCTATTTTCCCTTATTTTTTTAAGCACTTAACCTTTTCTGGTTGTGCTGAAGCTGATAAGCTTTTTCCAGAAATGCCCAAAAGAGGATACCTATTTCCAAAAGTAAAGTGTGTGTTGTGTGGGGGTGTTTTGGAAAGATGACTCAGAGGTTAAGAATACTGGCTGCTCTTTCAGAAGAACCAGGTTCTACTTCTAGCACCCACAACTGTCTGCAACTCCCATTCCACAGGATATGATACCCTTTTCAGGCCTCTGTGGGGGGTGTGCACAGGTGGCACACAGAGAGACATGCATGCAAAACACCTGCACACATAAAAGTAAAAAGTGATTAATTATTTAAGTGTGGAACAAAGCAAGTGAAGTTTGTTGAGTGAATCAATCAATTTGTTATAATTTGGATACATTTCCCCAAGGACCCTGGTGATAAAGGCTTTGGTCCTAGCACATGGTCAGTTGTATGTAATAGAATTCAAGAAGTAGGGGCCAAAGGGCGGAAGTTCGGCTTCTAGAGCATTCCCTTGAAAGGGATACTGAGACTTCAAATGTTCATTCTTTCTCCTTGCTTCTTGGCTACATTAGTGTTGGTAGATTTCTCTTTTCCCACTGTTCTCCTTTCCTCAGACTCAAATGCAACAGGGCCCAGAAGCTAAGGACTGAAATCTGTGAAACCCAGAGTTAAATATTCATTCTAAGTTGATTATCTTGGTTATTTTGTCATTGGCTCTCAGAAGCATTTTGAGAGTTTTTTTTTTTTTTTTTTTGTTCTTCTCAGTTAGCATTTACCCCCTCTTCCTCCAACCATAGAGTGTTATCTGTAATGTCATTTGGTCCGGTTACCATAGAATGTAAACTGTAATGTCATTTGGTCAGGTTGCCATAGACTGTTACTTCTAATGTCATTTGGTCAGGTTCTGTTAAAGTGTGTCTCAAGTCTTCTAAAATGCTATCTCTCTCCCAACATTTTTTCTTAACATTGTAGAGCTAGAGACCAGTGAGTTGGAAGTGATTACTGTGTGAGTATGCAGTCCAGCAAGAGAAACAAGAGTGACCCTGTATCAACAAAGGAGAGAACCTGAAGGAGACCTCTCCCCGCAACCCCCCGTGCCCCCCCCACCACAGCAGGATCCTTCTTCCTGACCCTGAATTAGGCACAAACCACACCCAAACACCTGTTTTCACAGATCCTTTATTTATTTATTTTTTTGGTATGCAAATTGTTTTCATCTTTACTTTTTTCCTTTTTAAAATTTAAATTATAAGCAAGCTTGTTTTACATGTCAATCCCAGTTCCCCCTCCCTCCCCTTCTCCCCTGTACCCCACTGATCCCCTCCCCCATCCCATACCCTTTCTGCTCCCGGGATGGTGAGGCCTTCCATGGAGGATCTTCAAAGTCTGTCATATCATTTGGAGCAGGGTCTAGACCCTCCCCAGTGTGTCTAGGCAGAGAGTATCCCTCTATGTGGAATGGGCTCCCAAAGTCCATTCGTGGACTAGGGATACATACTGATCCACTACCAGAGGCCCCATGGATTAACCAGACCTCCAAACTAACATCTACCTTCAGGAGGTCTAGAACAGTCCTACTCTGGTTTCCCAGCTGTCAGTCTGGGGTCCATGAGCTCCCCCTTGTTCAGGTCAGCTGTTTCTGTTTCTCCAGCCTGGTCTTTACTCCTTTGCTCATCACTCCTCCCTTTATGCAACTGGATTCCAGGAGTTCAGCTCAGTGTTTAGCTGTGGGTATCTGCCTCTGCTTCCATCAGCTACTGGATAAAGTCTCTAGGATGGTATTTAAGGTAGTTATCAATCTCATTATTGGAGAAGAGCATTAAAAGTAGCCTCTCCACTATTGCTTAGATTATCTTGAGGTCAATCTTGTAGATCTCTGAACATTTCCCTAGTACCAAATTTCTTTTCAAATCTCTAATGGTGCCCTCAATTATGGTATCTCATTTCTTGCTTTCCTCTATTCTTCCTCTGACTCTATCTTCCTGTTTTCTCATGTCTTCCTCTCCCCTCCTCTTCTCCCTTTCTCTTTCTCCTAACTCCTTCTCCCCTCCTCCCATGCTCCCAATTAGCTCAGGAGATCTTGTCCCTTTCCCCTTCTCTTAGGGTCCTCCCTGTTTCTTAGCTCTTCTGGGGGAGGGGATTGTAGGCTGGTAATACTTTGCTCTATGTCTAAAACCCATATATGAGTGAGTACATACCATGTTTATCTTTCTGTGACTGGTTTACCTCACTCAGGATGGTTTCTTCTAGTTCCATTCATTTGCCTGTGAATTTCAATAGTCCATTGTTTTTCTCTGCTGAGTAGTCATTCATTGTGTAAATGTACCACATTTTTTCCATCCATTTTTCAGGTGAGGGGCATCTAGGTTGCTTTGAGGTTCTGGCTATTACAAATAATGTTGCTATGAACATGGTTGAACAGAAGTCCTTGTTGTAAAACTGCACATGTTTCAGTATATTCCTAAGAGTGGAATTGCTGGATCTTGTGGTAGACTGATTTTCACTTTCCTGAAGAATGTCCATACAAATCTCTAAAGTAGCTCTACAAGTTAACACTCCCACCAACAGTGGAGGGGTGCTCCCCTTTCTCCATATCCTGTCCAGCATAAACTGTCATTGGTGTTTTTGATTTTAGGCCTTCTGACAGGAGTAAGATGGTATCTCAGAGTTATTTTGATTTGCATTTCCCTGATGGCTAAGGATGTTGAGCAATTTCTTATGTGTCTTTCAGCTGTTTTAGATTCCTCTATTGAGAATTCTCTATTTAGTTCTGTACCCCATTTTTAAATCGGATTATTTGGTTTTTTGGTGACTAGCTTCTTGAGTTCTTTGTATATTTTGGAAATGAGCCTTCTGTCCAATGTGGGTCTGGTGAAGATATTTTCTCATTCTGTGGGCTGCCATTTTGTCCTGTTGACTGTGTCCTTTGCCTTACAGAAGCTTCTCAGTTTCAGGAGGTCCCATTTATTAACTGTCAATCTCAGTGCCTATGCTACTGGTGTTAAGTTCAGAAAGTAGTCTCATGTATCAATCTGTTCGAGGTTACCACCTACTTTTTCTTTTAAGTACAGTGAGGATGGATTTATGTTGAGGTCTTTGATGCATTTGGACTTAAGTTTTGGGCATGGCTATAGATACAAATTTATCAGAAATATTCTACATGCCAGCATCCAGTTATGCCAGCACAATTTGTTGAGGATGCTTTCTTTTTTTTTCCATTGTATAATTTTAGCATCTTTGTAAAAATCAGGTGTTTGTAGGTGTGTGGGTCCATATCAGGGTTTTTAACTTGATTCTATTGGTCTACCTGTCTATTTTTGTGCCACTACCAAACTGTTTTCAGACTATAGCTCTATAATAGAGCTTGAAGTCACGGATGGTGATGCCTTCTGAAGTTCCTTTATTGTACAGGGTTGTTTTGGCTATCTTGGGTCTTTTGTTTTTCCATATAAAGTTGAGAATTGTTCTTTCAAAGTCTGTGAAGAATTGTGTTGGGATTTTGATAGGGATTGAATTGAATCTGTAGATTGCTTTTGGCAAGATTGCCATTTTTACTATGGTGATCCTACCTATCCAAGAGCATGGGAGATCTTTCCATTTTTTTGTATCTTCTTTAATTTCTTTCTTTAAGTTCTTGTTATATGGGTCTTTCACTTACTTGGTTAGTGTTACCTCAAGGTATTGTATGTTGTTTGTGGCAATTGTAAAGAGTGATGTTTCTCTGATTTCCTTTTCAGCCCATTTATCTTCTGTATATAGTAGACCTATTGATATTTTTTAGTTAATCTTGTATCCTGCCACTCTGATGAAGGTGTTCATCAGCTGAAGGAGTTACCTGGTAAATTTTTTCAGGTCACTTATGTAAACTATCATATCATCTACAAATAGTGAAAGTTTGACTTCTTCTTTTCAAATTTGTATCCCCTTGATCTCCCTTTGTTGTCTTATTGCTCTGACTAGAACTTCAAGTACAATATTGAAGAGATATGGATAGAATGTATAGCCTTGTTTTGTTCCTTATTATAGAGTAATCATGTTGAGTTTCTCTCCATTTAGTTTGATGTTGGCTGTTGGTTTGCTGTATATTGCTTTTATTATTTTTAGGTATGTTCCTGATTTCCCTTACCTCTCCAAGACCTTTATCATGAAGAGGTGTTGGACTTGACGAAGGCTTTTTCAGTATCTAGTGAGATGATCATGTGATTTTTCTTTTTCAGTTTGTTTCTTGGATCCTTTTGATTGGAAAATATTTTCCAACCCTTATCTCTGAGTTACCATCTGTCTTTGAAGTTAAAATGTGTTTCCTGTATACAGCAGAAGGATGGATTCTGTCTTTGTGTCCATTCTGTTAGCCTGTGTCTTTTTATAGGTGAGTTAAGACCATTAATATTCAGGGATATTAATGACCATCGAATGTTCATTCTTGTTTGTTTTCGAATTGTTGTTGGTGGAATTGTGTGTGGTTTCATCCCTTTTTTCTTTTGGCCATTGGTAAAGTGGGATTATCTATTGCCTATGTTTTTCTGGTTGTAGTTAACTTCCTTGGGTTGGAGTTTTTCTTCCAGAACTTTCTGTAGGGCTGGATTAGTTAGTGGACAAGTATTGTTTAAATCTAGTTTTGTCATGGAATATCATGTTTTCTCCATTCATAGTAATTGAATGCTTTGCTGGATAGTGTAGTCTGGGCTGGCATCATGGTCTCTTAGTGTTGGTAGAATATTTGGCTTTCAGAGTTTCCATGGAGAAGTAAGGTATAATTCTGATAGCTTTGCCTTTATATGTTACTTGACCTCTTTCCTTAGTTGGTCTTAATATTCTTTCTTTATTCTGTATGTTTGGGGTTTTGATTATTATGTGGAGAGGGGACTTTTTTTCATGGGCCATTCTATTTATTGTTCTGTAAGCTTGTTGTACTTTCATTGGCACGTCTTTCTTTAGGTTGGGAAAGTATTCTTCTATGATTTTGTTGAATATGTTTTCTGCACCTTTGAGGTGGGTTTCCTCACCTTTTTCCAGACCTATTATTCTTAGGTTTGATCTTTTCATGGTGCTCCATATTTCCTGGATATTTTGTGTTAGGGATTTGTTGCACTTAAGATTTTCTTTGGTCGATGAATCGATTTATCCTAGTGTATCTTCAACTCCTGAGATTCTCTCTTCCATCTCTTGTATTCTGTTGGTTATGCTTGCATTTGTAGTACCTGACCGTTTTCCCAGTTTTTCTATGTCCAGCATTCCTTCAGTTTATCCTTATTGTCTCTGTTTCATTTTTCTGGTCTTGAACTGTTTCCTTCATCTATTTGATTGTTTTTTTTTCTTGGCTTTCTTTAAGAGATTTGTTGATTTCTTGTATTTTTTTGGTTTGTTTTTTCTTCCATTCTTTAAGGAATTTTCTCATATCCTCGTTTAGGGCCTCTATCATTTTCATGAAGTTGTTCTTTTTTTTTTTTGGTTTTTATGAGACAGGGTTTCTCTGTATTGTTTTGGAGGCTGTTGATCCAGCCCGGCCTCGATCAAACTCATAGAGATCCGCCTGCCTCTGCCTCCCAAGTGCTGGGATTAAAGGTGTGCGCCACCACCGCCCGTCCAATGAAGTTGTTCTTAAGGTCATTCTCTTCTGCTTCATCTGCATTGGGATGTTCAGGTCCTACTTGTGTAGAGTCCCTAGACTCTGGCGGTGTCACATTCATTTTTCTGTTGTTGAATGTGTTTTAATATTGTCTTCTTCCCATGCCGTCTTCCAGTGGGTACAGAAGGAGTCTCTTCCTCTACTAGTGGGTATGGGTCCAAGGTTCCCTCCCAGTGGGCAAGCAGGTCCAATACTCTTCCCGGGAGTGGAGGGGGGACTAGTACCAGGGCCTTGGCAGTCTCTGGGTGGGTTGGACAACTGGCATGGGTTCCCCAGTGTGCAGTCCCCAGGCGGCTCCAAGCAGGACACCAGAAGCCATAGATTCTTTATTAAGCAGGGAAGACAAATTGAAGTGGCTGCTTTCTAATTCAGGCAGAAAACAGCAGCAAATGTCCTTGCTGGTATCCTTTTTTTTTTTTGACGGGTCTAGTGAACTTTATTGATGGTATTCAAGAGAGCAGGGCTCCCTAAACCCCTCCTTTATTCTGGGGGTCTGGGATGGAAACTGTGAGGGAGATGACCAGTGTGGTGTTGGACAGGGACTGCTCAGCAGCCAGGGCCTCTCTCTTGCTCGAGTCCTTGCTGGGGTGGAGGGTCCAGGGTGGGTCTCTTACTCCTTGGAGGCCATGTAGGCCATGAGGTCCACCACCCTGTTGCTGTAGCCGAATTCATTGTCATACCAGGAGATGACCTTTACGAAGTTGTCATTGAGAGCAATGCTAGCCCCAGCATCAAAGGTGGAAGAGTGGGAGTCACTGTTGAAGTCGCAGGAGACAACCTGGTCCTCGGTGTAGCCCAGGATGCCCTTCAGTGGGCCCTCGGACGCCTGCTTCACCACCTTCTTGATGTCTTCATACTTGGCAGCTTTCTCCAGGCAACATGTCAGATCCACGACGGACACGTTGGGGGTAGGAACACGGAAGGCCATGCCAGTGAGCTTCCCCTTCAGCTCTGGGATGACCTTGCCCACAGCCTTGGCAGCACCAGTGGACGCAGGGATGATGATCTGGGCAGCTCCACGGCCATCACGCCACAGCTTCCCGGAGGGGCCATCCACAGTCTTCTGGGTGGCCGTGATGGCATGGACTGTGGTCATGAGTCCTTCCACAATGCCAAAGTTGTCATGGATGACCTTGGCCAGGGGGGCTAAGCAGTTGGTGGTGCAGGATGCATTGCTGACAATCTTGAGGGAGTTGTACTTGTCATGGTTCACACCCATCACAAACATGGGGGCATCAGCAGAAGGTGCGGAGATGATGACCCTCTTGGCTCCACCCTTCAAGTGGGCCCCAGCCTTCTCCATGGTAGTGAAGACGCCAGTAGACTCCACAACATACTCGGCGCCAGCATCACCCCATTTGATGTTGGTGGGATCTCGCTCCTGGAAGATGGTGATGGCCTTCCCGTTGATGACAAGCTTCCCGTTCTCAGCCTTGACTGTGCCTTTGAACTTGCCATGGGTAGAGTCATACTGGAACATGTAGACCATGTAGTTGAGGTCAATGAAGGGGTCATTGATGGCAACAATGTCCACTTTGCCAGAGGTGAAGGCAGCCCTGGTAACCAGGCGTCCAATACGGCCAAATCCGTTCACTCCGACCTTCACCATTGTGTCTCAGGAACGGGGCTGGCATTGCACGAAGAGATGCGGCTGCGTCTAGAACAGGGAGGAGCAGAGAGCCGCTGGTATCCTTTTTAAGAGGTGGGAACAGTGAGGTCTGAAGGAGACAGCGGCTCAGGGAGAAGGGGCAGGGGACAAGGGAAAGGGAATAGGGTTATCTTCCTGTAGATAGAGAGGAAACATAAGTGGTACATAGGCTGATGGCAGTTTACAAAGGAAAAGGGGGAAACCCTGTGTTAGGATGAGGTGTTGAATTTTAACTGGGCATGCTAATTAGGTGAACCAAAGGGGGATTTTTATTTCTTTACTTTTGTCATCAGCCTCAGGAGAAAGAAGTGAACAAATAAAGGGACTAGACCTCAGTAGGTGTGTAGTTTTAGGAATGTAATCTAATGGTTTTTAGGAAGGCAGAGGGAATGGGAGAGAAGGGAAAGGCCTGTCAAATGCTGGAATGACTAGTGTTCATCTAGAACTGACTACTGAAGTTGCCCTATGTCTTTCATACATGCACTGTGGCACAGGCCTACATGAGCAGACACACACACACACACACACACACACACACACACACAGGATGATATAATGATGGTGATAATAATTATAATAATTCTTAAGTGTTTGGAGCTGTGGCAAACAAAATCTCAGGTGTTCTGAAATAGCCAACTCATTTAATAACTCAGAGAGGAGTTGTATTTCTAAAGAAATACAAAGCAAGTTGCATCTATAATTTAAAAATATCTAGACCTCAATTAAAAATGATGATAAAAAGAAAGAGGGGAACTAACTATAAATTATTATAAACTCAACATATCCAGGATATTATAATTTCTATGTATCCAGTATAAACTTCTGAGTAAAATGTTCATATTTTGATGTTAAAATCTGCTCTGTACTTGGAGAATGTCTGAAGCTACAGTTGCAGCACTAATTTACTGTATGTGGCTATTTTAAAATTGATCGGACAGCAAGGCAAACATGCCGGATGCCTTGTTTGGAGTTCATGGCACAGGTCCCCATGGAACTGCACTTCATTGCTTTGCGGTCTTTATCAGTGAGAAAAGTGATAGCTGCTCTAGTTTGTAGAACTTCATTTTCTAAAATGATTTCCAAGAACACTACTCCTAGGAGATACAGTACCAAAAAAAGAGGTTTAATAGTCATCTGGTTTGAGAAATACCCTATAGTGGTAGGTATTCGAATATGCAACAATATCTTAAAAAAACAGACAGTACTGCGAGGAGCAATTTTCTGATTAACTCATTTCAAAGTCTTTTGACTAGGGGATTGTTTCATTTTGTTCTCTCCCATTCCCTACTCCATGGAATAAACTTAGAGAAACATCACAGAGTGTTTGTATCCAAGTGAGGAAATCTATCTGAAATATGTATTGATGTTTGATAATGATTGTCAAGCTTAGGCTCACACATCAGTTATCAGCCTTTCGAATCTATCTTACTGTTTCAACATTAGTCTATAGATGTTTTCTTCTAGTGGTATACTAATTTTAATGACGCCATCCTATTTGCTCCTTCATTATAGTCAATAATAATAGATGTAATGCAGAAGAAAACTTAGGTCACAAAGTTCCTATTTTAAGATAATAACATCTCCCTCATGTGGAGTAGCCCAAGTGGGTGTTCGGTATCTGAACTCAGGTCCTTATGATTGCACTGACTGATCCATCCATCAGTGTGGGTCTATCCCTTCATGAATCCCCTTTCACTGTTTCCATTCTCCTTCCCTACTCTAATTTCTCTTCTATTTTTTCCCTCACTATCACTGATCATCTAAAATAATCTTCCAGGCTGGAAAACCAGCTTTCATCGAGTTCTTAGTATTTGAGACAAGATCCATGCCAAATATTTGAATGGAGAAGGATTGCTATTCAAACTCAGCTTTTAGTTAGGCTGCCTTCTGGTATAGACAATCCATGAACCATAGATAAGAGTGACTCATGAGAGAGCAGAATCCTCTGGAAGTTACAGGAAGCAGCCCCAAGAGAGGGGTGGCTAACTTGCTGGGGAAGGTGGGAGGTGAAGTGTTTCTGGAATATGCCACTGACCAGAAGCATCAGGCAAAGGAGAAGCACTTTACAGGAAGTCTAGTAAGTGGCTTTACAGAGGGCCAATGCTCTACTGCAGTGGGAAAAATTTGCAGCCATGAACTGGGACATTCAAATCATTCAATATTTAGTGGAAATCTTGGAGTGAGACCCACAGCACCAGTGCCCCTTGGGCAATGACTTCCCAGCATTTTTAAAGCCTTGAAAAAGTCATTGACATTTTGCTCGGAAGCAAACATTACTTTCTCTTCCTATAGCAAGAGGGGAGAGCTTCTACCTGGCACCAAGTGTAAGGGACTCCAAGCAAGCAAGATCATATTTGTAGTTTCCAGTGACAAGTCTTTTTATTACCGACAGGAAAGGATGAAATCTCAGACCTAGAGAAAGGGGGTAACTGAAAACATTTACTTTATCAGATGCTGTTTTAGATGAAAGGCCAGGATTCATCTTCATATTTTGCAAGGCATACAAGCAGCTTTCAGGAAAGGGATGTGCTGACAGACACTCGCTCCCTTGGCTATTAAATGTGCTGGAACATATTTTAAAAACAGTTTAGAACTAAAATCATGCCCATTTATGTCTTCCATTCCTTTGAGGCCTTTTAGTGATAGACAAGTCCGAACTGCATTTATTCATGTGGGAGAAGAATTATCTTTGATTACCAAATGGTTTCTGTGTGCATAAAAGCTATAATAAACCACTTTTGCATGTGTTGGAGTAGGTGTGTTCTTGTGAAATGAAAGATGGGGAGCAGTTAGGAGAAAGGAAATTTCCTGCAAGCATAAAAGTACAGTTATTTCTACATCTCTCTGCAGTCCTGGCTTTAATTTTTAACATGCAACTATTTTGAGTTACTTCTGTTGTTGTCATTAAACCTCTAGGTGGGCCTTTACGAAGGAGTAGACCCACACTTATGCAGGAGGTTGTCTGGGGTTTGAGTGAGATGGTTTAGTCTGCCAAAAGAACTTGCCTTGCAGCCATGAGGACTTGAGTGCAGATCCCAAGCACCCATATAAAAGTCAGGTGTGGCTGCCTGTCCTTGTTGGACAATTGAGGTGGAGAGAGAATGACTCCTGGGGAATCACTGGCTGGCCACTCAGTCTAGCTGAATATTTGGTAGGATTTGGGTTTAGTTATAGACCATATCTCAAGGGTCTAAAGTGGCAAGTGAAAGAGCAGGACAGTGGCAGCTTCCTCTGGCCTCTGCGTGTTTAAGCATACCCTGTCTAGGCACCTGTGAACATATGCATACAATACATGTACACACACTAGAAAGAGAGATGAAAGAGACAGAGAGACAGACAGACAGACAGACAGAGAACAAGAGAGCAACACAGAGAGAGAGAGCAACAAAGAGAGAAAGAGAGAATTTCTATAAACAGCCACATGGTGAAAGAGACATTAAAAGAATCACTCTGACCAGCTTGACCAACCTTTTTCAGTCACACTCTGACGCTTGTCACTTGTAGAGATAAATATGCAAAACTGAATCTCTAATATGTATAATTGTATTTCCATCACTTTTAATGTTTTTCTTTTTTTCCCCTATGAAGCAACGAGTGCTCATTATAGACACATAGAGAATATAGACAGGTAAGAAGAAGAAACTAAAGTTCCCAGTGATGTCTTATGCCTACAAAACATCAACATTCAGTGATTATATTCTATGTTTTTTTCTTACCCATTCTGCAACACTAAAGAAATGAGATTATGGAACCTCTGGCAACCCCAGCTTCAGGAAAGACATCAGTCCTTCCAGACCCCAACCTCTGGTGACCCCAGCTTCAAGTGAGCTTGGGTCTCCCTGGGGCCACTCCCTATCCCCCATCTCATCACCCATACCCTCAATCTTCCTGGGGGCTGCTCCTGGCATCCAGAGGACCCACCTACACAGGAAAGGTATCAGCCCTTCTAGGCCCCAAACTCCGGCGACACCAGCTTCAGCTCCTGGCATCTAGAGGACCCACATACACAGGAAAGACATCAGTCCTTCCAGACTCCAACCTCCGGTGGCCCCAACTTCAGCTTCAGCATCCCCAGCTTCAGCTTCAGGAAAGAAGGAGACCAGTGGAGATAGAGAGACCCCACCTGCACCCACTAGAAGAAAAGATGGGAAGAAGACAGAATTAAGAGCTCACTCAGCAATCTAGAGACCTAATGCCAGGAAGACCTGAAAAGCACTACATAGATGAAGCAGAAGAGACAGACCTTAAAAATTATTTTATGAAGATGATAGAGACCCTCAAAGGGGAAATGAGGAAACCCCTTAAAGAAATAAAAGAAGAAACAAACAAAAAAAATCCATGAAATGGGGCAAAAGGCAAACCAAAAAAATTCAAGAAATAAACAAATCTCTCAAAGAATCTAAAGAGTACCAAGAAAAAGCAACCAAACAAATGAAGGAAAAAACTCAAACAGTTGAAGGATTGAAAGCTGAAATAAAAACAATAAAGAAAACACAGAATGAGGGGATGCTAGAAATAGAAAAGCTAGGTAAATGATCAGGAACTACAGATGCAAGTATCACCAATAGAATACAAGAGATAGAAGAGAGAATCTCAGGTATTGAAGACTCATTAGAGGATATACAGTCGACAACCAAAGAAAATCTCAAAACTAACAAATCCCTAACACAAAATATCCAGGAAATATGGGACACCATGAAGAAGCCAAACCTGAGAATAATAGGTATAGAAGAAGTTGAAGAAATACAGCTCAAAGGTACAGAAAATATATTCAACAAAATCATAGAAGAAAACACAGTCAACAAGACAAAAAGGCAGTCCACAGAATGGGACAAGATATTCACTAACCCCACATCTGAGAGGGCTGATCTCCAAAATTTACAAGAACTCAAGAAGCAAGTCTCCAAAACACCAAAGGATCCAATTAAAAGGTGGGGTACAGAACTAAATAGAGAATTCTCAATATAGGAGGCTAAAATGACGAAGAGACACTTAAGAAAGTGCTCAACATCCTTAGCCATCAGAGAAATGCAAATCAAAACAACTCTGAGAAACCATCTTACTCCTGTCAGAATGGCTAAAATCAAAAACACCGAAGACAATTTATGCTGGAGAGTGTAAAGAGAAGCTTTTTCTTTGAGAGAAGCTTTCCTGCCCACCTGGTTCTAGATCCGCATCAGTCCCAAATAAACACACAGGAGGCTATATTAATTATGAAGCTGTTGGCCTTGCTTGTTTCTTACTGGCTAGCTCTGACTTAAGTAATTACCCCATAATTGTTAATCTAAGTATATTTCTTACCGGAGAATAGTTCCGGGCTTCCTACCCCATGGCGTTATATGTTGACTCTGCTGTGTTTCTCCTTCCCAAAGTCCTCCTGGATTCCTAGTCCCCCCTATCTAGATTCCCTATAGGCCAGACAGTGCTTTATTGACAAATGCAGGCAAATAACAGGACTTCCCCAACATCAGAGGATGTGGAGAGAGGGGAACACTCCTCCACTGCTGGTGGGAGTGCCAACTCGTACACCCACTTTGGAAATCAGTATGGAGATTCCTCAGGAAAATTAGAATCAATCTACCACAACACCCAGCAATTCCACTCTTAGGCATGTATCCAAAAGATGCAAATTCATACAAGGACATCTGCTCCCCTATGTTCATAGCAGCATTATTTGTAATAGCCAGAACCTGGAAGCGACCTAGATGCCCCTAAACGGAAGAGTGGATAGAGAAAATTTACACAATGGAGTACTCCTCAGCAGAAAAAACAATGGAATCTTAAAATTCGCAGGTAAATGGATGGCACTAGAAGAAACCATCCTGAGTGAGGTAACCCAGTAACAAAAAGACAAACATGGTATGTACTCATATATAAATTTTAGACATGGATCAGGATATTGCCAGTCTGTACTTCCACTGACAGAAAGTCTGGGAAAACAGGAAAGAACCTGAGAGATATGCTTGGTACCCCAGAGAAGAGGAATGACGCAAGATCTTCTGAACAGATTGGGGACATGGTGAGGGGTGGGGGGGTTAGTGGGAGCTGGGAAGAAGAAAGGAGGAGAAGAGGAAGAGAGAGTAGTTCACGGGGGAACAGGAAAGTTGAGTGGGGGGGGGTAGAATAGGGTGAAGAGGGAATCATAGGTTAGAAAACAGATCTGGTACCAGTGAGACCTCTAGTGATCTAAAGGGATGACACCAACTGGCAATCTAAACAATAGTGGAGAGACCACCTTAAATGCCCATTCCTGATAATGCACTTGATGTCTATAGCCATCCTAGAACCTTCATCCAGTGACTGATGGAAGCAGAGGCAAACACCCACAGTTAAACACTGAACTGAACCCATGGAACCCAGTGACAGAGAAAGAGGAGCAATGAGCAAATTGGCAAAGAATGGGCTGGCAAAACCAGCAGAGACAGCTAATCTGAACAAGGGGGGGAGCTCTTGGACCCCAGACTGACAGCTGGGAGGTCAGCATGGGACTGATCCAGACCCCCTGAATGTGAGAGTCAGTGAAGAGTCCTGGGCAACCTATGGAATCCTTGGCAATAGATCAGTGTTTATCCCTGGCATACAAACGGACTTTGTGTGTCCATAACACAAAGAGCGATGCTCTCTCAGCCTGGACTCTTAGGGGAGTGCCTGGACCCTGCCCTGAGTGAAAGGACAGACTCTAGATATCCCCTGTGTGGAAGGAAGTGGGGATAGGGTGTTAGGCTTGGGGGCCAATGGTGGGGGGGGGTACAGGAGGAGGGGAGGGAGAGGGAACTGGGATTGACATGTGAAGCAAGCTATTTAAAATTAAAGTAATAATAAAAAAGTATGAAAGTAAAAAAAGAATAAATGAGATTATGTTACACAAATTATTTCGTATCCCAACTTTTTCATTTTAAAATTCTAAAACAAAACAAAATGTTGAAGTTAATAAATGTTTTTGACAGACAAAATTGACATAGATGTATGCTATTTCATTACATAGATAGATCCCAATATACTTAAACCAAATATTACTTTTGGGCATTTGTTTTCCATTCTTGCCATATTATATACAAAATTGCAGGAAATATCCTACTCACTATATTCTACATTGATTTGAATTTGACTTATAAGAACAACCCACCAAAGGGAATTTCTTGGTCAAATGCTGCTCACACATTTCCTTGCTTTTGACATACTTTGAAGAGTGTTCCCCAATAATTAAATATATTCTTGTTTATACTACAGGTATGAGTTCCCAAGAATGCTTAATTCCAATCAATATGGCCAACTATACTAATAATTGTTTTATTTAGTTTATCTGAAGTTCTTGGACCCTACTCTTTCAATTTATATAGTGAGTACAATAAGGTATAGGTTAAGGTGGTATGGTTAGGATTAAGTCATTCAAGGGGGGTGTGGAGGTGTAGGGTCTGCTCCATAGTAAGAGGCCTGATTTAAGTGGACCCAGATAAATGCCTCTCAGTGGATAAGGATTCTTGCTCTGCAAGTCAGCTGACCTGAGTTCAAGTCCTCAGTGCCCCATACAAATCTTCATGAGCCCATAACCTCAGCACATGGGATTTGAGGTAAGCAGAACTATAGAACTTTGCTGTCAACAAACGTTGAAGAATGTGATCTTCTGAGTCAGTGAGATACTCTATCTTGATACACTCAAATGGAGACCAGGGGGACACCTGAATTCCTCCTCTGTCCTCCACATGAAAATCCTCCACATGAAAATAGGTGGATACACACACTAGGACACTCATGTACATGCAATGTGTACATGAGAGTGCATGTGCACACACACACAGAGAGAGAGAGAGAGAGAGAGAGAGAGAGAGAGAGAGAGAGAGAGAGAGAGAGAGAAAGAGGACTAAGTTCATGGTGAACAGTGAGCTCACAGATATCTTTAGATGTTTGACAGGCTATTCACGTGATCTGTAGGAATTTCATGATAAGGATACTTCTGAGCACCTGTGACCACTATAAGACAGAAAGGCATGCCTCTGGAACTCTTAGAATCAATTCAAAATCAAGTGAGACAAGTGGACTTGAGCAGTTGTAGGGTCCTTAGGTTGGGTAATTTAAAGTGAACATAGACATTGGCAAATGATTGGAAAATTCTGAAAAACAGAAAGAGGAAAATGATTGCTCATGAGCTGTTTCCATTAAACTTCATTCAACATTGCGATGATGGTCTGTAAGGAAAAAGTCACTCCCCCATCTCCGGGCTGTGCAGTAATAGAACAGAATGGTAAAACAGGGTGTGTTTGTGGACCAGCCACTGATGGCTAATTTGAGTTATTCTCCACACCTATATTTATGTTTATAAGGAATAGCCATGATACTGAGTAGTGTCTCAGAGGGTAAAACAAGGGGATTCAGGGAGTCACTTAGCAGAGAGCCTGATGATTAAGAACTGTCTACCGTATAGATGTTATTATGTTTTCTTATGTTCTGGCCCTCTGCCTTCAGCTACACAAAGGGCTTACTGACTGAGGATTCTGTAAGTTGTTGGCTGGGCTCAAGAGGCCAACAAGCATTACCCCTACCATTCATCACTGTCTGTAGTGTCCTCTTGAGCAAGAGCATCATGGGGAACACTCGTCCCTTGTTTTCTTAAACGTAATGACATGTTTGTTGTTGTTATTGTCTTTTAAAGACTTGTTTTGTCTTCCAGAGTTACACAGTTTGTTGTGTCTCCCTTTCTGTGCTGTGGCTAGGAAGCTTCGGGGGGAATTTATGGCTGATCCCTGTCTGATATGTAGGGCTTCACAGAATGCATTTCATACACCAGCCACCCTGCTGGCTGTATCTTAGCTTTCTTATATTCATTCCCCACCTGCTTACATTTTCTCAAATTTAATTTTATCTTGTATATATTTTGTAAGCAACTTTAAATTGCTTTTAGACGGAGGCGCAGTAGAACTAAAGAAATAAAAGAGCAAAACATAAAAACTGATCTTTGAAGCATCAACTCTAGGGGAAATCCTACTCCTAGATCTCTGTAATTTCCTTCTTTGCTTCTTCCCCCATGGGACTGTCTCTCCCTCCATTATCCATCTGTCCACTCACCCATCTACCTCACTTGAAGACATTTGACTTGCATCTTTCCTGTAATGTGTCATAAATATTTTCTTTCATAATAAAGAAGCATAAGCCAAGTATGTGGCTTCTGCCTGTAATCCCAGCATGCAGCGGGAGAATCACCATGAGTCTGAGACCAGCCTAGGCTACATAGTGTGTTCCAGTTTAGTATCAACCACAGAGTAAGCACCTTATCTGAAACAATAAACTGTCTTTTAATAGCTGCCTTGTCATTTCCTCTGTCATCTAGAGTAAATGTGACTTGCTTAGCTATTCTTCTGTCATTACACATGGGGTTGGGACTGGGCAGATGGCTTAGCTGACTACTTGCTGTAAGAGTATCAAGGGCTGACTTCTGATGTCATGTTCACGTGTAAAACGCCAGGCATGGCAGAAGCTACCTGTAGTGCAGGGACTGATGAGAATGGCGCAGTGCTTGCTGGCCAGGCAGTCCAACTGAATCGGTGAGCGCCAAGTTCAATGGGAGATGGTTTCTTAAAAAAAAGGTAGGGTACAAGTGAAGACCTTGACTTCTGGACTCCACAGATACTCTGCACAAGTATGTGCCTCTGCCTGTGCATATATCCCCAGATGGGAACAATTACACATGTAAGTAAAACTCGTGGGGTTGGTTTCCGTGATTTTTTCCTTTTCTGTGTAACATTCATAAGGTTACTTTCTAGTTATCAATTTCTAATGCTTTTTCATAATTTTGTATTCTTCAAAAGAATACTTTTATTAAGTGCTATTAGCAATGTTTCTTTTCCTATTAAAATAAGATGAAGGCATCCAGTGACTTGTGTTTGTCCTAGAGAGTTCCAAAAAATATTCCTTGAACCAGTTCCCTACAAGTCAAGAAACTTCCAAAACAGGAGATGAAAATATGTTTTTGCTTGACATGGAGAGCCTTCTGGAGAAGCCAGCGATGAGCAGATACGGCACAGCAATGAATCTTGACAGGATCTCACTGTTTCTTCCTCAAGCTTCCCAGGACACTATCTCTACATCCGGTGTCTCTGAGGAAGGAGGACCATGTTTGCTGGTGTACATTCCTCCTGTGGTCAGGACTCATAAGACATCGTCTGACCTTGCTCCCAGGCTGGACTCCTTCTCACCTGGTTTTCAGTAAAAAACACAGCCATCTCACACCAAAAGTTACTGTGAGCATTTTCAAGTTGGGAGATTTTTCTAGATCAGTTGGTAAGGCCTGAAGGGCATCTAAAAATAGAAGATGCTTGAGCTGTTAGTCTTTATCTTTAATTAAGGATTAAGAGCAACATTTTAAATTCGTCTAAGAACTCTGCCTCCAGCTTCCCTCCCTTATGGCCAGGAGTGAAACTTTGTGCATGCATCAGTATTGATGGTTGTGTGTTGTGTCATTCCTGAGTACTACACTTCCAGTCTATTACAGAGTCAGGTTTACACCGCTCTCAAAATGACCGTGTTTTCCACGTTGACCTTTGCCATGTGAATCTCTGTGTTAGCAAACATGGCTCTTGTTAGTGATGCTTTCCAAAGGGCAAGCCGAGGTGGCTTCAGACCCCAGCATCTGTCACTGTGATCAGCAGTCAGAATTCCTGTCCTCATCACTACACCAGGGAAGTAATTCATTCTTTACAGAGTCATCAGGCAAGTGATCTGTAAGACATGAGATGGCATGACAGACAGACGCTTAGCAGGAATCTACTCCATTGCAATGACTTGTGAGAGACAAGATGGCCTGTCAGGTCACGGACAGACACTTAGGCATGAAATAATAGACAGACAGACAGTTAACAGAAGTCCATTCCTTTGCAGCAACTTGTTCTGGTTTGGAGGGTTTAACCCTGGGCATAATTGAGCAAACTCATGAGAAGGCCTACTCTCCCTCCTTCTCTCCCTCCCTCCCTTTTCCCTCCCTTCTCCATCCCTCCTTCTGTCCCTCCCTCCCTTTTCCCTCCCTCCCTCCTTCCCTGCTTCCTCTTTGCATGTAGTGTTCTGTAATTGTGCAGATATACACACCTTTCCAAATTCACAGGAAGGCCAGAGCAATTTGTTAAATGTCATCCTCTATAGCCCTCCATCTTCTTGTTTTGAGGCAATGTCACTCACCATATAAGAAGTTTACTCTTTCTGCATGGCTAGCTGACAAGGGAGCTCTGAGGATCTGCTTGTCTCTAACTCCTAGTACAGAGGTTACTCTGGCTGTGTAGCTTTAACCATTCCAGGTTTTTCCCAGAGGTCTTAGGGATGCAAACTGGGCCTCATGCTCACAAAGCAAGTGGTCTCATCCACTGAGCCTTCTCCCTAGTTCCTTCACCACTTCATTGATAGATATCCCTGTTATCATCCTCAGGCTTTTTCCATCCTACTTCTATTGACAAGTTAAATGTCTGATTTAAGTAGAGAGTTAGATAAAACCAAAGCCAGGATTTGAAGTCAGACAGAAAGTTGTATAATCTTTTTGTTTGTTTGTTTGTTTGTTTGAATATTTGTCTCAAAGTAAAAGAAAGGGCCATGAACATGTTTATCTTTAAAGATTATTTGAAGGCATAAACATAGTTAGGCATTAAAACTGTGGTCTGGTTATACATCTCACTGCCCACAAGTAACCCCCTGTGTGCCTCCCAGACAATTATACTCCCATCCTGGGACTCACTCCTGTGACCAGCTCTGTTTACTCCTACACAGTACAAATAGTGACTTTGAGCTGATGTGCCATCCTGTTCACTCTCCTCCCACCAGCCGAGCATGGCCTGAGGTCCCAGCTAAAGTTAGGCAGCTGTCATGAGAACGGCACTTCTTAAAGATATAGCAATGGTTAAGCAAATACCCTTGTAAGATGCCACAATTAATTAACCGATAAATCAATAAAGTCATTAATTGATTAATTACTGCATTCATTAATTGATTAGTAAATACATGAAATAATGTGTTCATTCTGAAGCTGAGGCCACTTCAGTGTAATCAGATAATTCACTCACTTTGCCTATCATGCCTCCGCAATTCAAATTTTCAAACGTACACTGTCTTCAAACACCCTCAGCCATACATTTTAGTCACAAGGAGTGGTAACAGTGTTGATTCTTCAATCTTGGTATCTTCTCCACACTAGGTTTTGGTGATCATGGTGTGAGGGAAAGGAGTCTTTATTTCTGTTTGGCAAAGTCAAAGCTGAAGAGGGTGTGATCTTGGTAAATTATATTCAGACCAAGTCATCCTCGCTCAATGGACACAGACAGGGTACATCAGCAGTTTCTGTAGTTTGGGGCTTCCTGATCCCAATACTGTATTTAGGGAGATATGCTAGTCCAATTGGAAAAAGCTACTTTGTTTTAAGTTCACTCATTAGACGTTTAGGCTCACTCAAGCAAGGACAGTGTTGCTACTTACAGGGTATGGGATGCTAATACTGGACATTGTGTAGTAGGTGATGGTGGCTGGGTCTTTGAAGCCATAAGCTTGAGCTGCCATAAGTAGAAGCATTGATGGTGTGTCTGCTGTTGGGCATGGGCTACCTCTAAAATATGCTTATCTCACAATACTAGGTGTGAACTTTTGAACCTTCCAGTGTAGCTGCTCTTTCCAATGGCCCAGGCAGGTTCACACCACTGTCACTTTCAGGAACATAGGTTCTCACCCTTTTTCTGTACGAAAATGAACTTTTCCTTTGAAAACTTTGAAATACAAAGGGTCCAACTAAATATTCTTTTGTAAGAGTGAATCTGATGATCACCATCAGTGTAGGCGACATCGAGGCTTCCAACATGACTCCTGCATCTCTGCCAACAGTGTGACTGATTTGTGATTGATCTCTGGAAATAAAATGGAGATAAAAACATCCAGACAGATAATCTACCTCCACCTGTCTTCTATCTGCTCAGGATATAAACTCAAGGGACCAGGATGTAGTAAACAAAGTATAAACTCTAATGTTTATAGAGATGAACTTACATTTTCTTTATACTTCTTGTCATTCTTCAGAGTCTACCTAGTGCTTAAAGTTTAAAACTTACTTTCTAGAGAAAACCCTTCCACTGGATGTCTGAACTTGGTTTCTCTACAGTGATGCTGGGAAAGTAGTTCATGTTCAGTCTCCTCGGTCCTCGATAGTTATAACTCCTCTTGAAATCCCTTCCCTCCATCAGTCTCAGGCCTTAGGACATCAGGCCCCTTCAGTGTTCCAGGGAGGATAGTGCTTGCTGGGTCATGCTGCGTTATAAATTGTTCAGAGTGTCATAAACCCCGGGCAACAGATAACTGATTTAATTTATGCCAACCAAGTGCCTCCGTGTCTCGGCACTCCCTAAGCAATGGGACAGGGTGTTAGCGTGACTTATTGGTAGACTATGAAAACATAAACAAAAATTTGAGTATATTTAAGAATATTCTTTCTTTTCTATTACACCTGCCCAATGTGAAAAGGACCCCATAAGTAATAAAACCTGTCTGTAAGATGCATAAAGGATGGATTAGATGTACATTCAATATCTAATTTGAAAGAGCACTAAACTGCTGTGAGGGCTTCCTCAAGACCAGTCTTCATCACCATGTACCCGTGAGGCCTGTACTGTCATTAAGCTGAGGGACCTCTTAGGTCTTCCTTGTAAACAGAGGACACAGCATGAATATTGTATAATTCTATGAGGATGTCACTTCACAAACAATGTGATAAGAACAAAGAGTGAGACCTTCAATTATGTTTAATTTTGTTTTTAGTATAAGGATAAACCTTGATATTTAGAAAATAACAGAACTATGTTACTCCCTATATAGCCATTTGAAGTTAATTAGCCAGTGAATTTTAATTACCTACATTAGCTGAACCTGCAAAATAAAATGAAACAGTTTCTGTGCGCTGTCTTCCATCTACTGTTCAGTGCATAGACAGAGAGCCAAATACTCCTAGTCTTGGTCAACAACCACGAACTCCAGGGGGTTTTCAATCAGGACCATGTTTTCAGCCCAGGCTGACATAGTTCTAGATCTGAAGCCCCAGTTTCACATTGGTGAGCTCTCGATTTGATGGAGAGACCCTGTCTCAGTGAGTAAAGTGCAGGAGAGACAGAGGATCAAAACCCATCATAAGACCCAGGCTTCCACACACACACATTTGTACTCATGCTCACACATAGTGTGTGCCTATACAAATGGAAACACACACATGTATATAACACACCCATGAAAATGGAAGGAGAATATGAAAACTGTGTATGTGTCATGTATCATGGTTAGAACTGTGAAATGTCCAGGACTAACCTTAGACCAATGTGTATTTCATAGTCTCTAGAGTCCAGGGCAGCGTTCACTTGCTCTCGTACTCACTACTTAAAACAAAAGGATTTAAAGACAAGACTTTATACTTTCTTGTCTCCTTTTAGCTATAAGAAAATTGGGACTTAACAGGGTCAATTATTTCATCTAAAGCCATGGAGCAGCACGTAGCAAACCCAAAATGGGAACACTGTCTTCTGGCTTCCAGTTTATTAGGAAATGTCTATGTTTCATGTGATGAAATAGATGTTCTCAAAAAAATTGTGCATGAAAGGAAAACTATTTTAAAAGGTTAGTGAAGTTAGCAAAAATGATTTCTCCAAATGGCTCCTAAACTCTTTGATGCAGGTAAAATGTCTGAGTGGGTCCTGGTAATCTTTCATTTTGTCAATGTCCAGGCACAGTTTTTATCATTGTATCTGGAAATAAGATGTATGAGTCATTTAAACATAATTGTTTTGAGACTTTGAAGGAGAAAAAAATTATTGATAGAATTTAGAAATGACATGATCATGGCTATGCCTTTACATGACAGAGTGAAGTAACCATCTGAGTTAGAGATGGAAGCCCATCCTTCACAAAGAGGCTCAGGTAGGACAATAATGAAAGAAGATATATTCATGAGTCCAGTGTCTCCCTGAGTGTTCCTCCAGGTGCAATTCTGAATCACCTTTGGAGCCCCACCTTTCAAGTCTGAAGTCATGGAAGAGCTAGATACTTCAGTAAAAACAATTGTGGAACCCATCTGTTGGAGTCATTGTGTTTGAAATACAAAAAGACAATATTTATATGGTGGAAGATGTTGGAATATTTTGATGAGAGAGGTGCAGATGTTTTATGAAGTGGAAATGTTTAACAATGAAAACTATTACCATGGCATCAGGCTTCACATTATTAAGTATATAAGGCAGGGTTTCTCAACAGGTGATCTACAGACACCTGTCCCTGCCCTGCTGGAGGCCCTTGGCAAATGCAGATGCATAGGCCCACTTCAGGGCTTTTATGTATGTACCTCGGGGAAAGTACCTGAATATTTGTACTGTACTGTAACCTCTTTCCATGGGTTTCTGGCATGAGAAAGCAGGGTAGAGCATGGAGGGTCTTTCCTTTGCTTTTAGTTTACAAAGTCATCAGCTCCACTGAGGAACAGAATTCAGGACGACTGGACATTAAGCTGAGAAGGTTCTAGGTAGTTTACAACATCAGAGTCAGAGAAATACTTGAGTTGAGCTTTAGAAATAGTATAGTTTTGGGAGCAATGGGGAGATGGACAGCAGTGAGATGGATTCAACAATTGGGAATTGCTTCTAAATATGTCATCTTTACATGCTATAAAAACATCTTATTAGATGGAAAATGTATGATACATGTAATATCTGACACATGGGTGCTATTTTTTCTCTCTCTCCATGAGGGGAAAAGCTTGGGGTGTGTCTCTTCCCCCTCTGACTTTCTAGCTCCTTCTATTAGTGCCAAAGCAGTTGACTTCATTATCATTGGCATGAGCTCCATCCCAGTGCTTCTTTCATTGTAGTGATAATGAGCATTGCCTGGAGGTCTGTGATGGCTGGAGAGCCACCCTCAGAGGATCTGATTGAGGTCCCACAGATGTATATTCTAACAGGTTGTCAGTTGTCACTGTTTAACAGGAGGTCACAACATGGAGCTCATTGCTTTCAAGCAATATTCTCTTCCTCTTTGGATTTTCAAGTGCAATGGGGGACAATGGGTTCTTCATTTTGCTTTTCATTCCAGGGAACCGAACTCTCTTCAAGTGGCCCAGAAGCAATGTATGCCTGCACCAAGACAGACCCTGGAGGCATGTGTGCTTGGCCCAAGAGCAAGCTGAAAGGAAGCAAAGCTAATGATCCTGCTCACACAGACGGCTCCATGTATGGAAGAGACAGAAGCAAGTTCGAAATTGGGTTAAAGTTGGTTCAACTTCACTCTGGCTATGGAGAAAGAAGACAGAGAGCAGAGAGGGAAGAGGTGACTTGGAGACTTAGCCATCTACAACAGAGAGAGATAGAAAAAGCAAATTTGGCCGCAGGAAGAAAAGTTATTTAAAATCTGGAAAATGAAAACTTTGACGGATGGGAAGCTGTGCAGGGGAGCATGTGGTCTTGGGCATGTTGATTCTTACTGGCTTCTGTAGCCACACATGCTCTGACGTCTGGGAATTTGCTGAAGGGGGATTTTAAACTGAGTCCTATAGAGATGACAGGCAAGATTACTCTTAATGCAGTAGCCACTTAAATGTACAGAGTGGAAGAGGAAGGATCAGAAGCCACTAATGTCGAGGAAACAATATGCCTTGGAGTCTTGCTGTGAGTGGAGAATAAGCAGCTGCCAGGAAGCCGGGAATGAAGGTGGACCTGACTTATAAATATGAATCAGCCTCGTAAGGAGACAGAGTCCACATAGCTCAGTTTTTAGTTCTGGAATGCACAGTTCAAACTGCAGCGAAACTTGCAGAGACACATATGCTGGAAGGGAGTGATAAAGTGTTGAAAGAAGGCAGGCTATGGCATTTGTCACTCCTGGAGAGACTGTGCAATAGATATGTTTTTTTTCCCCAAGAATCAGAAAGTCACAGTCAGCTCTCAATAGGAGATCTCTTTATTGGCTTTGGATCTTGACCCTGCTGTTACAGGGATAGATCTCAATCCAGATGGCATAAACTGAGATGTCCATGTTTTTATGGCCCAGAACAAGGAACTGGACCAGAGACACTCCAGTGCTAGAGAGGGGCAAACAGCTACAACCCTTTAGTAGAAGGTGGTCCCTGCCTCCCAGTGAGTGGCATCTGGCTGAGACAGAAGACATGTAACTGAAAGAAGTTGAATCATTTCTAGACAAACATAAGACATGATTACATATGCCATGGCTTCAAACAACCGCATTCATCTTTCAGTTCTATAAGCCTGAAATGGGTCTCCAGATGCTGAAATTCAGGTTCTACCAGGTTTACCATCGCCTACTGTTGGCTTCAGGGAGAATTCTTCATCTGTCGTTCCAAGAGACTGCCTATACTCAGTGCCTCCTTTTGTTCTTTGTCTTCCCAGCCGGCAGTTTCAGGCTGAATCCTTCCTACACTGTCATTTTCTGCCTTCAGATTCCTCTTTTCCTCCCACAGACTCTATCATGTTCGTCTCACCCAGGTAATTGAGGACAATCTGTATCATACCCCAATTCCACCTGCAATGTCAAAGCCTCTTTTCCATGCCAGGAAACATATTCACAGGCTCCAGAGACCTCGGGGTCACTATTTCTCTAACACAGGCTTAAGAGAACTCTGACTTCCATTCTGTAGCCTTTCAGCGAATGTGGATGAGAGGTTTGTTTTTATTTTCAGTCCTTTGAAAGGCATTAGTGGGGGAGATCCACATTAAGATGGGGCACTTTCATGTCTGTGTGCAATGCACATCTTGTCACGCAGTACTCACATGGTGCGGCTGGAACTTAATTCGAAATGAGAAATAGAACTGATGATGAGTTCTCAGCTTAGGTGAGGCTTGTTTAATTAATGTTCTATTCTGGCTCATTGCAAGGACTTCTGGGGAAATACTTGAAGTGTTCATGAGAAAAGGGTGACCCTTCTGTGCACCAGTGGTCTTCTTCTCTAGGAATGCCTGCTGTCCAACGCCCTGACCTTTGACTAAGAGGATCTGAAAATGCGAGAGATCAGCCTTTCTTCCCATGTCAGGGAAGGCTTTCTCTCTTCCATGTGAATAGCCAACACTGAATGCAGAAATGCCTTTCTTTCTTCCTTCCTTCCTTTCTTTCTTTTTATTTTTCTAGAACTTTCTTTGGGCCTCTACTTTTATGGTGGCTGAAAGTCGTGTTTTTCTTTCTCTTCATGGTGCACCAGTCAGGAAAGGGAAGCTAGTGGGATAAAACTACGTTTACCTACTGTTCCCACGTAGCATGTTGCCTGTGAGTGGGTAGAAACCGTGGGAGAGTTTGTCTGTAGACCCCATTATAGAAAGAACTTGGGAAGGTTATTCATTGATTCTCAGCTTTGAGTAATATTCTCCAAATTGGTTTTTTTCAAGAAACCCCAGGTGAGTGGTTCTTATACAATTTTTAAGATTAGTAAAGACTTCACATCCACCCTTCTGACTACTGTTTCTTGAAATTACTTTCAAGGGTAAAACTCAGCAGGTAGAGGAATGAGTTCTTGCCTCTGCAAGCCTTCATGACACCTGGGACAGGACTGTGAGGATTTTAAGGAAGGGCAAGCAGATGGTGTTAGAACGCTTTCCTTGTTTTCCCATGCCTGTGACCGGTGTTACTATGCACACCTTCTTGCATCTGTATTCACATTTGTGGAGTGAATGCTGCAATCTTTTGAAATAATTTAAATAATGTTTAAAAGATTATTGGGCCTGTCTGTGCACGGGAGTCACATGTGCCACCACACATGCGTGGCAGTCAGAGGATGACTCTTTGGAGTAGGTTGTCTCCTTCTACTTATAGGCCAGTTTCAGGGATTGAACTCAGGTCATCAGGCACGTGTAGCAACCTCTTTGCCTTCTGACCCATCTCTCAAGGCCCCGAATCTTGTGGTCTTTATTGATACAATCCTTGTTTGAAGGACTAACAGCAACATGCTGCCTCTACATGTAAAGTAAGATTTATGCAATTATGGGAAGGCAGGCATGCTAATCAGCTCTTAAAGACCTGTAGTAGAATCTTAAGATTTTGTGGTGAGCAGTCTTGCCGCCAGATTAATAAATGGTCTAAGCAGGTGAGGAGTTTCTTAAACAGAAAACGGAAGCACTGTGCATTAAAGTCATCAATATCACTGAGATGTGTGTTTTATATAGACTATTGTCTTCTACCTATTTCTTACTGCGAGCATTTCAGTTTATTATAGGACATCCTAACAAAGAGCCTGCAGCGGAGAATTATATTTTTGGGTCCTAGTGCATAGCTGGCAGCCTTCCCTCTTCTATTCAGCTGAGCCCGTGTGCACCTTTATTGGACTGTATTGTTTCTGGGTGTTTTGCTCCTTTCTCTTGAAAAGAAAATGCCAGTCCTGGGGAGCATTTGTTACACTTTTGGTGCATCCCTCGGGCCAGTCGACCTTGAAAAGGGTCACTTAGTACAGAGAGGGGGATATTCGAAGGACGGTTCCACCTGTTGGTCCGCGGAGCATAGCGTTTGCGTTGTTATCTGAATTCAGTGTGTGTTGTTATTTTTTTTTCAGTCTGTTTTTCCTTTTGATCAAACAAGACGCTTTGAACTCTGTGAAACATTCATTTCTGTTTGTTCAGAACAAATGATTAGCCGAGACGGACTTGTGTTTATCATCTTTTCCCTTCACAGAAAGAATAGAATTAAAACCTCTCCTCCTCTTCACATCACCGGTTTGTTTTTCTTTTCTATCAGCTGAAAATTGAGCAGAAAGCTTTTTTCCTTTGGTATGTATAAATTGGGGGCATGAGTATAAAAACTGGTAGCTTCTGCATTGCCTCAACTTGAAAATGACATCCCCGAGAGGTGTTATGAATTGGAACACGTGTTTAAACCCTTGGCCACTTCCTTCCTGTCCTCTATTTCAAGCGGCTGCTTTATTAGTGGCCCGAGTTTCCATCTCTCTCTTCTCTTTAAGTGCTTTTTGCACATTCTTTTACCCAAGCTGCTGCGATTACTGAAATACAGTGGCCCGACCCTGGGCGCATCAAAACGTTATCTGCTATTTTGTGTGGCGACTGTTTTCAAGTGCTTTGATTTGATCTATTAAGGCACCTTACAGGGCATGGGCAAATCAAAGCTGATTTCTCGTTACTATGGAAGGGAAAAACACACCTATATCATTTCTTGACTTTATTTCCTTTCCTGTTGACTATGTCTCTGGTTTCCCATGGCTACCAAAATGCTTGAGGTTGTATTAATTGTTACTTATTCCTGTGACCTCATGCCCACACAGCTGGTGAAGGCAGGAGGAACCTGGAGCCTACTATTTAGTCCTGGTACTCTGTGGTCCCAGTAGTGCTGACTTCACTGTCCTCCAAAAAGACAAAAATAGTTTTAAGTGACTGAAGGGACGAGGAGGATCCTTGACTGTAGTGCTCTCACCAAGCAGGACATTCTTTCTCATGCAAATAGCTCCTGCTGCAGGTGTGACTCTGGGAAGAAAAAAGGCATCTTGATATTTCTGAAGGGAGCCTTTTGAAAGCAATTTCCCAAAGCTCTTCAGTAGCCAATTCAGTGTTTAGTAAACCCTTTTGCTGGGTCAGGAATGTTCTAGTCCTGGAGATACAGGATGAGACAAAATATGCAAACAGCCTTAACTCCCACAGCTCCCAGCATCTAAGCATTGTGTTAGTATTTGACTTGTTGCTATTATTTCTGTTTGAGGTAACCTTTATCAGAGGACTCTTTCTGTAAGAGATCATTTTGCTGCTGGGACAATTGATACTGTTTTACAGGGATCTTAGAACGTGCTGGGCACCATGCTCAGCAAGTCATATGTTATTGGTTATGAACTATCCACCTTCTGGGTTGGCTTCCTAATATTTACTCTGTATAATTAACATACATGGGCCTGGATTTTTCATTTAGGATTGTTTGCTTCTTTATGCTGCCTGTCCACACTGGTTTACCTTAAAAACTGTTGTCTTAGAATTGAGGTTTTTTTTCCCTCTCCCTTCCCTCCTCCCCCACACCCCAATCCTCCCAACCCGTGTCCCCCACTCCACCCCCCCCCTCTGCTCCCCAGGGAGGGCAAGGGCCTCCATGAAGGATTTTAGATTTGAGTTTTAAGCAAATAGTTTGAAGTGAAAATGGAGATAGCATTGTTTTTGTATCATCTAGATGAGTTCAAAATAAATTAGCTTTCAATCAGAGAGATATATTTATCTGTGTTTGAAGGGCCACTGGGAGATGGTAAATTAGAGGTGTAAAGTTCAGGGCAAGCAGTGACACATTTCATCTCTGTTTGAGATCGTTGTCTGTATCCGTTGCTGTTGAAGCATTACAGATAAACATTGTTAGCAGCTGTCTTTGGTTCTTCATACTTACCCAAGAATACACAGTAGACAATGTGCTGAAGTTCTTGCCAATGGATTTTAGTTATTATTGCATTTATTTCAATGGGAAGTACAGTCTTTAGATTAATGGACTGTATACTTAATATTGACTATTAATTGACAGACATTGTAGGGAATAAGTTGCTGGTGACAACAGATAAAACATGAACCTTGGAAACTGTTCCCTAACTGAGAGGGAGAATCCATATCACCACTGGCTCACATTTTCTCATAATGCTCATCTGCCTACCTGTTTTAATACATGTCAAGTACATTTTATTCAAGATGTTTCAGTCAGAAGTATTTCAGATTTGTTTTTATTTTAGAATACTTGCGTCTTATATAATGAAATATTTTGGGTGTGGGTCACTAGAGAAAGCATTAAATTCTTTGGGTTTCATAGAAGCTATGTAAATAATCTGACTCTGAGTTTAAACAATGTTTTTACTCTAACAGCATTTTGATTTTAATTTATTCAGTAAAGGCAGGTGTGATGTTTTGATTTTTTCTATTTACGACATGTTTCTCTCTCTCTTTCTGCGTGTGTGTGTGTGTGTGTGTGTGTGTGTGTGTGTGTGCGTGTGTGTGTGCACGCACTCATGCATGCGTGTGTACAGGGGAAATGCATGTGAATGTGTGAGTACCTGATTATGAAGTTCAGGGATTGATATTAAAGTCTTTTCCAATTGCTGTGTACCTAAATTTTAAAAAACTTTTGTAGACTGTATTCTTTGACAATTTTATACATGTCTTTCTTTCTTTCTTTTTTCTTTCTTCCTTTCTTTCTTTTCCTTCCTTCCTTCCTTCCTTCTTTCTTTTTTTTCTTTCTTGAGGCCCATTGAGTCTATCCAGTATTGCTGGTATGGGCATGGGTTTGGAACAGCCATCAGGCTGCAATAGACAGTTCCATGTCCAGGCACCTTTCTCAGATAGGACTTCTTACTGAGCTTGGAGCTTGTTGATTCAGCTAGACTGACTAGCCAGAGAGTCTTTGACATCATCCTGGTTTTCACATTCCCAGACCCGAGGTTACAGGCAGCCACACGCCTGATGTCCTGAGCATCATATCCAAGTCCTCACACTTGTGGGGCAAGCACTTTGCAGGCTGAACCACTGCACCAGCCTTTTTGACTTTTGATTCTTGCTAGTGCTAATGAAGCTTTGAATTCTGCAGATTCTATTTACTTCTCCTTTCATCTCCTTTACTTTCCTCATTTGACCTCTTTTGCTGGTTTTGGTCATGGCTACTCCATGGAACACTGACAGTATTAGAAAGTCAAACCAGGCGCTTGCCCCAAGATTCTGACCACACACTAGCTGAGATTTTAATATTGTCAGCAGAGGTTGAGATCTCTTCAAATGTGCAAATAAGTCTGATGCAGTGGAAAGTTGCTGAAGATGCCTGGTGGTACTAACAACTGCTAATCACAAGCAAAGTGTCACGTGAGGCAATCCTGCTGTGTGGCTTGCACACATGCTCCCATCTCATGCCCACAGAATCCTACCTGAGAGGCAACCTGTGATGAGGTAGGATCAACACCTTGCTTGTGGATTCCATTGTTTGCAAATGCCAAGCCAGAATTAAAGGACCAGTAATTTAAACTCTAGAACCAGGGGATTTCTCCACTCTAAGAAAGAGGGAAATTCACCCTCAGGGAAGCCAGTGGCAGACTGGATAGATGTTAAAGAAGCCATCACACCTACATCTCCATGTGAAATAGCCTCCTGACATTCCAATACCATGGACATCATTCTACTGTTGCAGGTATAATTTGACAGCATCACACATCTTCCTTAATCAGATTAGCTAAACCATTCAGCATTACTAATTATAATTAGTTGTCTAATCAAGTAGTTGGAATGACCCCACTTCTCTCCATACTGCATGGCTCAGTACCATTCAAATTTATGGCACCCCCACCTGTGGGCCTCTATTGCATTTGTCTCCTCCCAGTTGACTTTGAAAGTTGTTCCTTGCTTCTTACAGTTTTGTTCTCAGATTTGGAGATGGCTCAGCTAAGCCTCCTATTGCACAGGATACCACCCGGTCTTCCTTGGGAGATATAAGAGTTTTCCAGTCATCTGGATGCTGTTGTTCTATGGGTGGCAATGGTTGAACCTAGTTTCTTCATCTCGTTCTCACTTGTAGTCCTCAAGGAAAACTGTAGATCATGCAGAGTGTTCGGAATTTGTTTTCCAAGAAGAGGAACCAGCAGCAGGCACTCAGAACCTGTCTTAGTCCTTTCTGGAAATTGATGTCCCTTGATGCTTTATTTCAGTGTGTCAAGCTCCCTTGGGATGTGAATTGGCAGCAGGCTTTCTTTTTCTATTTTAGATTTCCCATCTATAATTTTAAGCAGAAGAGAGTAAGTATATCTGCCCTGGTATGATTTTTCTGAATTTTGACAGACACACTTGTCCTAATTCCTAGATCTGCAATTTCTACTGCTTCACTGTAGGTAATGAACCTACCTCTTATGATCTGTGTTTGTGTGCGTGTCTCAGCTCTCCAGTGGCAGGCAAGTGCCAAAAGTATAGAAGAAGGTGCAGGGGATTGATGTGATCCTAGTCTTCATTACTGCTTTATAGAACCTAGACTCTCCATGGCAATGGACCTGGGAGTTTGTGGGTCTTTTAGGGTGTTTACAGAAAGGGTTAACTGAGAAAAGAATACCCAACCTGAATGTCTTCAGCAACATCCCTTGGACTAGGGTTGCAGACTGAATGAAGAATACAGAAGGAACTGACTGCAAGATGTGATTTCCCTCTCTTTTCTTCCTAAATGTGGATGGAATGTCACTAGCTGCCTCAACTTGTAGCTACCATGACGGTTCCACCTGGTGCAATATATGACTTAAACTGTAAGTCAAAGTGAATCCTTACTCCTTTAAGTTGTTTCCCCTTAGATATTGAATCACAGAAATAAGAGAAGTAACCAATAAGGCTCAAGTGGGAACCTGTGCACAGTGAGCCTGTTTCACAAGTTCCTTTTCTTTAGATTCCAGAGTTCTTCTTCTTACCACACCAATGCCATAAGATTGAAAGGAAACATGATATATTGAAAGGCATGATAGGCAGTGGGTACTTACAGGCCCCAGAAGGTCCTCCCTTGATAAATTGCTTATAGACCCTCTGTCCTATGCCTTCTACTTTCTGAGCTCTAATTCAGAAAGTATAACTTTATATTTCATTTACCTTCTCCACAACCAGAACAAAATCCTAAGTTCTTGGCACTTGGGGCAAGCTAACAGTCTCACTGAAGAGTCCCTTCCTACATCTGGTCCAACATTATTGAGTATGCTGGCTTTCTGTCCTCTAAGTCAGAAAGCATGAATGACATTTTTCTTTCCTCTTATTCAATTCCTGGTGACTGCTGAAATTTTCAGTTTGTGTCTCCCCATCCCCTACCTGTTTAAAGTAATTAACCTCAAATACCAATACATTGTTCTTGAAATCTCCTTCTGTGCCTTTTAAACAGTATTTTGTCTATGAGACTTTGACCCTGCAAAAACACCCTTTGTTCCTGGTGACATCACCACTAGTCTGCTGCAGAGTGAACCCTTCCCTCCCGAAAGCCAGTTTTTAGACGAACTTTTCCGCATAGGTGCTCCAGATGTTCTACCTAGGATAGAAGTTTCTGGACCGTGTCTTCAAAACAAGTCACATTTTCCCTTCCCCCCGGAAACAGGTCTTTTCGGTACAGTGACTCACTTGCTCCCTGGGGCAGGAGCTAGTTATTGTTAACCTTGTGTCACATATATTCCCGGAGCATCAGGGAAGTCAGTAAATATCCTACTTAGACATGAAAAGCAAAATGAGATCCTGATTCTGTCTCACCAGTGATCAAACAGTCAAATTACCAATCACTGGATAGTTTCTGAGTCTTTATCCATTTCTACTGTCTGTTCTAACATTCTGTGATGATATTACATGCTTTCAAAACTACTTGGGAAAACTCTCCACAGTAAATGAACAGTTTGCTATTTCTTAGTTTCAAAAAAAAAGTGAAACATAATAGTTAAGGCTTTTTTGTCAGATTAAGTCATTCATCTGGGGCACTGTAATCTATTCTAGGCTATAAGAAACATCCCAGTTACTGAATTGAATAAATCCATGTAGCATGAATTTTCTGTTATATTTGTCTAAAATGGGATTAATTTATATTCTGCTTTATTTTGCCTCATTTGATTTAATGATTTAATTGTTCCCGAAATAGTCTCCATTTTTCTATGAATTAAGAGGAATGCATTTCCCCTTGAGTGTGACAAATCTGTTATTTAGGAAATGAAGGAAGAAAGAAACTGAGTGCCATTTTTCCATTTCTTAACACTTCATGTGTTATTTGTAAAGTTTAGTTCATTTTTGAAGAAGTGGTATTTTTTCTGTTACTTTTGAGATTATAATTACATCATTTCTTGGCTTTCTTCTTCCATCCAAACCATCCCATTGACCTCTCCCTGCTATCTTTCAGATTTATGGTCTCTTTCTTTTAATTGTTGATGCAAATGAATATGTAGATATACATATATTCCCAAATGTAACCTGCTACTTCTGTCTGAATAGATTACATGGCACTGTGATGCATTATTTTTAATAATCAACCTCTAAGCTGCCAGTTATTACAACTAATTTTTATGAAGTCTGATTACTTCAAACTTCTTAAGATCACATGACACTTTCAGATGGCTCTGCCATGTCTTCTTGGTTGTAACTACAAACAGCAGGGGAAGCAAAAGTCACTTTTAGTTGCATCTCTCAGAGGCAGCAGAATAAGATGTAAGTATAATATAATTCATGGTGTACAGTTGTCATTTTTACTGTACGGTGTGCACAAAACACACAGAGGTTCATGGTCTGTTAGCATATTATACTTCCCCATCAACAATACATTCACGTAACAGTTAAAATAAAAAGACTATTCAAAGATCACTCTGTAAATCACAATTATTAATAAAAATGTAAAGCTTCAAGGTGTAATATCAGAGTATCAGAGTCTTCAGAGGGTAACTTGATAAAAATTCTAGGTTCTTCTATCATCTAGCTAATCATGAGGCTAAATCGGAAAAATATATGAGCCAGCCTTCAATTCCAAAACTGACAGTACCAACCATTTGCAAACAGAAAGCTTCGTTAGGCAAATCCATCTTAAGAGGATGGATGATGTTCTAAAAAAATGTCCAGTTATGGGTTTGGGCAGTAGTTCATTATATAATTCTATAGAATTTTAGAGCATTATGTGATCTTGTATATCTTGATGATTCAAGGGTTTGCAGTGTTTTAACGATGTTGAATAGCTCTCTAGCCTGGGGTCTAGGGAGAGGGCTCAGTTGTCAAAGTGCTTGCTTTGCAATGCTAAGGACCAAGTCTGACCCTGAATTAATGAAGCAAGTGTGGCAGTGAATACTTGTAACGCCACATTTGGAGCGGTAGAGGAGTATGGACACGTCCAGCTCTTGGACTTTCCGGCCCAGTTTAATCAGGTGCTCTAGCAAAATGCAAACAACTTTGTGTGAAACTTGTATGTTTCCAAAAAACTCAATTACCTTGTATTTAAATAATTAGTTTTCCCTTGAGACTTTGAAATTGTTTTTTGTTTTGTTTTTTGATACAGGGTTTCTCTGTATTGTTTTGGAAGCTGTCCTGGAACTCGCTCTGTAGACCAGACTGGCCTCGAACTCACAGAGATCTGCCTGCCTCTGCCTCCCGAGTGCTGGGATTGAGAAATTTTTTAAAGAATTCAAAAAAGATATTCTCCAACATCTCTCTTTAGAAACAGGATTTGGTAAGATTTTGTTGTTTTCTTTTTTGTTGTTGTTTGGTTGGCCAGGGGTAGAGTATTATCAGTGCCTGTTACTAAGTGATTTGTGGGACTGAGGGTGGAGTTCAGTGGTAAGATGTTTGGCCAGTATGGCAAGATCTTCACTTGGGTGCTGGCCAGTGTATACCAAGAAAACAGGATACATTTCCAAGGGTATTGGCTACTGCTGATTACCCCTGTAAGTGTAGACAGTGAAGTGAGGGCCAGTTGTCAGAAGGACCAGCGCGGCTCATTACCAAGGACCACTACACCCTGGATTCACTGGAATCTTTCCTACTCTCTGCCCTACCCAGAAAGCACAGAGAAGCTGCCTGTTTTCCTTGCCAAATTGAACAGCAGGAAGCTGAAGCGCCCATTAAAATTCTACTCACTAATTCATGATAAGGCATTAAAAATTTAAAATCTATCCCTTTTGTCAAGTACGTTTCCTTTATTAATTATCTAATCACAGCAGGCTCAATTGATTAATAACCCTTGCTACATGTATTTCCAGCTTATTGATGAGGTGCACAGGGGTGCTATCATGTACAGGAAGGGAGGTTTATTTAAAAGTTATCAGAGCACTTAAAACAAAGGCAGATCAAACCCAGGTCTCAAAAGAATTGTGGGAAGCTAATGTGCGTTTGGGGTTTCCTTCCGATGGTGATTTTAACAAGGTTCATTCCTCAGCATAGAGCCTGCAGACTGTAACATCTTAAATACAAATTTCATTTCCTGGTGGCAGAGGAGCTTAAACAGCTGGAGTCCTAGAACGAAAATAGCCTTGAGTAGTAGGAAGGGTGAAATTCCAATGCATGCCATGAATACAAGCACCTGATATGCTTATTGATGTAAATTATTCTGACAGGGAAGCAAGTAAATATTTTAAAAACAAAGTCAATAATTTTCTTTCGTATTTGCTCAGACAAATGAAAAGGTCACTATCCAACCCCCTCATAAGGAGTGCTCCAGGAAAATATGACCACTGCAGTGAATTTTCAGCCTGGCAATTACTGTCAGTTTGCAAAGAGCATACAAATTTGCATAATAATATAAAGCAATGTGTTACCAATACAACAACATTCGGGATGAATCAACCAGATCTGGGAAAATGAACCAGACCAAAGGGAGAATGAACTCTTTGAGCCTACACAAATTATTCCCAGGATCTTTAGACAGTAGGCACTTTGGAGGTGGGTGGTGGGGACAGATGTTTCCTGGGATGCCTATATTCTCTGCAGATGGTATACAACGTATAACAAAAACTTGACAGCAACATATTAGAAATGACCTCTTCGGCAGAGGTTCAGAGTATTCCGGATCTTATCCAAAGCCCCTTACTGCAGAAAATGTTTCGAATGGAATGGAAACTAGTGTTACATGCTTCAGATTGTGTTTGTCTGAGATTTTCCTATGAAACAAATATGTCTATTACTCACTGTCTTGGGGTGTCTTTGGATCTCAAAGTTCACATTATAAGCATCCAAAAGCTGGCTGCTGTGTGACTTTTCCTGAGGCACAGGGACAAATGTGTGTTCATTTCAGAGATGGAGTGGAAAAGCAGACCAAAGTAATGATTCCAACTGTGAAGCAATGAGTTGACTAGTTTTGCTCACAGAGCATGCTTGAAGAGTTGTAAGGACAGATGGCTCAATGGTGACTGCAACAGCAGCAAGGCCATCACAGCATGGGTAATAGGTCTGAAACTTACATACCCTAAGCCACCTGAGCGACTTCTGTGAGGCTCAGCAGTCAGTCAAAGAGTCTCCTCTTCAAATTATACTGCTTATAAGACCATGTGGATCTGTCATAGAGAGCTAAGTCTGAGAATCCTACCTCCCAAGGTGTGCGTGTGTGGGTGCGTATGTGCGTGCGTACGTGCGCGCGTGAGTGTGTGTGTGTGTGTGTGTGTGTGTGTGTGTGCGTGTGTTTACTTTCTGGGTCTTAAAGGAGCCTCCCTCCAGGATGCTTTGTTTCTTTATTTTTTTTAAATTAAGGTTAGAAACAATCTTGTTTCACATGTCAATCCCAGCTCCCTCTCCTTCCCCTCCTCCCCCACCCTCCCCACCAGGTCCCCCAATGCCCCACCCAATTTCCACTCCGATCACCAAGGAGGGTGAGGCCCTCCATGGTGGATCTCCAGTAACTGTCATTTCATTCAGGGCATGGTTTAGGCCCTCCCCCAAGAGTCCCGGCTGAGAGAGCCTCCCATATTGTGGCATGGGCACTCAAAGTCTATTTGTACGCCAGGGATAAATACTACCCAAGGCCCCATAGACTACCTAGGCCTCCTCACTGACACCCACATTCAGGGGGTCTGGGTCAGTCCCATGCTTTCCACACAGCCATCAATCTGGAGTCCAAGAGCTCCCCCATGTTCAGGTCAACTGTTTCTGTGGGTTAAACCAGTCCACTCTTAACTCCTTTGCCCATCAGTTCTCTCTTTCTGACACTGGATTCCAGGAATTCAGTTCAGTGTTTCTCTTTGGGTATCTGCCTCTGCTTTCATCAGTCGCTGGATGAAGGTTCTGTTTCCTAGACTCTCTGGCAGTGGGATTGTATGCTGGCACTCTCGTGATTCATGTCTAAAATCCATAAATGAGTGAGTACATACCATGTTTCTCTTTTTGTGACTGGGTTACCTCACTTAGTATGGCTTCTTCTAGCGCCATCCATTTGCCTGCAAATTTCAAGATGCCATTGTTTTTCCGTTGAATAGTAAAATTGTTATACAAGAATGACTAATGATTTCTTCTGAATTATGTTACAGCTTTAAGCTCAAATACATGAGACTTAGGTGTGGGGCCTTGCAAGAGTGGGCATTGAACCCACAGTCCTGTTCAACCTGCAACCCAAGTGCTGTGTGTTAGGAATGCAGCCCAACCCAAAATTATAAACGTTCTTCAAACGCAATGAGATACTTGTTATTGTAACTCCATCAGGCAGGATTTAAACGTAAACTTCGTAGGTGTCCAAGAGTGTAGTATCACAATGTCAAAGGGTTGAGCAATTTTGTAAGTCAAGTGATTTCCTAGTCAAGCCCCAACAGTAAGTATCCTGTGACATGACCACGATGTCTGTTGGCTCTCTTCATTGTCACACAGAATGTTGTGTTCCTTCTCAAATTTGCTTACTTTTTACAAAGTGACTGGTTGCATTGTCTAACTCCCAGAGGGCAGAAACATGACATGAGATAAGTATTTGAGCAGACAATTCAAAAAGTGCAAAGACCAAAGCAGATCCTAAGAAGGGCTAGGACCCCAGGTTGCCCTTTAACTCAAGTGAACTGAATGTACACAAGCTGCAGGCTGCTTGATTCCTATCACTCCTGGCTTTGCTGGCCTTGACTGTTACCTTTCATTTCCCCTTGTGGCTCCACCCTCATCTTCAAATTCCCCAAGCTTTATTTTCTGTAATGTTTCCTGTTTGCTAATCTTCTGGGTAGATCTCTTTTACTCTACCAATTGTTACACCTTGAAGCTGGCCCGTATTTGCATTTCATTCATAATTTAAAACAAATGTCATGAGTGACGTTCAGAATATCTTTCCTCAAACCACGAAGACATTCTATTTGATTTCTCTTATTCTATACTTAACCTGGGTTCCAAGGATTTTTAAAGAAAACAAATTAAGGATTCCACTGTGGGTTTTTCAACTATAAAACGAGTTAAGTTATAATTGCATTGGTTTCAAATGAATTCATCTGAAAGTTTTCAAAATTGAATAGAAAAGGACTTAGACCCAGACTGTTGACTCCGCAACTCCAGTCTGAGCTCCTTCATGAAGTTACTTTATGACCTGGGCAAGACCGAGGATAATGAGATTAGCTAGCTGGCTTCTAAGAAGCATACCATGCTGCAGTCATGTGAACTTTACACCATCAGAGACTCTACATCAGCACAAGGGTTTCCATGACTTGTTGGCAGGCAACTGCTACCCCAGGCTTATAGCAAACAGGTTAGGTCTGAACACATGACACATTTGAATATTCCCTAGTGTGATCATGAAATGTTGATGATCAGGGCCTCAGAACATTTTGACAGCTTTGTAGCAGTTAACTAGTCCTGAATCTGCTAGTTTATAAAGGTTCAGCACCCATGTTGTTATTTGTTTTTTGGCTAGTGGCTAGTTATAAGGTAGCAGGTTTCCCAAATTCACATTAATGATGAATTTACTGAAACTATGTACTTTATTAGAAATTAATGAGTATTTGGTTTAAAAATTATTTTGAGATTATAATATATCATTTCACCTTCCAAACCCTCCCATGTATCTACTCTCTTTAAATGTTATAACCTCTTACAAAGACACATTCGTCTGTGTGTGTGTGTGTGTGTGTGTGTATGCATAAAGAGACCCGGCTAGAGTTGTATAATGCATGTTTCTAAGGGTGACCATTTGCTATCACTCAAGCAGTTGGAATACTCCTCCCTGGGGAAGACTATTTTATCCTGCTCTCAGCATTATCAGCTTTTAAACAAAAAATCATTTTAAAGAAAGGGTGATCATTTCAGTTTAAGTAGCTCCCAAAGCTTTTCAGGTTGGTAAACTATCAAACATGATAGTGAACTCTCAAGGAACTTTGAAGCACAGGAGGCATGTAGGGACTGAAGTGTAGGCAGAGTATGGCCTTTTGGCGGAGTCCCTCTGTCCTCCTCTAAGACAGAAGCCTGTTGCTCTTTAGTGGTCTAGAACTCGGAGGCAGGCTAGAGAAGCCTGCTTACTTTCGTCCTTACTTATGAAATTGTCCATCTCTCTCCTACTTGACCCTTGAGTTAAGAGAGACAAATGAGATGAAAGATTCAAAGTGCTTGGAAATTGTAAATAACTATTCACCACTGCCTGTACCAATCATGAAGTTAATCTTACTACCCTTGGGATATTTCAGAGACAGAATTTTGTACAACCCGGAGGGAATAAGGTGGTAACCCCATGCTGTATGTGGTATAAGGCTATGACTTTAAGATGGGAAAGGCAGGAGAGGACTCTGAGAAGAACTGACTCATGCTGAAACCTAAGGGGAAAAGTGAGATTCCTATCTACTGCGGACTGGGTAGTCCAAGAACTGGATACCATTCGCCTGTTACTTCATCTGACTCTTGGCATTGCCACTCACTCCAGAGCTCCATAAAACTCTACTTCTGTTTCCTTGAAATTTTTGCCTCCTCTAGCAGGAAAGACCTTGTAACATATTTTATTATATTTGTTTATTTGGGAGCATTGTGTGTGTGTGTGTGTGTGTGTGTGTGTGTGTGTGTGTGTACTAACCACAGTGTAGATGCTGATTTCTTCCACATGGTCCCTAGGAATTGAATGCTGTCAGATTTGGCAGTAAATGCCTTTACCAATGGATCCATCTTACTGGCCCAACAAGACCCTTATCATATACATAGATATATGTACACATAATGTGCGACTGAGCTGATAGGGCATTGGTCTGGGTCATAAATAGATTAGCTTTGAGTCATATTTATGTCTACCTAGGCTGAGGCAGAAGATAATTTTTTTTCTCCAAATAGCAGGTGCGAAGATAAAATTGCCAGACTAAGTAAGTCCTATCCCATAGTCTACATCCCCTCTGATGAAACCAGACTTTTGAACCGGATGACATACATTCTACTTCACCCTTTTCTAAGAAACACTGTGACCCCCACATTCTTAATTTGTAGTTTCTCATTCTACATCATTGAGGTAACACTTCACAATTTTCGTTTTGATATCAGTCTCTCTATATAAAAACTATCTGCCAAATGATAGTTCCCTAGTTTCTTCCCACTCTTCCTGTTCTCATTGCCTTTTACCTTAATTCCTGCCACCTTTGAGGACCAATGCTATCCCAATTTCTGTTTCTTTTTTTTCTGATTCTTTTCTTCCTCTTCTTCTTTCCCATAGCAGTAACAATTTTATCTTTATCTCAAGATGCCATAATCGCAGAACACTTGATAGAGAGCTTTTAGATACATAGACTGATGCCAAAATGGAAAAGTGTGGACAATCATCTCCCATTTGTAGAAGAGGAAATTAAACTGAAGAGCTACAGCTAAGGAAAATGGGCCCACACTTCTGCTTAGAGATAGAAGGACCAGGAAAGCATGGACTGGCCCAAAAGCCTGTGGTGTTGTCCACATTTATAATTCAAGATTATTAGTCACAAAGTGTTCTGTGCTCCTTTCTGTGTGTAGTATTGGAAAGCTATGCACTTCCTTCTTTGTGGAATTAAAATGCAGTTGTTTGGTTACCTGCAACAGGAGCTCTAAATGGAAGAAAGGACTTCAGGGTCTAAGGTCACTCAGATCTCACATTGTATGACAGACATGCAGGGCTCAGTGAGCTGGGGAAGTGCTCATGGATACAGGGCTTCTCTGTCAGGTGGTTTATTCACTGTGTGCAGCAAGGCAATGATGCTGCTGCATGTTCTATGTTGAGTTCTCAAGAAATTTGGAATGTACAAGCCAATCATGCAGTCAGTTCTCCATTGACCCCACTTGCTTTTTATGATGGCCCCCACTTCTTGGTTGCACAAAATATCCACTGTCCACATTAAGGGTTTATGTGACCTATATCTGATAATCAGATCAGCTGCATTGCTGTCTTCAACTCATTTCTCTTTCTTGATTCGTGATTTCTTTAACTATTTTTAGACAAACTCATCTTGAATTTATGCTCCTATGTTTTTTCAAACCACTATTAGGAGTACATTTGTAGAACGCTCTCTGTTCTGCCCCCTCAATTACCTGCTCTTGCCTGCCCTTTGTCATGTTGGGAGAATTTTGAGGTGCATTAAGAACAGGAGACCTTTGCTCTAATTGATCTCTGAAACCAGTTTTCTTACATCAGTGACTAGTCTTAGCTGTCTATAGCAACACTCAGAGTTTGAATTTCTCATGAGCTCATGATGATGGATTGGCTCTGGCAGGCCCTGTGTTCTGGTGAATGACACAAGATCCATGTGTGAAGAGAGTTTATGGAATACCATCAATGCAAGAGGACAAGCAACTATTGTGAAGTGGTGACCTACATTCTAATGGGAGTATTAAGGAAGGCATTGACATCGCCTAGACAGTCAAAGCGGGATAGACTTCATTGTTCTCACAGCTGTTGAGTTTACCAAGAAGGCAACTGTGGTGGATGAGGGTAGAAGATTCTTGATAAGCAAATCAGCCAAGATAAGATCATATTAGTAGTTAATGTGTTTACCATTTTACATATCTGGAAACTGTGTTTACCTGGACAGGTACAAACTAGGGCTTTCAGGGGAGACTAAAGGCAAAGGTTGTCCTGAGAGAATGAGAAAGACAAAAGCCTGTCTGATTTGTGTGTGTGTGTGTGTGTGTGTGTGCATGAGAAAGATACTGAACCTCTCACTGACAAAGCTAATTTCTGAGCCCCAAGACTGATTTCTCTACCAGATGGGCCCATGCTAGAATGATTGAATCCTGAGTGACAGAAAAAGAGAGACCCAGGATGCCAGGCATACACCAGTTTAACAGAAGAGGCCTCCTGGAATTTTTTTCTAAAATTCTGTACGTAGGATTGACACTTCCTGGCTTTAAAGTGTGATTCGGAAACTTTCTGGTAAGCTGTTCCACTTGTGTTGATTGTTTTAACTGTGTGTGAGAACTGCCATTAATCAGGATGTGGTTTATTTTCATGCAAGCTGGGAAGGAGTTTTATTCCCCATCTCCTCATATTCCTACTCTGGGATGTGAAGCCTTGTTTGTCATGTAGACAACAAAGAAAGGGAAATGGAGACTCAGGAGGTGACAGAGTATCTCTCAGGTGGCCTGTGCTTTGCAAGCCAATACAACTGTCTTGGACATATCAAAGGAAAACACATAAAACTCTATTACCAGATTTTCCTTGTTTTGGTTTGAGAGAAAACGACAGAGCTCTTTCTTCCCAGGCAACTATTGGTAGAGAGTAGATGTCAAAGAGTAGCTGAAGGCGAGCAGGAGGTGCATGCATTGGGTAAGAATGGGCCACAATCGGAGAACTGCCATCCATGAAGGGATCTACTGATTTTTCACTGCTTTGGATTTTTCATTGCTTGGATGCTCAGAGCTGAGACATACATGTTGAAGTAGTCCAGTGGCAGATACGGAACTAGTACAATACCTTTGCTACCCTATATGTCTATTCCATCTAGAGATGGCTGTTTCCCTGCCTGTGAATGCTCCAGACTTCATTAGTGCTGCAGGTGAATCCTCCTAGTGGGTGTGTAGCCCGGAGGGTTGTATTGATGTCAAACATCAGCTTGGTGATTAAACTTACCTACCTGATCATTCTGGACATAAACCAACCTGCTATCTAGCTGGGTCTCTGGAATGGTATAGTTGTAAAGAAGATTTCTACATTTATGTGTGACAGAAGCAATTTCATGGTGGAAGGAGTGGGTATTTTTACAGCTTGCAAATAATCATTTGAAGTCTCCAAATGGGGCTATGGAAAGGAAAGATAAACTCAATAAAAATCAAACCCCTGAAACTTACTCTGAACATATAGTTTTAGGTACAGTCATCTCAAGTAATTATGAAATTATCATTGGTATGTAACTAATGAAATTGCCTCTTACCACTTTGGCGCCTTTATTTTTTCTTGGTTCTGGAACAGAAAATGAAACCTAAAATGAGCATTTATTCTAGCAAAACTCTCTGCTTTTACACGTCAGTCTTGCTGCTGCTCATACATCCCAGGTGAGTCTCCTCCCCCAGGCTTCCTTTGACAGGCTTTGAGATTATGCATGAGCAATTAGGATCATGGAACTGATCTGCAAATAAGCGAATTTCAGAGATCTGTTTAACAAGAAAGCAAAACAGTGATCAAAGTAGGCAGCTGATTGGGAAGGGAATAGTAAACATCAGGGAGACAGGAAGAGGCAGAAATAAAGGGATAGCTCTATGATATGTGTACATATGATTAAACTTGCAAACAGGCAGCATGGAAATCTAAGAGGGACCAATGTGCTGCTGGGAGCCGTTGGTCTAGAAAATGCTGGTAGCAGATGGGTCATTCTTTTCTGGTTATGGAGTTCCTTCATGTTCCCTCTTTGATCTCAACAATCTGGGGGGAGAGCTGGGCAGGGCAGCCACTCCCATGTCACAGACACTGAGGAATGCCTTTCCCAGGGAAATCTGTCTTGTTATAAACACAGTAGCAACAGAGTCAGTTCTTGCCAATAAACTGGGCAATATTTTACCCATGATCCACCATCTTCATTAGAGAGGCCATCAGTTTGTTGCTGTGAGACAGCTTGAGAAGACATCACACGCATTTGAGTCACCTTTAGTGATCCTCATTCCTGATAGCAGAGTCTTCAGGAATCTCTCAAAAATTGAACTTGTGATTACTTATATTCACTTAAAATGGAATCACAACTTGAAGGAAATAAAAGAGTGTAGTGGGCAGGCTGGCCAAGGGGCTGAGTGGACATATTATCTGAAATTAACTATTGTTCCTACTGGGTGTAGAGTCATATCAGGTATCTCAGTTTTACAGTCATCTTCACCCATGGCCTACGCAAGTCCCATGTCACCATTCACTGCTTCCTGAACATGCCTATCACTTTCTCATCCCCGAACACCAGAAAGTGCTCAGCCAACAAAAACATTCAACCCTTTCTCCTCTCTCTCCACCCCCTCCCTTCCTTCCTTTGTCAGACTTACTTCCTACAATGCTTTTAATGTTGTTAATGTTTATTGCAATGGGTGCTAGATTTCTTTTTTAACCTTCCACAAAGTCAGAGCCTATTATCTTACAGACTGTGTTAAAGGCCTGAGATGGCTCTCCTACAGTGAATGTCAAGGTGTAGGTGGACTGTGAGTCATTCTGCAGCTTGTAGCGAGAATCTGTTTTCTTGCCCATGTTGGTTTTTAGAGACTACCAAAACTTTCTGATGCATCCCTTCCTTATTCCATATTCAGTGCCAATAATGCCGGTATATTTCTGCTTTCTTTAACATATGTGGCCATTTATTGCTATATTGGATAGCCCAAGATGCTCTCACTTCTAGAGGTCATCTGATTGGCAAAACAGTTCCATCCGCAGACTTAATTACCTCTGTGTATAGGGTAACAGAGCCACGGGGTCCAAGGATGTGGATATAGATGGCTTTGGGGACTGTAAGTTTGTCTTCCATACGGTGCAGAACACACATTAACGTGAACTTTGTGAATATCGTTTCTTTCATCCTCTGAGGAACCATTTGCAAATACCGATGATCCACATTTCCAAGCTGAAAAAGTGAGGTTGCAGAAGGTTAATAAGTTCCCCCTGGTATATCAAATAACCCTATTAAGGTCACAGAAAACAGAAAGAGGAGTAGCTTAGCTGGAACTCAAACTGCATTGTGAGCTCAGAGGCAGCCGTCTTATCCTAGTGAATGGAAACGATAGCCATCTGGTTACTTGAACCATTAACAAATGCTTCCTGCAGAACTTCTGATCGTTCCTCCACATTTTCTAGTTCATAATCTAAATATCTGTTCGAGTCTACACTGTATAAAATTCTTGAATAGAACCAATTTTCTTTATCCTCCGCTATGAGAGTGTCTTATGTTATATCCCAGGCACTACTTAAATGTATCCACCTGCTCTGCCTTGTCCTAATTTGTACTGCTCTTGCTGACAACGACTTTTCTCAGCATATCTACTTGTGCACACCCAACTTAAAGCCCTTTAAACATATTGTTGACCTCCCAAAACTTTCAGTAGTTATCTGGTGCTTTATAGATGTTAACTATCTCTTACATTCTATGCTATGGCCAAGCATACTATTTCAACCCTAAGTATTCTACTCTCTCCCCTATTCAACCTAGTGCAGGAACAGAATGTTTTGTCACCTGCTCAGGAAAAAGGCCTGGGTTCTTTTTTTAATTCTAAGTTTTCCTTTTGGTATCTATAGCCAATCCATCAGCAAGTTCTCTCTGCTCTTCCCCAGGATGATATATCTAAGGTCTGTCCACTTCTTTTTCTCCCGCGATGTACTCCAGGCAGGCTCATTTCATTTTCTTCCTGAGTAACTCCAATAGTCCTTAAATGATCTCTTCTCCCATTTCGCTCACCTAGCAACTATCCATTCTCCATGCAGTAGCCAGAATGGTATTTTAAAAATCATAAATCAGATCATATCATCCCGTGACTTCAACTCTTCTCGAGGTTCCCTACTGCTTTTAAAGGGATATGGAAGCTTTTAATGTGGCCTTCGCTGGCCTTGCGTGCGACGGCCTTTTCTGTTTCTTTTTGCTTCCCCAACACCCTAAGTTCATTTCTTCCTTCAGTTTTGAGTCTTAGCTCTTGCTTCTGTCTTAGTTCTTAGATTGCAGATTTTTCTTTGTGATTATTTTCTTGTTATGCACACAGGCAGGTTTGTGTCCTCAAGCCAGCTCTTAGTGGAGGGCTACTCACATTTCACCACCTCATTACCATCCTCCCAAGTCTGTATTCAAAGTCATCAGTACTGGAGAATCTGTGACCCACCCTGAATCAGGGCCACCTCCAGGATCATTTGTTTTGTAATCACAGGGACTGACAATAGCACCCACCTAGAGGTTTACTGTATATGATGCCTCATTCTTTCCACTATCCTCAGGTTTATTTCATCTTTTTTGGAAAGTTGTCACTCAAAGTGTGTGTGTGTGTCTCACAGAACCTAGGTGTGGTGCATACCTACAACCATGTGTATCTCCAGGCACAGGCACTCAATATTATTCTAGTTATGTTTTCCTGTATCTTTGCTGGAAACTGCTGGAAAAACACTCTAGTGTGCTTTAGACAATCCCCAATTCTAATAAGTATCAACAAAAAGTGAATATTTGTAAAAATTTGAGTCTTTTTTATACACCATAATCACCCTAGCCTGTTACCAGAAACCATTCTTGAACTCAGAACTCAGGACTTCCATATACTAAAGTTAATGACTAACAGAAATGCCGGGTTCATACCCCGCTTAAAGACCATGGGTTGTGTTTATTGATTGCCATTTTACCTACACAGGAGCCACATATTTGAGTGCTAATCATCTTGAAAGTGTTGAAGACTGCGTTTATTTAAAAGCGTCTAATATATATAAAACAACCACCATTTTCTCTTAAGTATTTAAAAACATCGGTTTCTGATACTTTATGAAATAACTAATACAGATATTTAAAACCAGAAAGTCTTACATTCAAATCACAGGGGAGACAATTTCAAAGGGTATGATTTAGGAAGTTACACTATCATTGTTAGTAGGCTCCCTGGGCATGGTTCTACTGCCAGTACCCATTGAGTATCAAGCAATACAATCAAGCTTCATTTAGACTTCATGATACTATAAACATAGATTTGGGACAATTTTCCCACATGCTGCTTCTGGAGATAAATTGAACAATTGCTCTATTTAAAATATTTGACAGATCACAAGTTCATAATAAATATTAGTGTATTTTTTTAAATTTTGCAAAGAGATCCTGGGATGTCGTCAGAAACACTGGCCTGAGAATGTTTCTTGTTGAAATCACTTTCAAGAGGGTGCTGTCAGCCCTTTAAATCCCTGCAAACCTATAATTTGGCTCCTGGTAGATTGGGGTTGATTATTGTTTATAGCTGAATGTTGTGCTTTCATCTGTGAAGACTTCATTAGACACAGAGAATGAAACAGGTGCTACTCTGTGGCATGCGGGCACCAGACAGAGCTTTCCTTATTGTCAATCTGGCTTAGACAAAGTAAGTTCCAGGGCAAATACCATTGCTTGAGTGATCATATGAATCTTTGCTTCAGCATACTGTCTACATATTTAACTCATTTCTGCGGGAAAGAGGCTGACCGTATGTCACCATTGAGTATATCAGCCTTCCTCCCCCAGGTACCCTGTATCCAAGGAAGCTGATCAGGAAGCCCCATGTGCCCTTCATTTGATCTACAGAGATACACAAACTATAGATTCCCTAGATCACTTTCATAGGGTTACCTTGTCCTGGTTTGCAACAGAGGTAAAACCTAAAGGTACTTGCCTCTCCTTCTACTAGAAGGAGTCTACAGCTGTTTGCGTTTCTGCTTTTCTCTCCTCAGTAAGTTCCAACACACGAGTAATGAATCATCTCCTAGTATCTGGGTCATGTTTGCAATCATCTGTCTTCCATTTGGTAGAGGAGCTTGATGTATTTATTCTTCTACTGGGCAGTCAGAACAAAATTTTCCCTTTTAACTTCTGATTTGGAATATATATACATGTAGATAGGGGGGGAACATGGATTTTTTTCAACATGAGGTTGAAAGATTGAAATTGAAACTCATGTAAGACATTTATTTATCTGTTGTACAGTAGTTTTGAAATGGATGGCTTATATGTTTTCACATATTTGAAATAGGATTCTTGAGTTATAAGGATGTGTGAGAAAATCATATTGAAACCTACTAGTCACACTTGCTTATAAGTTTCATATGTGAAGGAAGCCTGTTAGGGAGTTACTTTACATGAAGGACAATACTGCCCCAGAAGCTGTAAGTTGTCAAATAAAAAGCTCAGTGACAGATGAAGAATGCTGCTCTTGGAATTGTCAGTCAGGGGAGTCCCAACAACCACCCTAACCATACAATCTATTGCCACTGTTACTTGTTGTATAATATAACTTGAAGGTATAACTCTACATACTCCAGTTACAGGACATGTAGAAATCAAGATGGTGCTGGTCTATTAGTTTCCTTTCTGGTGGCTACCTTTCATATTACCAGGAGGTGCTATGTAGGCTGCTAGGAAGAAAAATCTTCAACATTCTTATCCAACTGTGAACTCTGTGAGTTACAACAATAATTAGCCAAGATATGCCTATGGGTTCAAAGGGGGCATGAATGTTACAGGGGAAGCCAACCACTTTCTTATTGGATTTAAGACCCACTCAACCCAAGAAAACTCATGCTTGGTATAGCAAATCTGGCTCCATAAGCCATAAGGGGTGAATCTACTAGAATTATTTTTTTTCTCAATGAACATAGTACCAATTGCCCTATAACTATGTATCTCTATGTCCTTACATGAGTACAGTACAGTCTTCATCAAAGAAGAATCTAGTACAATGGTGAGGTGTTAATGTGGAGATTCATAACTGATAAAAGCACAGAGAGTAAGTGTCGGTGTAGTTCTCAGCCATAAATGTGACAACTACATCACCACACCCTTCTTCCCCGCAAGGCTCAGAGAACATCAGGGTATACGTACAATAGGGGCTTAGCCATCCCAATATCCAAATACCAATCCAAACTGCTTAAAAATCTGAAAGTCACCATTAAAAGTAGATGAATTCTACAGCAGTGCTCATGTGACAGATCAAAATCGAAACAAGATACTAAAATAAGTGTATAAATTACCTTTGGGTTTTGTATGTAAGTTGTATAGGAAGTATAAATCCTGCGTTGATTTTATAATACAATAGTGATGATGACTAGAGTGTGGAACGATAATTCCTAAAGGGTTGATAGTGTGCCCTAAAGCAGCAGATATTGTGCAAAGTTAGCCCTCTGCCCTCCTTTGTCTTGGTTCTCCTTTGTCTTCATTAAGAACTTCAGCCATCTTTCATTTTCTATTCATCCCTCTCAGGTGTCATGATAAAGCTTGAGGGGACCTTGTGTGGATTCCGTGATGGTGACCGTGGAAGCTAGGCAGACAGAGCTTAAGTGAGAAGTTTTATTAGAAAGGGGAGGAAGGGAAGGAAAGAGAAAAGAGGTAAAGAGACACAGAGACAGAGAGAGGACCGGAGAGAAGAGGGAGACAGGAAAAGTCCTGTCTGCCCTAGGGGGACAGTGGGAAAGAGAGCAGGAAAGAGAGAGCAGAGAGAGCAGCAGGAAGAGATCTGGAAAAGATAGGGGTAAGAGAAGAGAGCAGGAAGAGAGAAGAGCAATAAAGCGAGCATAAGTGGGTAGGGGTCTTTGTTTTAAAGGGGTTCTTTGCACCTGCGTGCAGACTACACAACCATGGAACCCTGGACTGACCACAGTACTGCCTGAGCGCATTCTGCCAGGTGACAGAGGCAGGCCAGCATTATGCCTGAATCCTTACACTCAGTGTGTGACTCAAACTTTGCAATTCTTGCTTTTCTATCTTTTTGAAAGAAAATTCATTACAAAAGCGATTCCATGATCTCAGTGCACCTAGGGATTGGACACCTGAACCTGAACAATAGTCTTCAGACTCTCAGGAGCCATTTCCTCTGCGGCCACTTAAAAAGAACTCACATTTTTGATATTTGAGCTCAGAAGAGAGATTGTCCCATGGTGGAGCATTCATGATCTTGTTCAATTGCTAAACTTAGAACCTGAACCCAGGTACACAATGTCATAGTAGGACATTCTGGAAGGAGGAGAGGCAAGAAGAGAAAAATAACTCTGAAGTGTGCGTAGGTGTGGCCTTCAGGATCTTAAGAGAAATGTAATGGTTAGGCAAGTAGCTGGTAATACTTGCAAATGGTTTTGGTTATAAAGTCCTCTATAATTTAGGTACTTGTAATTTTAAAGACAACATCAAGATAATGACAGTTAGCATGAGCTGGTTTTGGAATGAGGCAATCAAGCCATAGATTTTTCTAGTTCAGTTTCTCTCAGTACTTAATGCTTTGTTGTTTTCACAGAGGATTTCGGTCACCCCTTTCTTGCCCCCAATTTAGAGTGACCTTTCTTCAAAACAGAGGGAATTCCTTCTGTTCAAAGGAATAGTTCAGTTTTAGGGATGACTCTCCTTTGTAAAAATAGAAGATTTTAGATTACCAGAGTTAGAATGTTCCTTGAGAGTGTCCCAAGTTGTCTATTTCTCTCTAAGAGACTAGGACACTAAAGTCTAAGTGGATTAAATGACTTAATCACAATAATGCGGCCAGATATTGATGAAAACTTTTGTCCTTTACATTTATTTGTTTGTATAAATTTTACTTTAAAATGTAATTTCATCATTTCCCCCACCTCTCTTCCTCTTCTCTCTAGCTCCATGCCTCTCTCGATCCTTTTCAAATTCATGGACTCATTTTCTCTAATTGTTATTGTTTTACACATAGATACATGCACACACACACATGAGTATATAAGCACAATCTACTGAGTGTTTTTAATCTGACTTGTATGTATATGTTTTTAGGGTTGAGCACTTGGTATTGGATAACCTTTTAGGGGCTCATCCCTAGGGAAGACTAATTTTCCTTCTCTCAGCATTCTTTAATTGCTTACAACTCTCCATCTGCCATGGGTCCCCATGAGATTCTCCCCATGCATATTGGCATGCTAACTGTTGTTGTATTGTTCATGTCTTGTTTGGACAACTGTTTTGCTGAGAATTCATGGGCATAGCTTCCTTGTCATATCTAGACGAATATCTTTTATCAGACTTCTCAGTCCTCTAGATCATACAGTCTTTCCAGTCATCCTTCCATGATGTTCCCTGAGTTTTTGGTATAGCTTTTGTGCTTCAAAATGTATCTGTTGGGGTGGGCACCCCACAGTCAGTTCTCTGCATTTCAGTAATGGCCTTCTGTAATTGTCTTGCTTTTGGATATGTATTATCATATGCCCCATAACTAGCCATGTTTCTGTAAGAGGAGAGAAGTTACTGATCCATCGATGTAAGATTAAATTGCTCTTTTGATTAAGCTTTCATTTGGGTCACTAGTCATTCATCTAACAACCGATCTTGTCACACTCCGTAGCCTTTCATCAAATCTTAAAATTAGAGGACAACTTAAGAGTGCTGTCCTTAACATCTTGCAGAATATAGGGTTGCTGTGGGTGACATTTCTGGAGAGGAAGCATGGTAATCCTTTCTAACAATCCCAGTGGCAAACAGCTAAGAACAGTGCGAGTCAGTGCAGGCTCTCGCTAGTTTCTCACTCTCATTCTAAACACAATGCCCTGTGTCAAAACTGGTCCTACCCCGTTTCCATTTTTGTTTTATTTCAAAACTTCAATTCTTTATTCTTAAGACAGAAGCATTTCTTCCCCTCAAGCCTCAGTTCCTCCTAATTTTTGTGGACCTGTTTTAGTGTGTTTATTTGTCTGTGTCCTAAAATGCTTATGTCTTTCTAAAATTGAAGAGCTTGGTGAATGGCTTTTAAAAATGAGCATTCTTGTTTATTTTTGCTTCATTGTGATGGTTTGAGGTTTGGTATTATCTCTCTTTAGTGCTGTAACAACCTCATGGAATAGGCAGTTTAGGGACTATCCTACAAATCATGAAACAGAGGCTGCTTGGTTTACAAACATTCATTCAGCTGGTTTTTAGATGAGAACATTTTTCTTTCTCTCAAGCTTAGTTTCATTGTTGACAACCATCTCTACATGCTTTCTATTAAATCAGTGTCTGGTCCCGGTGACCCTGCCTAAGGATATCCAGACACTTTGGGTGGAATCTATGTAGTTCATTTCATCCCTACATTCAACACAATGTCACGCTTCCAGCCCCTATAGTTGTGTCTGATGGACAGTACCTTTGTAGAATTCTTTACATTTCATACTTTCGCTTCTTAACTAATGCTCCCCCCTCAGTGCGTCGGCCCTCATGTTTACTCCGGAGTCTTAGGATGAAAGACCCAAATTTTCAGCCTGTTTAGAGCTTCCCAATCTAGCAGAAACCTTTCTTCTTTGATTTCCACACTGGTACCGTAGCTGTGAAACCTGTCTAACACCTGTTCCTAGGTGATTTCTCAGTTTTAGACTAATTCCAGTCAAGTTGAAACAAAGCAGACTTGTGAAGCATAAGCTCAGATTTCAGAGGCTAAGAATTCGTGGAGTTTTCTGTAATTCTTTCCTGCAGCTGTGGAGTGAGAAATACTGTGTGGAATGGATGAATGTTTGCAGATCATTCTTTGCAACTGGCACATTGATGGTCAGGGGAACTGGAGAAAATGTAGTCCCTCATTCGACTCTCTCAATCACCTTCAGTATCATCTTCAGTAAGAAAGAGATGATCTGACCATCAACCTGTTATTCTTCCTCGATGTTGAGAAATAATCCATGAAAAGCAATAGTGCTGTAAACACAGTGGACACTCCACAAGAGGTGGTTTCTTCTTTAAGAAGTGATTCTAGCCCTAAGAAGTGTTCTGTGGACTTCAAAGGTCTCTTATTGTTAGTTCTTTCTTGGGTGCTCCTAGTTTCACTCCTTAATTAGGGGTTACTCCCTCGATATTTTGGGACAATATTAAATTTCCAAAGTTGCCTTTGATCCTTCCATGGGTGACTCCCAGTATTTTAAATACAATTATAACCCTTGCCTGATCTAATGTAAATGGTGACAGTCTGCTACCTTGATAGATGGAAAGGGTGAGGGAAAGGGAGAAGGAGAGGGAGAGGGAGAGGGAGAGGGAGAGGGAGAGGGAGAGGGAGAGGGAGAGGGAGAGGGAGAGGGACGGAGTAAAGCAGGGCCCATATTCACCTCTTCAGCTTCTCCATGGCTTCATTAAGCACATAAGAACTGGGAGAGAGACCTCTGACTTTCTCCTTTTGGGAGTATTCTTGTAAAGCAGGCCATTCTGGTCATGGTGATTTCACCACACTGCTTAGTCCCTGAGGGATGGGAAGAGAACAAAACCCAGGCATTTGCACCATATTGGCAAACATGAGCTTCAGAGACAAGGAGGCTGCTTTAAATTCAAGACCAGACACCATGCTGTTGTAACATGTGGCAAGTTGCTTAGCCACCTTTGGTCTCCCTTTTCTTGCTTATAAAAGGAAGATTGCATTACTGACTCCTTCCATTGTTGTAAGCTCCAATGATGTAATGCATGTGATGTAATGAACTTTTCATGTGGTAGATGTTAAATAGGTGTCACTTCCCTTCCCAGATGCTTCACATACACACTGCTGTCTCTTTCTCATCAGCCTGTCCATACTCCTCATGCCTGGGAACTGTCCCCCCTCTATTCCCCAATAGTACTTCCAGTAAAGGGATTCCATTTCTCAAGCCTGCTACACAAGACAAAAACGAACATGTTCCTCATATATTTATTCATTCATTTGCTTAGTCTATTAGCTTTTCTTAAGGTCCTCAGATCCAAGATTCAGGAAAATTATATTCTTGTTGCAATGTTAACCAATCTGTAAGAGGTACACTAAATCAATAGAGATGTTTTATAATCGAGAAGCAATATAAAGTAGTCAGACGCTCACTTGAGACTTGAATTGCCTGCCAAACTATTTTACTGGAATATACTGTTTTTATGTCTTAGTTCATTAGAGATGCTATAACAAAATACCATAATCTTGTTAGATCGTAAAAAAAGAAAAGTTTGTTTCTCAGAGTTTCAGAGGCTAGGAACCAAACAGCCAGGCTTAAACAGATTTAGTTCTGGCAGATCTTAGTGGTCAATAGACAGCTATCTAATTATTATAAAGCTGCATAGCAGATATAATATATACCCCCCTCAGGCCTCTTTGCTAAGGACACTAATCCTGGAGTGCTGAGGACTGAATCATAGCCAAAAACCACCCCACATCCAGATTCCATCCAGAGCACAGTGGAGGGTGTGTCATAAAATACTATAACATGTACATTAATATTATATAGTAAATACTGCACATGTAAGTAATTTTCCCGTGAACAGTAGAAGATACATCTTAATTATATATATAAGTCTCCAGAGAGAAAGAGTAGTCTGTTATTTGCTAATGAGAAACTTTCATAGTTACATTACTCAAGGATTGTAGCTTATACTATTTTAAATCTTGCACAATAAACACACCTTGGAATTATTTCATTTAAATAAACACCCCGAAGTAACTATTGCATGGTAATGACTCTCTTTTTCTAAAGGCTTCATCAAATTGGTCTTTGTCCAAAAATGTGCAAAGCTGAAGGTTGAAGATTGCTAAAACATTATGGACAGAGTGCCATAAATCAAATAGGCCCTAACATTGATTGTTGAACTTAAAAAAGCAGGATGCTTCTGAGTGGAATTGTGAAGTCAAATCGTGAATGAGGAAAGGGTGGCAAGAGAGATGGAAAGGCTGTTTGGGGAACAGTATTTGTGGCTAAGAGGGAAGTGATGTCGATGGATTCTAATGGAGGTTTGATGTTTAACTTCGGGTTTCTATAAGGAAATTCCAGAGGAAATAAATTTTCAGTGAGAAAAGATTTATTTTACTTCATGGTTTCAGAAGGTCCAGTTCATGCTATATTGGGTTTGTGGTTTGGATCTATAGCAATAGCACATTCATTGCCTAGAATACATGGCAGAGCAAAGCCCTCCATCTCTTGAATAAGATCCAAGAGTGATAAAGGGAGGAGAGCCTCAGAATTCCCCTAAAAGATGTCGTCAGTGACATAAAGACCTCTCACTAGCCTTTGTTTTCCGTAGTCCACAAACTCCCAATAGTGCCATTCTGTGGACCACACCTTTGACACATAGACCTTTGAGGAACATCCATATTGCAAAGTATAACACAGGATCAATGGGAATAATGTTTCAGTAAGACTTTATTGACCAGTCTTTGGTACTTACTTGGAGAAAATAACTTAAGAAGCCTCTACTCCTCATGGCTTTTTGTTCACTTTCTGTGCCTACTCCGTTTTTTAAAAAATAGAAAATAGGTAGAAGATAATGTGGCATAGATGTTTGCAGCTGGCTTGCCTTTATTCTATCTGGCATTTAACAATTAAAAATTACATTTTATTTTTATAGTCCATCCATACACATAAAAATTGGCTAAAATGGATTTAATGAATAATGTATTTAGGGGACAGAACATGTTTGTCAAAAGACAGGAACAGCTGCTTTCATTGACAGCTGTATTTTTCATCTAAAATTTATTAAATGCCTCAGTGTGGTTCCATTTTTGATAGACCGATTCTTTCTTTGCATCCTAAAGGGGGTGGGGGAATAAGAGCTTACAATGAATCAATGAAGCAAATACACACCATGAATTTGTAATAGCAAATTATTACCAATAAACACCTGATCCACCCTTTTTGTAGTAACCGTAGACTCAGACTCAGATGGCAGAAAGTGGGAAGAAATATAGAGGGATTTGTGGGGAAAGCACCATAAGGTCTGACCAGGATTTGCAATGTGGTTCGCATTCTTCATTGTGTCACAAACTTGTGGTAAGAATTGAATGAGGCAAGTAGCTTGAAACACTCTTCTTTTGATTAAAAAAATAGAATGTTTACTTTGTGTCCAGAGTCAAGCCGGTTAGATAAGCCCAACTCATTAGAACTCAACAAAGATTAATAGGAACATGTACTCATAAGCACAGGATTTGGGATCATTATTCCCATAGTGAATTTCAGAATAAACTGTGAGGTTTTAAAAAAGTAAAACTATGAATGCACGGTTTTCACCTTGTATTAATTAAAGCAATGGGTTGCCTCACCTTCAGCCTCATCCCTCTGCTCCCATAGACAAGAAATTAAAAAAATGTGGCCCCAAAGGAATATTTTTAGGAAGCATCTACATCAGGTTTCCATATGACATTTTCAAAATGTCTTATATATTAGATATGTATGTACATATAAAGAGTTTATGTGGGGTTACTGTGTACTGGGCAATGTTGCCTCTACTGGATACCACAGTCTATCAAATAAAAATCCTAGCACCACGAATGGGGTACCTCTATTGGCGTTGTTGGCCAGTGAGGTTCCATAGACTCCAAGCTTTACAGGCTATTGGCAGTGCTCTTGGCTGCCCTCCAGAACTTGTTAGTATGATCTCTGTGTGCTTGAGCCATAGCTCACAGAGAAATTAGGTTGGCATTCCTGGGGAAGTTTTATTCCTCCTGGCTAGATTTCACAGAACTGGAAAGCATTAGACATGATGCAAAAGGAGAAAATCAATCACTAATCTTACCTAGCTGTCAGTTCTGTGAGCTACAACAACTTATCTGGCAGGTATAGCCACTGGTACCATAGTGGCAAAGATGCCACGGTAGGTACCTATCCGTTTTCTGATTGGATTTAAGGCTTGCTCTACAAGCTGAAGCCCATATGAGGCATCAATTTTGGGGACAAGATCTTGTAGCTAGGCAGGTCCTAGGGAAGAACCTACTACAAATACCCTGCTAAATGGGCAAAATATTAAACCCATTCTTAGTGATTCACTATATTTATGGACTACTGTACCCACTAATCCTCAGCAGAGAAGCATTTTTTCTGCCATAGATGTCAGCTAACACAAAGACCCACAACTGGTCAAGATGCAGAGAGCAAGACATCAGTATCACAGCTTATTTCAAAGGCCCAGGGATCACTGAGGAACAGGAACAGAGAGTCTATAAGAAACACAGACAGTGAATGACTATGAGAAACAGAATTTTCCAGACATGTAGGGAAGTTGCATAGATGAATTCACAGTAGTTGAGGCAGCATACAGAAGACTTGTACAAGCTCAAGATAGATGAAACTATAGCTAGGAGAGGAAAGGTAGGCGAGGATGTAATTATTTCGCTAGATCCAAGATAAATGATAAATGGGTGTTTACTGGGCAGCAATTACACAGAATAATACAAAGAACCGCGGGAGCATTTCTCTGTTCTTCCTACCGGATTGGTTGACCCACCAGAAAGGAAGCACTAAGGAAAGTCACACCCCAAGTTTCCCTCTTTCTGCTTCCATCTGCCTGAGGCCATGCCCAAGGGGGTGTGGCTACCATTACAAGTTCACTGTAAGACTGCTACACAAGTTTACTGCAAGACTGCTACACTGTAGCCTAGGAACTGTTGACCATTGATAGCTACTGGGAGGTGGAGAGTCAGAAAAGGTTCAGCTACTCTTGATCACGCTTGGATTGACCACAGTCCAGTGGAAGGCCACATGTCTAAGGATATGTGGGCAGTACAAACTGTATGCTGGGTTTTACAAAAGGAGGAGAGAAGTGTAGATCTGGGGAGGAGTCAGCAGGGTATACAAGTTCAAAATACACCATACAGAATCCTCAAAGAACTAAAAAAAATGAGAAAAAAAGGCATGGATGGTAAAAATGTTCAGAAACATCCACATAAAACATTTCAAGTGGTCATTTTTTAAAGGTATCAAGAAAGACGTCATCATGACAAGTTGAGTGTGTGTGTGTTCTGTCTGGGTTTGCTGATGGCTCATAATATTAGACTTGCAGTCTTTGCTATTCACAGTGAGTTTTGCAATTTGATTTCCATTTCTGATCCTTAATTTCATGACATATGCAATAATTTGATGTGAGTGGTGGGCTGTTGTGGGGTATGAATTTAACTGTGTAAAGGTGTGTTGCATTTGTTTATGCTGCTTTTGTTTAACTACGTAAAGATGTGTTGCTTTTTCACCTGGTCTGCCTAAGGCATCTGATTGGTCTAATAAAAAACTGAATGGGCCAATAGCTAGGCAGTAGAGGGATAGGCAGGGCTGGTGGGCAGATAGAATAAGTAGGAGGAGGAATCTAGGTTTAAGAGAGAATGAGGCAGAAAAAAAGAGAGACACCAGGGGCCAGCTAGTCAGGCAGCCACCAGACAGACAGACAGACAGACAGACAGACAGACAGGAAGAAGGGAAGTAGGAGACATACAGATGAAAGAAATGTAAAAAGCCCCAAGGCAAAATGGAGACGAAGAGAAACAGGTTTAAAAAAGTTATAAGAGCTAGTGGGACAAGCTTAAATTAAGGCCAAGCATCCATAACTAATAACACGTCTCGGTCATGATACGAGGACTGGTGGTCCAAGAGAGCCTGCTACAGTGGGCCAAATGTTTTCCAAAGCATGGGTACCACAGGGAAAGATCTGAACTTGAATTCTGTCTCCAGGACTTAGTTTTGACCATGTAGCACTTTGCTAGCAACCCCCACCCCGCTTAATCCTCTTTCCTCTAAATTGTTATGTCCTGTGTGTCTGACAGTTCCATTTACTTATGGTCTACCTCTTCCTCTCCTGCTTACAACTAACTATGCAAAGAGATGAGGATTAATAAGTGTCGAATGGAGAGACACAGTCAATGCTGTGATTGGACAGTTCTGGCTCTAAAATATCTGAAAAAAATATGCAACCTCCTAAAGCAAGGTCTGTGGGGGAGATACTGAAATATTAACTGCCCTGTCAAAGTCATTACGGTTTGCAGAGCATTTTTGGAAATAATTTTCAACATGGAAAGGTTTGAACTTTCCAACAGTTCTGGAAGTCTGTCAGGCATGAATTGCTGTCCAATTTTCTAGTGTTCTATTTCAGACCCAGGAATGTTAAATGACTAGATTTCAGGTTTATTGTTATTATGGCAATTGTACCTAAATGGCAATCAGGAATTCTCAATACAATTTTGTCTTCTCTATTACGTCTTCCTGTTTATGTACACATAGAACATTATGACAGATATAATGAATACGACACTGTCCAGTGTTCGTACATGTTTATATTATCATATTAACTGTAAATAATATATTGATGTAGACTTTAATTTCACCAACCCAATATTATCTCAGTAGAAACTAGGTTTTACATTAAATTATTTGCCCAACTTGTTGAGAATAGCAAGTGATAGATTTACTATGCAATATTCCAAACTTTTTCGGTGTTTGAAAACTATGTCCATGGTTTTTTGTTTCACTCTGAATTTTTATTCTTTGATAATCTTCTTTTTGGGGAGAAGTATTTGATTAATGTGACAATAATGTCAGTGAGATGGCTAAGTAGATAAAGGCGATAGTTGCTGAGCCTGATGATCTGAGTCCAATCCTGGATATCCACATGATAGAAGGTTAAAGCAGGCTCCTGCAAATTGTTCTGCGAACTCCATACATCTATGGTAATCTGCACAGATGCAGGAACATGCACAAACACATGCAAAATGGAGTATATGAAAAAAACCCAACACTTGTCACACTGTGAGAATACTAGTGTAATATGCAGGAATCTAAGTGACAAATGACTTCACCATAAGATTGTGGTATGTCTGTGAACTTGTGTTGATGATAATGGTGGTTAGCCTTTTGTCTGCAATTTTATGATGCTACTAATTCATTAAGAGTTTCATATATTGTTTTGATTATTTATATCCCCACTCCTCACACATCCACCCCCTCCATTCTACTGCCTCCTCCAGATTAATCTCATCATCATTATTATTATTAATTTGGTTTTCCTGGATCTCACTCTGTAGACCAGGCTGGACTTGAACTCACAGGTGTCCTCTAGTCTCTACCTCCCAAGTGCTGGGATTAAAGGCACATGCCACCACCATCTAGGCTTTCATTTTTGATTGCCTACTGAATTAATTTGTGCTGCTGATATATTCATGAGTGTTGGGCCATGTGTTGCAAAATGGGGCCTGCCAGGCGTCACACTCTTAAATAAAACTCACTTTCCCTTACCCTAAAGCCATAAACTGCCAATAACTCCTCAGGCAGGTGTTGGGATCCTGAGCCCCTCACCCTTTCACACTGGCTTGATCTGTTGACTGGCTTGATCTTGTACATTTTTTTTGGTGTCCAGGCAAAAACAGTTTTTCTGTGTTCCTGAATGCTGCAACCATTTCAAGTGCAGAAGACACTGTTTCAGTTTAACTTTAAATCTAGAATCAATTGAAGTCTCAATGAAGGATTATCTACATTGTATTAGCCTGTTAGGACATCTATGGGGAATTGTCCTTATTATGTTGATTCACATGGGAAGATGTAGCTCACTACGAAAGGACCCACACCCTATTCAGTCAGCTCAGCCTCTGAGTTGTATGGATGGAGAAATTGAGCTACACATAAACAAGCAGGCAAGAGATCATGTATGCATTACTTTTCACTTATCTCTTGACTATGGATGTGATGGAACTAGCTGTTTGAATTTCCTGCCTTGACTTCCCCACAATGATAGAGTATAGCCTGGGATTGTAAGATGAAATAACTTCTTTCTTCATTAAGTTGCTTTCTGTCAATGTTATTTTATCACAGTAACAGAAATGAAACTAAAACAGGAAGGCTGTTGATCAGGATTTTATGATCATTTCTAAGTCCCAAAGTGAGTTCAAAGATTAAACACTGGAATTAGCTAATTTTATACCAGGCCCATTCATAAATGTCTTCCTTTTCTCTAATGGTAACTCACTTTCTCTGAAGTTTTTATTTTGCTGTGTTTCATTCAAACCTTTCCCAAAACATATTCTTAATCAAGTTATGTTTACTGTACTAATCTGGTATGTACCTATACGTGTTAACAGACATTTACATTACCCTTTATAATAAAAACATCTGTGTGCATTAATTGATGTAACCCCAATATAATGGATGACATAAAAGAAAACATAGTGTAAGTTCTGGTTCACATATTGGAGAAACTGATTGCTGCTGATGACAAGAGTCTGATTCAGAAATTGTGAACTTAGTTCTACGACTCACAGGACTTACATCTTTACCTGCACTGTAAACCCTAAATCTACATTAAGATATTGCTTTCTTTGTACATGATTTCTATGTGCACAATCGACGTATTTTCCAAGCACTTGAGATATAGCAGGCACTTCCCATCTGAGCAGTATGCTCATAACCGAAAATACAATAAGAAAGAGTCCAGAATAGTTTGTCAGTTCTGTAAAGAAAAATGGTCTGAGCTTATCCATGTTTCCAAATGTTATGCATTTAATGCAGGTTTCTTTTTATGAGTTTCTGCTCTTTCTTGGAGAATTAGTTTTGCTGTCCTTTGTTCTACTTATGGATGTGTTTTGTTGAATCACCAAATAAACAAAGTACAAAGAAGGAGAAAACCCCCCACAACATTTACATGTTATGATTTATTGTCAAAATGGTTCTGGTGTTGAGCAGGGATTCACTCCAGTTTATGAATAATATATTTACACTATTGAGTCTCCCAGTGAATTCATAAGATTGATGTTCAAATGAGAGACTCTAAGTGTGATGAATTGCTACCGCATAAAGGTAGTCAATCTTTATCAGCTTCCGTTCAAAGTGAGAGGCAAGGACTGCAGGCCTGCTGGGAAGTTTCCAAGCAGTGCTCTCTGCTATTGCTTGCAATCCCTTTGGGGAGGGGAAATGATACCGGACAGCAGGCTCAAATGTTGTCCTAGCTGCAGTAGGCCCAGCATCAGTGAATGCTGGGGATTATTATTGGAGAAAGTGAGGCAAAAATCTAAGACCCAGAATTGGAAATTGGGGAGTGAATGAAGGACTCCGATTTCAGTAATTCAAAGGGATATATATATATATATATACACGCAGAATTATACAGCAAATGACATCACGATTCTAATCGGTATTGGAGAGACTGAGGTGATGAATTTTTGTAGTTAGAAATATTAATGCTTTCTGGTTTCTTCATTCAGTGTATATTGATCCGATACCTACTGTGCCACAAGCATTGGTATAGGTGTTTTGGATGCATGAGAGAATAAAATAAGCTAAGACCTTGTCTTTAAGTGTCTTACATGTAAGAGACAGAATGTAATTAGTGAGCAATTTAGGGTGTTAGAGGATGAAAATTCTATGGAGGAAAATAAAACATTTTAAGTGGAATAGAACGAGTGTACTGGGGTGGACACAGAGAAGGGCTACTTTTCTGTTTTATTTATTTCAAATTCAATTTAATTTTATGTGTTTGTACGTATATGTAAATGTGGGGACTCTGTGGTATACACATTAGAGGGGAGCTTTGGATGTCCATCTTTGCCTTCTAGATTGTGTGAGACAGGGCCTCACTTGTTCACTGCTGCTTAAGCCCAGCTCCTTGGCTCTGCTCCTATCTCCCTTCTTGCAATAGTGGCACACTGGAATTACAGGTGCTTGCATTCTTGTGTCTGGCTTCTGTGTTCTGGGGATCTGAACTCAGGTTTTCAAGTTTGTATGATAAGCATCTTACCCACTGAGCCCCTCACCCCCATTCTTACTTTTCTGTCTCAGTTTGTTACTGAAAGCCTCACTGATAAAAGGGACATGCAAGAAGTATGTGAATGCCAAGCCACAAGCAAGGGCATTCAGGTAATGGAGTGACTAGAAGCGGGCTTGGCTTATCTGAGATGAGTAGAAAGAAAGGGAGGAGACTCCTAAATAGTGTTAAGATGTCCCAGTGTGGGTGTTACTAGGAGCAGTGGTGGAATAAGTAGAAATGATTGATTGCTGGAGGATCTCGGGATGCCTGTGGATTAGATAGATATCAAAGAGCACACACTGAAGCCCTCTTACACACTGGGCTCTGAGTTACTGTGTCTACACTCCAGTATAACTCTTCAAAACTCTCTCCCTACAAATTTGTCTGAGCTACATACTGGAGAATTACATAAAAATGCCCATCAAATTCTCTAGGCTTTTAGGCTCTGAGTCATCAATTAGTCTAGATTCTAAGATTATCCTTAGCTCCTCAAAGTAGTCAAGACTTTGACTGTCCCTACAGTTTGACACAAACTCTGTCTTTTCAGCCTTAAATGACTCTGTTTATCATCCCTGTTCAGTTCTCTTATTAATAATCTCCCCTTATGTATCTTCAGAGACTTCTTTCCATGCTTTGCCTCTGGGTCATCTTCTCACATCTCCCCTTTGCAACGGGGTTGACTTCTGGACAGGGATAAGACAGAACGTTTGTTTTCAGGACACCTTTAGAGAAAAGTACCTGCCAAACTCATTGATAGAAGTTGGCCTTAGAGGAGTGCTCTAAAGAACAGAACAGGTGACGTGTGAGTTTCAAGGGTGGTAACTTCATTCTGATAAGGAATAGCTTTGAAAATGACAGGAGGCAGAGGAGATAAAGTGGACAAAGTCCAGAAGGAGCCATTCCTGGAAATGCCACCTTGTCTGAAAATATGTAGTATGTTTAAGGGCTGTGAATTGCCCTTTTGTCTGGGTGGAATTGTCTGGGTATGAATGGAAGAATTCATTCATGTGGCGTCAAAGTCAAAATGCATAATTTCAAAGGCAATGACAAGCTCCCTAAAAGTTTTTCACATGATTGTAATGGGCATTCTATATGATCAATTTCTTTTCATGGAATTACTCTTCCTACATATCTTTAAGTTTATTTAAATTTACACTGGAAAACAAATAACACTTCGGATTGAACCCAGTAGGGGGACTCAAAAGTTGCAGACTTGACATTCATTGATAACTTACTATATATAAGGGATGTTTCTTAATTCTACCAAAAGAGATGGTTTTATTTAATTCCTACAGAAAGGTTGACCATGTGACACTACTATGATTTTAATATTACAAACAAGGGTACTGTTACTCATAAAGGAGAACTGTGGCATGATCACGAGGAACATATTGTCAGGACTGAAAGGGACCTCATCCAAAGAGAGGTGATGTTCAGTCCATAATCTCAAGGCAAATTAAACCCAGAATAGAGACAAGATACTTGTCCCCCAGCTCTAGGTTCTGGAATAACCTTGTAATTGGCATCATTGGAGTACACATAAACCCAAGTTCTACCGTCTCCATTCTTTTTTGTCTAGCTACTAGATAAGGTAGAGAGAAACACTTCTCTCTATAACCCAAGAAACCTCAAGAAATATTCAACACTCTCAGTAATAATTGATGTGCTATCACTAGTGATCAACTCATTAAAATTTAGAACAAGTGAAAATTTGGAGAATTTTAAAGTTTGAATCACCCAAATATTGCCATGCCCCTCTGCCTGTTGCCCCGCAGGATAAAATATGCTGTGTTGTACTGGCACCAAAACTAGTGGGGTAAAAGAAGGCTCAGGGCAGAATGTGTAGGCACAGCATATGATTTTCAGTTGCAAATTTAGAGTTGGCACTGGCTTCTGTCTATCTCATGAATCTCAATCCCTGCCATTCCTCTTAGGACACTGTGCTAAGGCCAACTCACCCACATGTCTAGCCCCGCATGATATATTAGTGACAATTTTATATAACTTCACCACATGCATCCTTTATTCTGGTGGCTTGCCTTCTCCTCCTCCTCCTCTCTCTCCTCCCTCTTCCTCCTCACTCCTCCTCCTCTTTCTCCTCCTCCTCCTCCTCCTCCTCCTCCTCCTCCTCCTCCTTTTTCTTTGCATAGGGACTTGTTATTCCCAAGAATTCTTCTCAAATCTTTGTCAGCTGATAATGAAAACAGCTCTTATTAAAAGCTACTTTTAATTTATTGTTTGTGAATTTCATGTATGTACATTTTAACCATGTACATAAATATACCTTTATGTATAAAAATATACCTCCTCTGCTATACCCCTGTGTCCCCCTGATTCTTTCTTCTCAAACACACTGAGTCCATTTAGTACTACCTGTGTGTGCATGGGTGCAGGACCATCTACTGGAATATGGGTAGCCTTACAGGGGTTGCATCTCTGAACAAAACTTGGTACCAGGTGATGGATACATTTGCTGTAACTGTTGTCCCTGTCATCTGCGAGTTCTGCAGAAGTATCACGAGGTGATGGAACACCTGGGTTCTAGTGTCAGATCTCATGTCACTTATTTATGACAATTTCCTCCTCTGTTAGGTAGCTCACCCACAAGAAGGTGGAAAGTTGTATGAAGCATCTCTTCAATATTTAATCTTTACAGTCAGAGTTCATGATTCCATTACATTGTCACATGCTCAGAGAATCAGCGTCTCTGTTTCTGTTGTTGTCTGTTCTGGATGCTGCATTAAAGATGAAATAAATCAATGGAAAAAACTGTTGGCTGGGATGTGGGTTCCAAAACTTTCTACACAACATTGGTTAAATCTCCTGGATTTCTGCATCTACATATACATAAGAATATATAACCTACCCGATGTGGGGAGAATTAAGCACAGCTTAGTGAAACCATGTATTTTGTATCAGGATTATCAAAAAACACCAAGTTGCAGATACACAAAGCCATGTACCATGGCTATAAAAAATACTGAGTTATAGACACACAAAGGGGATTTTTAGCACTTCTTATAAGTCAGGGTTTATCTGATTGAATTTGACGTAATTGTAACAAACACTGAACATGATATGATATGAAATGAGGGCTTCTTCTGTTGCAGAGATATATTTTAGTACACTCAGAACTTAGTGGCAAGGCTACTGCTAACATCACAGGCAAGGGCATCCTAGGGAATGTGTAATTAGCTTATGCTTCGTAAAGTCACATTCATGCTTTGGAGTTAGCACAAGAACATGTGCAGTTACACCTGCAGTTCTAAGTTTAAAAAGAGGAGTCAATGCCCTCATAAACAGATCTATAATCTTTGAGATGTTTTCAATAAAACATAATGAAATTTATTACCATTCCACCTATAAGACTAAGTGAATTTGCAGATGGATAAGGATAAGCTGATCTCATCACCTTCTACGAAATTGCCCATACAGATCTGACCACTGCAATAGATTCAGGAGTGATTTGCAGCAAATTAGCTTAAGTGACTTACCATCACCAAGTTCTGTTGGAGACGTTTCCCTGATGAGTCCTGCTTGCTGGGATTTCAAAGTGGGATTTTGTTTCTGTTCTTGAACTTCTAAAGGGCTTAGCCTAATGTAAAATAGGCCAATAAAGTATAATGAAGTTGATAAGGCATGGAAAGAAAATGAGCTTCGGGGGTCACAAAAATTAAAACTTGATTATGCTTATAGTAAGGCTGAAATGGCAGCAAAGAAGCAGGTGGAAGACGTTTGTGTGCTACAGACATTGCCCTACATTTGTGTATTGAGTTGTAGTGAGTGTTAGAGACTCGGATGTGAGCAAAAGCCATCAAGAAGAGACCCCAATCCAGCCAGCTCTACCGCAGTCTCTCCTGCAGTGACAGCACATATGAAGGACGTGAAACGGGGAGCTGTTCTAGTTGCCTATGGCTGTAGTTTATCAGAGACATATTAACTCAAAGCAATACCATTTTTTATCAATGGATTGGGTAGCTCTGAATCTCAATGCTGGTTTATCTGAGCCAAAATCAGAGTATCCCCAGAACTTCCTTCTTTCTGGAGGCTCTGCGGTACCTTTCCCTTCTCCTCCACATTTCAAGGACAACACCAAGAACTAAATATAATTCTGGTCCATCATTTCATCCTTCTCTTTGTCAAAGTGGGAAAATAGCATATTTCAAGGTCATTATCTTGATTTGCAACTTTCAGGATATGTGTTCTTGGATTTATATTCTTGCTTCAGGTCCTGAAAACGTAAGGGAGAGATCTGCTCCTGCATCTAGGCACATGGTCTGGCCATGGCAGTGTAATAGCCAGCATTTGCTGGAGGCTCACAGGGGCAGCAGACAGCCCTCTTAGTACTTTATATGTATTAGCTCATTTAATCCTCGCCAGTACCAGGTGCCGAGTGAATTGTGTGGAATGTTTGCAGGGGCACAGAGACCTAAAAATGCTCATGTCCTCTCTTAATGTCTTCACTTCAATGAAGGATTTACCACAGTTCTACCTGTTTATTCCCGTACTGCATTTTACTGTAGAGGCAAATTTACCCTATTTCTTATAGGGTTATCTCCTGAATTGCTTTTAGAAGTTGTTTGTTTACTAGTGGTTTATTTTATCCTGATTTGGTCTATGGGAATAATTTTTAAAAATCTAAATATCTAAATACAACCTGCTCAGTCTGTATGCATTTGATTTCAGGGGCTGACCACTTGTACTGGGAAACTAATTAGGGTGTTCTTCCCTGGGGAAGACAAATTCTCCAGCTCTCAGAATTCCTTAGTTGCTATAGTTCTTTATTTAGGTTTAAGGCCTCTTGGGATTTCCCCCTGACACATTAGCATGCCTATTTGTATTCCTGTGTATCAGCCATGTTGATGAGCCTTAATGCGTGCGTGCATGCATGCGTGTATGTGTGTCTAATTAATTAACAATAATTAAAGAAAAATAGGCAATGCATTTGAGAGCGAGTGGGGGTACATGGGGGGTTGGAGCAAAGAATATGGGGCCAATGATGTAGTTACAGTGATTTCAAAATAAAGCAATTATAAAAATATGCCTATAGTTCTGGAGGAAGAATAATAGCTCTTGGAAATGGTCATGTCCAAATCCTCCCAAATGTTAGGATGTTACTCTACAGGGCAACAGAGATTTGCAGTTGTGATTAGGGTTTATGTGTGCATATGTGTGAGTGTGCATGTGGAAATCAGAGGCAACCTTAGGCATCATTCTTCAGACACTGTTCATATGTACACCATTTGGGGCGCAGAGTTTCTCACTGGTGTGGAAGGTAGGGGGCCCGCCTCTGCTCCTAAGCTCTGCAATTACAAGCATGCACCATCATGTCCAGATTTTGCTCTTAAAATTTCATACCTATAGTTTTGAGGATTTCATGCACATATAGAATGGAATATGGTTACATATGCCCATGTAGCTACAGTGGGTAATTAAAAGCAATGAAAATAATCTGTGTTGTTTTGGAGACCTCCAGAGCTTCCTTGCGTAATAACTCATAGGGAGATATCCCACGCCCCATATCACAGTTTTCACTTAATAACCTATGTCTAACCCATGGAGGGTAATTATTTTGTATTTTGAAATTATGTTACTAGCTTATGGATTTCTGTGAAACTTTTTCGTATATCCTTAGTTTTGGTTAACCTGTTCACTATCTCCTCCTTCCAGATCCTTCCTACCCTAAAACTATGCTTAATCGTTTAACCCCCAATACCACTGTTATTGTCCCTTTTATTTGCTATCCCTAAACCGATATTTTAAAATTGGGTTATAAAAGTAACAGGCTTAGATGGGCACAGAGGTTGGATATACTGAAAAGGCAGCTGATAAAGCCACCTCCCTTAGTAATTAAGGATCTTAAAATGTGATGTTTTCCTGGGTTGTATAGATAGGTGAAATCCAATGATGAGAAGCTGAAGAACTAAATTTGGAAGAGGTGACATGATGGTGGAATCTGGAGCCCATAGTAATGTAATGGTTGCCTGGGCTAATGAGGGAGAATGAAGCCTGTCAGTAGAAGCAGGAAAAGGCAAGGAGAGTGACCATAGCCCCCAGGAGGGGTATATAGTTCTGACTAAATTTTTTCAGCTTTGTGAAACCCACATCAGACTTCCGATCCCTAGCCAGTAAGATAACACACTGTGATGCTTTAAGCCATAAGAGTGTTTTTTTTATTAGTAATGGAAAATGGTTTCACCAGGTTTCTTATTTTTCTAAGTCTTAGGAGACAACAAATACCCTCAGGAAACAAAGCATGTGATCCAAAAAGTTCAGATTTATTAAAAAGGAAACAGGTAAACTTGGACAAATCATTTAATTTTTCTCAGCCATGCCTTTGTTGACAAAACCTAACTCCATTCCCTTCCTCAGGTGGGGCTTGGGAGAGGTACACACTCCAGTACATTATGGGGACATCAGGAATGATACCTGAGAAGCCATTATCACTGTTTTTCAAGTAGTTTCTTCTTGTTCTACTTTTACTTCTGATTTCCAGAAAATGCTCACCCAGAGATCTCCCCAGAGAAAGGAAAAATGACCTAGAACACATTGCCTTTGTCAATTTTACACTTCTCAGTGAACTTGTAGTAGAATCATTTTTCTAGCATGTATGTGATTTTTCTAAATTTATCTCTAGATTTATAGGTCAAAGATGGAATTAGATTATTTATTATTTCTATATAAATTATGTATAGCTATGATAAATTAAAAAACTTCAAATGGCTCTAATGTGTGGATACACACACACACATTTATAATGATCATGATATATCTGTGATATGTATCCTTCTGTGCATTCATTCCCGAATACAGGTCATTTCCTTATTATATGTTATATTCTTTACAACATTTACTATATAAGTGTTATTTCCATAAAAACATTTTATTTAAAGAATTTGATTACATAGAATACATAGGACAATTTTCAGGAGTTGGTTCTCTCCTTCCACTATGTCTTCTGGGGATAGAGTTCAGGTCATGAGGCTTGGTGGCAGCCTGTTTTGTCTGTTCTGCCCTCTCACTGGCCCTACACCAGCATTTTTAGATGACACACCAGTGAAATCATGTGACACTTGCATTTATGTTCCTGACTTAATTCCCTTAACACAATCATATCCAATTCCACATATGTCGCTGCATATGTCAGTATTTCATTGTCATTTACGGCTGGGTGATATTCCACTGTGTGTACACACCAAACACTCTCCATTCATCTTGTGATGAATTGTTTTGTTTCCATTTCTTGACTATTGCCAATGCTCCTGGGACAAGTCTAGGAGTAAAGACATTTCCTAGAATGATTTCATGCCTTTGAAGCTCCTGGATCACTCGGGGTCCCACTTTTAAGTTTTGAGGAAGCTCTTTGCTGTTTCCAGAATGGCTACATTAATTTACATTCCCACCAATGGGGTACAATGGTGCCTTTTTTCCTTCCCATTGTCCTGTTGTCTTTTGTTGTATTGATAATATTCATTCTTCCTGAAGTACAAGGAACTCCCATTCTGGTTTTGATTTGCATTTCCCTGAAGACTAGCAGTACTAAGAACATTTTATTCATATCCCGACAACCATTCATGTACAGTCTCTTGAGAGATGTCTATTCGGGCCCTGCTTCATTTTTTAAAATGTTATTTTCATGAGACAGGTCTTTTTTAGGCAGCCATGGCTACCCTAGAACTTACTATGTATATTAGACTGACCTTGTACTTAGAGAGATTCACCTGCCTTTATTCTTGAGTGCTGGGATTAAAAGTGTGTATCCCCAAACTGGACCTTACCTCATTTTTTATAGATATTTTAAATTTTTATTTATGTGTGTGAATGTGAGTGTGCCTGTGTGCCTTGTCCTACTTAGCATTCAAGTCCTTCTGTATTTTGTATATAAACCACTTTTCATAAGTAGAGTTCAGTTGGTTATTGGTGTTTTCATTTTTTTTTTTTTGCTAGACCTAGCCTGTTTGTTTGATGCAATGCTGTTTTTCCTCCCTCCCTCCGTCCCCCCTCCCTTTCTCACACTACCTCTCTTGTTTGTATAGTTTGCTTTAGAGAACTTATCCAAAACATCCTGTAACATGCCAATGTCCTGGTGCCTTTTGTTTTTTTAAATTTCATTGCTGCAGGTGGTATACTGAAGCCTTCAATCATTTCTGAGTTGATTGTTGTAACATGACAGTCATTAAAGGGGTCTAGAGTTGTATTGTGCTGTCTGTGGATAGCCAAGTTCTCAGCACCATTTTAAAGAGACCATTCTTTCTTCTAAAAATCATTGATATTTTATTTGATTTAATTGTGTGTATGAAGATGATGATGGTTTGTAGGGGTAGGCGGATGTCAAGCCATGCGTATGGAGGTCAGGGGATAAATTACAGTAATTGGTTTGTTTTTTCCTTCTGTTGTGGGATCTAAGGATAAAAGACCTGCCATCAGGCCTGTGACATAAGTACTTTTAGCAGCAGAACAACATAGCCAGCCCAAGAGTGTTTTGTCTAAATGGATATTCTCAGAACCTCTAGTAAAAGCCAATTTCTGTAGATGCATGTTATATCCCTTTTCATATTCTCATCCTCTCCTCTGTCTCTGTCATCTCTTGCTCAATATTGTGTTATTTACATCACTAGAGCTTCATAGCACATTTTGTAGGCACTACAATACCTCCTGCTTTATTAGTTTTGGCATAAAAACTGCTTTGATGACTCAGGGTTCATGGTGACTCTCTCTCTCTCTCTCTCTCTCTCTCTCTCTCTCTCTCTCTCTCTCTCTCTCTCTCTGTGTGTGTGTGTGTGTGTATAGTTGTATGCCTATCTTAAGTTTTCTATAATTATGTGATGAGTAAAATTGGTACCTTTTAAAGGAATTGAATCAAGTTTGTAGTGTTTAGTGATATAAACATTAAGAAAAAACTTCTTATAGTCCATGAGCATAGTATGCCTTTCCTTTGTTTAGCATATTCTCTAATTTCTGTCATCATTTTCTAGACATTTCACTGCTTTGGTTATATTTATTATTGTAATTTTGTAGCTGTTATAAATGAGGTTACTGTCTCAGTTTCTACCTCGCAAAACTGGCCAAGTGCATCCTGCCTTCTCCGTTATTCCCCCTTCCAATTTTTAAGTGGTACAACTTAGGGCTGTAGTGATATCTTGTTTATACTCTAACAAATAAAGCTTGCCTGAAGATCAGAGGGCAGAGCTAGTCACTAGCTTTCCATAGAGGTCTGAAGGTCTGTACAGACAGACAGGAAGTGAGATGTCTGGGCAGAGAGAGGAATATAGGTGGGAGGAGACAGGAGTGCAGTCTCTTTTTGGCTGGGAAGTTGAGGAGGCAATGTGTGGCTGTGGTTTGCTCCCTTATCTCTCTGATCTTTCACCACATGCCTCATGGGTGTGAGCCAAGTGCTCCATCACGTCCTTCTGTGTAATGCTGTATCACTGAAACCTTCGCAGAATGCTTGGTACAAGTCAGCAGTACTTATTCTTCTGGCCCTGGGCTTAGCTTTGTGGAAGACCCTTTATTACCGTTCCTTCAATTCTGTTTCCTGTTATTGATTGGTTTACATTTTGATTTTTACATGATTCCATATTGGTAAGGTATACTTTCACATTTATTGTTTCAGAATCTATGTTTCCCTTCAATAATTCCATTTCAGATGTCTTAGTGCATTATCATAAAACCATGTTTATGTATATGTTAAAGTTATTAATAGCTATCATATGCTATTCTAATGTCTAGATATAACAGGATTTTCTTAGCGTGCTCCCATAAAGAAGAATATTTAAACTCCTGACATTATAAATACATTGTGATTAAGTCAATATAATTTAACGAGAAATTTTAACACTCATGATTTTTTAACATTCATGTTTTTAATAGGACTTGATTTATTCAGTATGCACACCGAGGCCAAACCAAATTTTTAATCTATAAATTTGTACCAGATAGTCTAAAATTAGTTTATACTGGAAGTAAGATCATTATTTGCCTTGTGTAACCTTCTTTGGTTGCCCAGGCCTTCATCCTGGACCCTTCAGAGTGTCAGTCTGAGCTGAAGGCTGAGGGCTGACTCATAAATATCTCTCACTCGCAATCTGTGTTCTGCTGTGACACTTTCTGAACATTTGAATACTAAACCTACGTTCTTTCGCCTTGAAGTTAGAATAAAATGTCATGCATATCCCTTTACTTTAAAATGTTCTTTTTAAAATACATGTTTCAGTTGGATGGTCGTAAGCCCCAAGGTTAAGAAGAGTATTTAATTGTAACCTCAGCCACATTATATATTGCCAGTCTTCAGTTTTGTGAGACATGGGAAAACATATCTTATTTTTGTTTTGTAGACATTAGCCTGATAATTGATATATTGGGCATACTTTTATGTTTATTGGCAATTTTTATTATTTTAGAGACAGGGTTTCACTATAGAGCCAAGGGTGACTTTGAATTCACCACCATCCTGCCTCAGCCTCTCAAGTGTGAGATTACAGGTGTGTTCTATCAGGCCCAGGTCTCAATTGTTATTTTCATTTTCATTCCAATACTGTGACAAAGCTATAGCTTGGACCTCATTAATATCAGAACAGTAGTATACCACCGAACTATACCCCTGCCTTTTGCTCATTTTCTTAGTGTGTGTGAGCTTATATTCATTTTTGCTTATGAATTTTCCTCCTTTATTTTGGACTGCATGGCATTTTCAAATGTTCTTTTTACTTTGAATTAAATTTATTAAGGTATAATCGATCCAACAGCTTTAGTGTTACACAATTCATCTACCATATAATTCATAATTTAAAGTATGCAATTCAATGTGCTGAGCACATTGACAGATCAGAACAACCATTGTTATAACCAATTTTAGAACATTTTTCTTAATAAAAAGAAAAGTTAACTCTTCTTGGAAGTCATGTCCTCCATTACCTCCTTCTTCACTGGGTCTGACAATCTTTAATTTACTTTCTATCTCTGTGTAATTGATGACTGTGTGTGTTCCACATAAATTGATTATGTAGGGTTTGTTGTAGATGCCTAGTTTAACTATGGTAAAGCCTGTTTACATAGTATATTTATCTTGTAACCTGTATCCAGATGTCAGTCTCGCTGAGTTTTGAGAATTTCTCATTGTTGGACATGCTTTATTTACTCATTTGTTAGTTGGTAGACATTTGAGTTGTAACTCCTCTTGGTTTATATGAAAAATGACTATATATATATATATATTTGGGTATTTTGTGCACATATTTCCACTTAATGTTTCATTAATCAGCAGGAGTGGAGATGATAACATGGAATGTATGTTTGACATTTCAAGCAAACGCAAATGATTTTCAAGGCAGCAGTTGCACTATTTCACATTCTAACCAACCATGTTTGAGGGGTCTAATTTTCCTACTCCCTCATTTAGTGTGTGATTTTATGTGTTGGGGGATGTGGCAATCTTAATAAGTATTTTATTGTGATTTTGGTTGGCATTTCCCCAATACCTAGAGACAGAAATTGTCTTTTCATATGCTCATCCATTTGTGTGCCTTTGGGGGAATGTTTAGCCATGCACTCTATAAGCTGGGTTGCTTGTCTGATTTCTATTGAATCATAAACTTTATACATGTCTTGCTGTTTAGTTCCTTACCTATTCAATGATTCAAAGATATTTTTTTCTGATTCTACATGTGTCTTCACTATGTGGGGGTTGCTTGTTGTGGCACAATTTTACTTTATTTTGGTGAAGTCTGATTTGTGTATTCTGAATTTTTATTATGTCATCTGAAAAATATAGTTACGTATAGTAAAGTTCACTTTTTGTAGAATAATTTATTTTTATTACTTGATGTGTGCGTGTGTGTGTGTGTGTGTGTGTGTGTGTGCGTGCGTGTGTGTTTGTGTGTGTATTCGAGATTCTGTTCTCTCTGGCCATTTTACAGGATTTAGAGATTGGACTTAGTTCATCAAATGTGCATGGATGTGACAGTTAGATGTTACTTAAATCACTTTGATCTATTTCCTCTTCTTAAGTAGTTGTTTTCCCCAAGAATATCAAATCAATAGAGCCACAGAGAACAAAATAGTAAATATGCGGGGTTTTATAATGGTAATGCTGTTTAGTTTTAATAAATCAAATTCTAGTGAACTGTTTTTTTATATTCAAGTCACCTATTTTTGGATTATCAGTGTTATTTCTGCTAACAGCTGTGCTCGTGTCATGAATTCTGATCTTACTGTCACTTAGTTGTAGGTGCCTCCTCGATATTACACGCATGGTTCATGAAAGTCTTAGCATTTTCTCACCTCTAAATTTCCTAAGCAGAAAGTCCCAAATGAAACTTGCAGACTTGGTAAGAACTAGGTAAGTATGGTGATATGTTATTTATAATTTATTAAAGCTTGCCTGAGGATTCAGAAAGCCAAGTTAGCCTCAAGCTATTGAGATCAGGCAGTCGTGGTACACACCTTTAATCCCAGGACTCAGGGTTAAGATGTAAATGGATCTCTGTCAATCCAAGGCTACCTAGATCTACCCAAGATCCATCCAGTTCTAAAGAGAAACATCCCACATAAAGATAAGTCGAGCACCTGGGATAATACACCTTTAATCCCAGCACTAGAGAAGTATAAAATATAGGAGCAGGGTCTTCAGTAGTCAGTATCAGGCATTCATTCTCCAGCCACATTGAAGATAGGAAGACACTGAAGCTTCAGGATTCTCCAGTCACAATGAGGAGAGCATAGGAGTCTGAGATTTGGTGGAGCCAGGATCCACCCATTCAGCTGAGGTAATGGTAAGAGCTAGTGGCTTGGTTGCTTTGTTTTTCTGATCTTCAGGCAAGCTTTGACAAGTCATAAGTAATATATCACCACAGGTAGGTTTTCATACATATGAAGATATTGCAAATGTGTGAATGTGGTAATTGTCCAGCTTTTCCTTTTCTTTGATATTTTGCCATAGGGGAAAATGTTCATCAAATTTCACTTCGCACAGAAGCTTAACTATAAACACAAGGAAGTAGAGTTTGTTCTCTGGGTTCTGATTAAAATCCCTGTCCCTTTCTCCTCCATACCTTTGGAGCATAGTTTAGGTCCCACCCACATAAAGTTAGTCTACTGCCTGAGATAGGCACAGCACTTAGGCCTGGATCATTGGAACAGTGTCAAGCCTGGGAAAGAAGGAGAAGCTGAGACATGTAATTTAGTGACAGGATTTTGATCTCACACAATGGTTTCCCCTTCTGCTTCTCACTAATCTATCCTCACAAGAAGAGATGACCATGGCCCCATCCCACTGAAGAAATAGTTCATGACATCTAATAAGATAATCTCACAATCATTACAGAAAATAGGTTCAGAGTCAGAATGGCTAAACAGAAGAGAGAAAATGGCGGAGACTAGCACACTGTTGCAGAGGTTGCTTTTGGAAGTGACCAGGGTAGACTTTCCTCTACCACAATGAGCTTTTCTGAGACTAGTGAGGACCTATGGTCCTCTCATGATAGTTGCTACCTAGTATTTCTCTCCTTTTCCTCAGCTTGTTTACTCTCACCAGAAGTGCAGAAAGAAACATCTGTACCAGTTAGACTGCATCAACTTAACACAAGCCAGAGTCACCCGAGAAGAGGGATACTCAACTGCAGAATTGGCTCCATCCTGTCGGCTAGTGGCCATTGTCTCCATTAATAAAAGAAGGTCCAGATCACTGTTGGTAAAGCCACCATGGGACAATGCTTGTGGGTTGGATAAAAACACAAGGAGAGTAAGCCATATGGACGAAGCCAGCAAGTGTTGTTCCTCCAGGCCCCTGCCTCAGTTTCTATTCAATTCTCCACCTTGGCTTCTCTCTATGATGGACTGTAGTACAGAAGGGTAAACCAACAAACCACTTCCTTTACCAAGTTGCTTTTAGTCATGTTTTTAGCCAAGTAGCAGAAACCAAACTAGGACAGTATATCAGAGCAGCCAATGATGAGAATGCCAAGAAAAAAGTAAAATAGTTTACAACAGAAAATTTTATTCTAACCTTCAGAAATGCAACACACACATTCGAGTATTCCATGTAATATATGAAGTGGTATATATTTTCTTAACATTAGTCCTCTTGCCTAGGATGTGTTTTTTATTTTCTTCTACTTTTTGATGATCTGGGCTTGAATCCAGGGCCATGTGCTTACTACTCGTGCTCTACCATCGAGGTTCATCTTCAGGCCTAGACATTTTTTCAAAAGAATGGGCATTTGTAGTCGTCATGCGTTTCTCTTTCTGTCTGTGCAAAGTCAAAGAGAGCCTTCAGGTGATATTTTCCTCTTATCTTTTCTTCTGCCAATGCCTCCCCCTTCATGCCCTCCACTGGGATGTGGAACTGTCTGACTCTCGGGGAATCCACCAGGGCCTTGCATGCATTTTCCCTTCATGCACCCTTGTATTCTCATGTCCATTGTGACCTTTTAGGAGGGAACTATGGCTATGAGGCTGTTCCAGTTTGTCTCTCTAAAGGCCACTGGCAGTTATGCATTGGGAGAAGGGACCTGGGAAGTAACTGAAATAGCAAGCATTCCAGACCTCAGGTAACAGTGAATCTAAGATGATACTTCTGTATTTGGTTTGATTTTGGTTTGTGTTTTCACCATGGCTTCTTTTGTCTTATAATTCACATCCCTGGTGTTGTAATACAGAATTACTTTGTTTTCTCATGATCTGGTCGATTGGTCCATCTCCTTGTGGCCTGTTCCTGTGGGTCAGGTATCCAGACGGTACCTCCTGGAGTCCTCTATGCTAAGTCCCCCAAGGTAACACTGAGATGTGAACTAGTCTGCTTTCATGTGAGGCCACACATGGAGATGAATGCCTTTCCTAGCTCAGTCAGTTTGATGGCAGAATTAATCTTTTTGCTATGAGTGAAGTAATAGCTTTTGCTGGCTAAAGGACAACCTCAAATATCAAGGCTGCCCACAGCTCCTTAATACACCAGTGTGCCTATCCCATTGTTGCCCATCTAGGGAAGGTTCCTATTTTCTTAGTTCTAGCATGGTAAATAAAAGACCCAGAAACTGACTTTGTGGTTCAAACTTCAAGCTGAATATCAGAAAAGCAAAGCAGCCAGCCACTAGATCTTACCTTTGCCTCAGCTCAGACCAAAGCGGCGATCCTCAGACTGCTCCTGACTTCACTGTTCCTCAGATTCACTCAGACTGCTATGGTCTCTTCAACTTGGCTAGAGACTAATTCTTCACATGAGACCCCTTGGTTTTTATACCTCCATAGTACGGGGATTAAAGGCATGTGATCCCAAGTGCTGAGAACGTCTTGTGTGAGCTGTTTCTCTTTAGGACTGGATCAATCTTGTGTAGATCTGGGTGGACTTGGACTCACAGAGATCTTTCTACCTCTTAATCCTGAGTCTGGCATTTAAGATGTGTGCCACCACTGCTCAACTTCTGTAGGTTATGGCTGACTTTATTTTCTGAGTTCTCAGGAAAGGTTTAATAAATAATAAACAATAGATCACCACACTTAATAACTCTTACAGAAGGACAGGTCCTCTTTTGAGGACTTCCAGGATAGTCAATATGATGCCCAAGACATTCACTTTGTATTTATTTCCAGTGAATTTCTTAGGGACCTTTAATTCCACTGGTGAAATCCCTCCACTCTACTATGCAGTCTTATAAAGAAGTGATCATTTTTATGTGGGGGTCATGACCCCTTTGAGGGCTGAATGACCCTTTCACAAGGGTCACCAAAGCCCATCAGAATACACAGATATTTACATTATAATTAATGACTAGCAAAAATACCATTATAAAGTTGCAACGAAAACTTTATAGTTGTGGGTCACCACAGCATGAGGAACTGTATGGAAGGGTCACTGCATTAGGAAGGTTGAGGACCAGTGTTTTAAAGGGAAGTCACACATCATCCCACGCACTCGGAGGGATTTTGTAAAGATGGGGAATAGGGAATTGTTGTTCTCTGTTCAAAGGGGGGTCCAAAAGCATCATCTTGTTAGGGAGGGTTTCCTGTCAGTAGTTGTGAGGTGAGTAATGGAGTAGGAGTACAGAGAAGGGTTTTTGGGGAAAACTTTGTAAATTCTGTGAAAGTCTAGAATAAATGTTGTGTGAAGGATGAGACATGAAAGTAGAACCCAAGACTCAAGGTTTTCATTGGAGGGGATTATAGGACATTGAATTCACCAGTCAGGGTACTATGGGTTAGGCTCAGTAGCAGATGTACAGAGAACTATAGCAGGGCTGAACACAATCTTTGACCCTTTTCTGTGGGTGTATCAGTTACGTTTAGAACAATGGACCATGTTTTCTCAACATTCACACACAGTCCTTTCATTTTGTATTTTTGATTATGCAGGGAAATGACTTGCTCCTTTAAAACATAACCTGTCTTGTAAACCAATGCCAAGGTCACATAGGGAGGGAGACAGCCTGTCCCTGAATCTTCACTCCTAGGGCATTATTATTTTTTTTAATTAGAAAAAGGACTGCATGCATTCAGGTCACAGGCATACAAAAAGAAGCATGTGTCTTATTGTAGAGTTGCCCTAATTTCTTCATGTAAGCTTATGCCATTATAAAGTCTGCTCAGGGGGGATAAAGCATGTTCTTCCATGCCAGAATTAAAAACAGTGAAAGAGTAAACCTTGTTTGATTATTCAGTTAATGATGTAGGGGTCCTTGGTTAATAAAGCTTGTGGGTCTTGGCCAGAAGAAGAAAGAGCAAATGAAAAAAAAAGAAAACAAACAAAAAACCCCAAACAAACATAATTTAGTGGCTGCAGTAACTCCAGGGTCTATAAGTTATCAGATATATTTAATATTAGTGTAGGTTATGACAGAATTCACACACACACACACACACACACACACACACACACACACAGGCTTCATCCCCCATCTGCCACCTCCTCCCTGAGTGATGGTGCAATATGTACCAGTGTGGGACGAGATGCCACCTGGAAGACCTGTGAGGATCTGCTGACTGTGTACATTATGAGGAGGCGTGCCAATTTCTGGGCACTCTTGTTCTCTGAACTGGAGGCTAGGAAACTGGGTGCCTGGTTACCAGAGTGAAGGGCTGTATGGGCATGTGGGCTGCATGGAGTCTGAGCATCGAGACTGCGGGCAGCCAGCTTGTCTCACTGAGTCCTAGGCACAGGGACAGAGCAGTGCCTCAGGCAGGAGTCAGCTCTGAGCACTGGAGGGCAGCATGCCAACCACATCGGGAAAATTAACTTAACAAGCACTTACCTGTCACTTCTTTGGGCTTGTTGAGAGCTTGAGGGTTTCAGTTGAAAGACTGTTCCTATCCTGGAATTGTTCCTAGAGGCGAATGGTGTTGTAGACCATGCAATCCAAATGGGGATCGGATGCCGATTTCAGTTGCATAGGACACAAATTGTTGCTGTAACTGCAAATATGTTATTAAGACAAAACAGGATTGGATGTGTCATAGAGAGAATGGCCTTAAATTTCACCAAAAGTATTTGAAATAGTCCTTGTTAGAGATTAACCAGATGGCCTTGCTCACGATGCTGTTTGTATTAAGCTTTAGGTGACATAGAAAGAAGGTTCTAGGGAAGGGCTGTTGGTTGCTTAGAACATAGAGCAATGGAAAATATGCAAAAGAATAATAGAAGTCTATGTTAGACATGAAATTGATACAAAGAATCATTTCATGGTAAGGAAAGAGAAAGGAGAGTCTCATCTGTACACACACCCACCAATAAAAATTATTTCAAAGATTCTCTGACAACTACACTTTGCACACAGGTCACTATGACATCAAACACATAATGTGCATTGAAAGGAAGCTACCAGTAATGCCTGTTCAGTCTTGGACGGATACCAACTTCGTTAGTGATTTTCATTGCTACTAATAATTGCTTCAAAACAATTCATGTAACCCTTACCCCTTAATCTTTTAAATGTTTCCTCCCTTGGAGGTTGGAGTGATTGCTCAGTGATTAAAAGTGCTCAAATCTCTTGCTGAGGTCCCAAGTTGGGTTACTACGTGGTGGCTCACAACCACTTGTAACTCCAGTTCCAAGGGGACTTAAAACTCTCTAATAGCACAGCAATCACATGAATTAGCTCACATTCAGAAACACACACACACACACTTAAAACAATAAGGGGCTATTGCTGACCACACCAGCCAGGGAAACAGGTATGTAATCTTCATTCTTCTTCCAGCCCTACAATCCCAAGTACCCAGGCTCATTTCCAGCCCTGTAGCAGACCACCTGTGGGGTCCTGTCCTCTCTTTATGACTCCATTCCCAGTAGAGTCCACTAATCCTCTTGGAAGTCCCATCTTTCCTCCCTCCTTTGTACCACTCAGATCCCTACCCTTCTAGCCCATCCCCATTCCTAAATGTCAGCTCCTCATACTCAAGAACACTTTCTACCCAGGATCTCCATTAACCACACCTGTCCGGGACCCAGAAGTAGTTCTTCCTATGCAATCCACTGTTACCATGCTCCTGTGATCCAGAGAGGGTAACCGAAGCCCAAGAATGGAACACCTAACTAACAAAGACAAGACCAGATGTCAACAACTAGACTTACAACTTTCCTGATCCCATAAGCCTAAAATACCAGCATAAAAACAGTCAGTCACTGCCAGGACAATATGTCTCGAGCTGAACCCAGCTCCTCTACTACAGCAGGCCCCGAGAAATACAACATAACTGAAGCACAAGACAAGGACTTGAAAAATGCTGTTATGGATGTGTTCAAGGGCCCTAAAGAGGACATGAAGAAAATTCATTAATTAAATCTACAAAAACAGAAATAGTGGAATTTGATGAAGAACACTATCCAAGTTACAAGGGTGGAAATGGAGCCAGTAATGAAAACTGAAACTGAGCTATAACTGGAAATGAAAAATTTAGGTATTCAAACAGGAACCACAGAAATAAGCTTCACCAACAAAATATGAGAAGGAAAAGAGACTCCCAAGCATTGAAGACATGACAGGAAAAATGGACACCTCAGCCAAAGAAAATGCTACATCAAAAAACAAAAACAAAAAAAAAAGAAAAGAGAAAAACAAAAGCAAACCCCCAGGCACAAAACATCCAGGAAATCTAGAATGCCATGAAAAGACTAATAATTAATAGGAATAATTAAAATAGAGGAAGGAGAAGAAATCTAGGTTAAAAAAAACAGGAAAAAATTCAACAAAATTATTGAAGAACATTTTCCTAGCCTAAAGAAAGAGGTATCTATCAATGTACAAGAATCATACAGAATATCAAATACATTGGCCCCTCCAAAAAGAAATCCTCATGATACATAATAAATAGAACACTAAATGTACAAAACAAAGAATATAAAAGCAGCAAGGGAGAAAGACCGAGAAACATACAAAGGCAGGTCTATTAGAATAATATTCAGTGCAGATTCTAAAAGCCAAAAGGGACTGGGCAGATGTTCTACAAATTCAGAGAGGGTGAACATGCCAGCCCAGACTACTATACCCAGAAAAACTTTCAAGCACAATAGATGGAGAGACAAAGAGATTCCATGATAAAACCAAATTTAGTCAGTATTTATATATAAACCCGGAGAAAGATAAAAGCTCAGAGACCAAAGGTAGATAGGGTAATTTAAGAAAAGTTGGCTAGAAATAAGTCAAGCCAAGGCCGGGCATTTATAAGTAAGAATAAGCCTCTGTGTGTACTTATTTGGGAGCTAGGTGGCAGGTGCCCCCAAAGAGCCGAGAGCAAAAGAGCAAAAGGCAACCAACAGCAAAAGGCGTGTGAGCACAGCAGCACGGAGGCGCATGCGAGCACAGCAGCACGGAGGCGCATGCGCACTCACAGAGACTGGGGCAGCAAGCACAGGACCTGCATGGGTCTGGGCCTGATGGGCTACCAGCACTGACAGAAGTGGACGTAAGAACCCATCCCTAGTCCAGAAGCTGTCTCTGGATTGATGACTGAATGCAAATGAAAAATTAGCTTTCTCCAAGGTGTCTCAGCGTATACAAAGCATTAGTTAAGTCCAGGCCCCGTGCCTAATGGTAGATGGCCAACACAAAATGAACTCAAAAGCAATTCTGCGATTCTTTGTCTTATAATTCTTTGTCAGAGATTTTGTTTTAACCTTATAGGTCTTTTGTGTATATATTATGGTTTCCAGTTTTGTGTTTTCATGGAATTTGTGTCTTGTGTCTATTTACGTTTGTTGAGCTTTTTTAATTTGGCTCATTTTTGTTTGTTTATTTATTTGTTTTGTCCTATTCTTGTTTGCTTTTATTTTTTGTCTAATTTTATTTTACATTTTTAGATCTTTGTATCATAAGAGTGGGTCATGAACTTGAGTGGGTTCGTAGGTGGGGAGGATTTAGGAGGAGTTGGGGGAAGGGAAACCATAAGCAGACTACATTACATTAAAAATCTATTTGCAATAAAAAGAAGGGTCTGGAGATAAGTACTGGCTGCTCTTGAAGTGGACCTGGGTTGGTTCTTACATGTTGATTCACAGTCATCTGTAACTCAAGTTCTAGGGCATCCAACACAATCTTCTGGCTTCCATGACCACTGCAAGCATGCAGTACACTTACATACATGCATGTGAAAACATGTCTGTACATAAAAATAAATAAATAAATGTTAAAATAAAGCACCCAAGTCTCATCTTCTTTCCTTCCTTCCCTCCTTCTTCCCTTTCTTCTTTTTTGTCCTCATGAGTGTTTCTACTAGCTGTCACAGCATGTATATTCTAGATTGCAGGTTTCTGTTCATTCCCAAATGAAAGAAATTCTGAGGAGACAAGGGGAGACAGTCTCAATTATTATTTAAGTTGAGCCATTTTTAAGTGAAGACCTAGTCATTATTATAAAGTCTAAACAACTTGACAAAGTTTCCAAACTTCTGAACTGGGGGCTTAGAATTGGAATCCAATGAAGGGAGAGCTCAATTGGTAGCCTCCAATGGTCTAATTCTCTAAAGCTGACTCTATGTTGACTACTAATGATTTAGGGGTTTGTGGTTTATTCTGAATGCATTTCAATTTTATTAGTTTAACGTTGATGGAGCTCAGTTTAGTTAGCAAGCCCTTCCCGCAGGAGGTGTTAATGCAGGTTGTGGAAGCAGACAAGGGAATTAGGTCAGTCCTGGGTAGTCTTGAGATTCTCACAGTTGGTCACAAGGGTTACTGTCAGGCAGGTCTCAACTTTCATACTCAATTACATACATTTCCGAGATGGTTCCCCATGGAAAGCCTAGGTTTTACCTTTTTTCCTTTATTCATGAGCAGCTACTGTGTTCTTGGCATATACATATTCTCAAAGTCCTTCAGTCACTCTTTCTACAGCAGCATGAAATTGCAAACTTTAAGATGATTCAGTGATGCGAAAATGTATTGCCAAAATTTCTATTCAGTCAGTGCACCTGAGGAAATACGCTGTTTGTTTTCAAATCACTCTATCACAGCAACTTCCAACATGACACGTTGAAAGTAATTGTATCATCTGAATGAGCAAATTATAAAAGTAGTGTCTATGGCCCACTGTGACATCTTTTAGTAAATGTTTTTTAATATCAGAAGTCAGTTTTCTCCCTTCCTGTCAATTATCAGTTTTTTATTGATGATCATTTAAAATATATTCCTATAAATTCTTGAGAAATAGCTAATTATGGATATGAAAATAGGATTTTGATAAATATGATGTCTCTATTATGGTAAAAATTGAAAAAATATTGGGTTAGTATTTTGAAATTTAATATAATTAAGCCTTATTTTAAGATCATAGGGACTTGAGACTGATATTGGTAGTTGAAATATTCAGAAAACCATGATTTTGAAAGCATTGACGTGTTAAATATACAGTTTATTTATGATCTTCATGAACTTATTTGAGTTAGTTTATAAGTGGCATTTGTAGTGAGTTTACACAACAGTTTAAAAAGTCAAATATATTCTTAGTATCATTTTCAGATATGACATATCTAAACATAATTTTTGTCTTACTCAGGCAGCTTAAGGTGCTTAATACCATTGGGTACTATGCATTCTAGTGCTCTGACTATTCCCAGCTCTCCTGGATCACAAGAATAGAAACAATTGACTATCATTATTTTCAGAGACTAACTTTTCCATGATAATTTCCATGGTAATTTTCATAAAACCTAAATGGAAATCCAATTTATTAAAAACCCATCTTTTCTTCATGTCCTCATTTTCAATTTAATTGGAACATTAACATGAATTTGAGACTAGATAAAAAAATTGAATTAAAAACTGAAGGAAAGCAAACCTCTTAAGTGTAATGTGTTGGTATTATGTTGAATGCCATATACTGCTATTTTTGACCTATGGAGAGTTGAGTCTGGAGGTCCAGTTGCCTCCTCAGAACTTATCCGTCAAGGGTACCAAGCTCCCTTGCTAATGAGAAGCTAGTTGCATCATGTGTGGCTATTTATAAAAGTATTTTTCATTATTTTTGAGAATTTCATGCGTGTATACAGTTTGATTGTATCTATTCTCCCCAACATGATCCTCACCCAACTTCATGGCATTTTCCTTTCCTTTTTTAAAAGACAATTTCATAGATAATCGTCTAAACCCAGTTAGCACTTCCTATATGTGCATGAGGCAAGAGGAATGCAATGCAGCCAGGAAAACATCCATGGCCACACTCTCAAAACATCAAAACAGAATAGTTTTCCCACACTGGGCAACTCTCCACTGCTGATCCCTCTCCATATCTCTGTACTTTGAACACTTACGCAGTGACTGTTGTCCACTGCAACGAGAAGCTCCCCTAAGAAAGCAGCCAGCTTCTATTTGACAGCATGTCCATTCAGCAAAATAATAGCAGTTTCCATCATATGGCCTCTGGCTTCTCCAGCCATGAGTTTTTGAACAGGGTTGCAGTACCAGGCATGACACAGTACCTTAGTCCTCAGATGCATTATTTCCTCTAAAGCAGCTGTACTGCAATTGTACCAGTAGGCACATCTTGCCTCCCAGATCAGCATTGCAGCACACAGGTTACAGTACTAGGTAAAACCACTGATGGCTTATCTCCCTCAATAGCTGGCATTATACCATCTGGAAGTATGAAAACTAGCTAGCAAGGTAGGAATTTCCTGGCTGGTTTGAGATTTATCTTTCTATGTTCTGTGTACAAAAGGATATGTTGTGCAGCCATAGAGTCTTGCCATGTACTTATGGGTGGTAACCAAAAGCTAGAGCAATCACACGTATTGTCTTGGGGACTTCTGGGGTCTCCATGATCAATAACTTGTAGGGAAGGATCTCATGTCTTGTTTTGAAAGAAATATGAAATTAGACCTTTTATTCTTCACATTAGTTAAACAAGCACAGTCATAAAGCAGGAGCCCTACCATTATCTTTCATTTCATAATACTCTTGAAATATAGAAACCCAAACCAAACAATTACAAAAGCCAAAAATTAATTTAAATTGTCCATAGTAATTTATTTTGTTTAAACAAAATTGCTGCTTCCTTCCAGGCTGTAGCTTGGTCTGTCCCTTTGATTTTTAATGTATCATCTGACTTCGTTGGATTAAAGTCAATTTTCTCACCATTTCTTGTGCTCTCTGAGAACCTTGTTCCCCGCAGTTCACAGTGATGTCATTTGGAGTTCACACAGCAAGAATGCATCATTTGCCTACTAAATATGCCTCTGTTCTTTTCTCATTAGCCTGGGACAATTAAAGCAGCAATATTTGACTAGTGACAACTCATTTATAAACATAATTACAAACTTGGACACTGGAACTGAGAAGGAGGGTATAGAAATGAAACAGTCATACCAACAATTTAGAATACACTATTTTTAATCTAAAGAATGTTTTGCCATGATTCTAAAAAATTTAAAGTGTCTTACAGGAAGATGAAAGACCTCTAAAACGTGTCCTTGGATTTCAGTTTATGAAAACAATCCTAAAATAACTCTGATATGGTGCTATTTCTCATCCCATGTGTTTTCTATCCTCCTTCAGTTTGACTTTGGAGGGAACTACAGATAAAATCTGGAGACTGGATATCAGATAGACCCAGAGGAAGTTGGTAAGCATGGCGTGGGTGGGTGTTGATCATGTGAATTTTACATCTGGGTGGTTACCATTACTAACCAAAGAAAACTGTGATAGAGGTGTACGAGATGGATTTTATAACCTCATTGTTTCCCTGAGAATACCCCTTTGGGATTTCTCCCCAAAGCCCAGTGTTGTCTTTCAGAGCAATGTCTTGTATCATTTATAAGACCAGGAATCCGGTGTTGGTGAAAGAGTCATATGTTGGCAAATTGATTCAAGCATAATGGACTTTATGCAGGATGTTAGTAGAGGTGAAAACACAGGCTCCAGCAAGCTTTGATGGTTTCTGTTGTGGCCACAGATGTCTGTCTACCAGTGTACTATGCTGCTGTGAAGCAATGGACAAATCACAGCTATGCTGAATAGTTTTATGTCAACTTGATACAAACTGAAGTCATCTGAGAGCCTCAATTAAGAAAACGCCTCCTAAAGGTCAGGCTGTAGGCAAGCCTGTAGGGCATTTTATTAATCAGTGATTGACGGGAGAAGGCCCAGCCCGTTGTGGGTGGTGCAGTCCCTTGGCTAGTGTTCCTGGGTTCTACAATACAGTAAGTAGACTGAGCCAGCCATGATGAGCAACTGTGCATCGCTTCTCTGCGTCGTCTGTGTAAGCTCCTGCTCTACTTGAGTTCCTGTTCCTGACTTCCTTTTGACTATGAACTGTGGTGGGGAAGCATAAGTTGTAAGTCAAATCAACTCTTTCCTCCCCAACTTGTATTTGGTATTTAACTACAGCGATAGAAACCCCCACTAAGACAAGTTGGTGCCAGCATAGTGAGGTACTGCAATGTCAGGCCTGCTGTGTTCTGGGGAGGATTGTGGAAGGACTTTGGAATTTCCATTGAAAAAAAGCACACTGGCAATTGAGAGTTATGTGGGATGCTCTGTAGGAGCTTGGAAGATAAGAATGTTGGGAGCAGTGCAAATGATGGAGGTCTGACTTGTGAAGTTTCAGAGAGAGGCAAAAACTCTTCTGGGTCATTTGTGATAATTTGTGATTCTGGTCAGCTGTGGCTAAAGAAATCAGCTATGATTAACAAGGTATCAGAACCACTAAAGTGAAACCTGTGCTTTGCTGGGGTACTGGATGCTGGTCAGCTGGAGCTGATGAATCATCTGTGGTTAACAAGAGACCAGCATCATTCAGATGAAGTCTTCTGGAAAGAGTTTTCTCAGGGTCAGCACACAGAAGCTGTGATCCAGAAGAGGCCAAGGTTCTACTGGCTGCTGAACTTGGCAAGGTTAAGAGTCACCCAGGTGGTACTGATTTTCAAAGCATGAAGGAGTCATGGAGAGCAGCTGAGGCTTGGCACGGTGTAGCAGTGTTGGAGTCCCTGAAGAGACTGTTGGTGAAAGTGCAGCCCAGTGGCAGAAAGAGACCCCAGCATTTTAGAGATACCAGTGCCATGGGATAACCACCAGTAACAGCAAGAGCTGTGGAGTGGGTCCAGCTGGTGCCTAGAAGGCAAGCTGTGTTTCTGCAGAAGGCAGAGCCAGAGAAGTGACCGCCTTTGGAGGAGCCCAGATAATGGTGAGTGAATCCATATAGTGTACATTGAATTATTTATACTGTTGGAGTTTGTTTTACTTTGTTCTGGTTGTTACTGTGCCCTGATTCTTCTCTCTTGAAATAAGAAAACATTTAACGTAATTTTGAGTTTTGTACAGGAGACACAGTTGAGAGATTTCAAATTTTAAATAGGATTTTCAATTTTTCAAAGAAGATATTTAAAAGGGACTGAACTTGTAATGTGTTTGAATTTGCAAAGACTGTAGGATTTCTAAGGTTATTTATGTTTTTAATGTGAGATCTTGGAAATGAGTGAGAAAGAAAAAATTGGACTTAACAGTGATGTGTTTGTGCAACAAGGTGTCAATTGTGTGGAATACTTTTAAATCAACTTGATGCAAGCTAAAGTCATCTAAGAAGATGGAACCTTAATCAGTGAAATTTCTCCATAAAATAAGACTGTAGGCAAGTCTGTAGGGTATTTATTCTTTCTTCTTTTCACTGACATTTGGGACTTTATTTTTTTCACTTTATTTTATATAATGACCACAGTTTTCCCTCCTATCTCTCCTCCTGCTCCCCATCTCCCATCCATCAACTCCTCTTCTGTCTCCATTCAGAAAGGAGCAGGCCTCCTATGGACTTGAATATAGTATCACACATTAAGTTGAGGTAGGGCAAATCTCCTCCCCCTGGAGAAAGAGTACTCCTGAAAAACAGGGGATGAGGGATTGTAGGAACCTGGTGTGTGGGGTCAAGGTCATGATGGAGGAACCCACAGAGACAGCTGACTGAGCTCGTTGGAGCGCATGGACTATGAACTGACAGTTAGGGAACCTGCATGGCCCTTGGAATGTGTGTGACAGTTGTTCAGCTTGGTCTGTTTGTAAGGCTCCTAGCAGTGATATCAGGTCCTGTCCCTAGTGCATAGCTGGCTTTTGTGTATTTCCTTAATTAGTGACTGATGGGAGAGGGTCCAGCCCATTGTGGTCCTGGATAATAAAAGAAAGAAGACTGAGCAAGCCTTGATGAGCAAGCCAGTAAGCAGAACCCTTGCATAACATCTACATCAGCTCCTGCCTGCAGGTTTCTGCCCTGATTGATGCCCTATCCTGACTCCTTTAATGATGAATTGTAAGGTAGAATCCTAAGTTGAATAAACCCTTTCCTCTCCAACTTGCTTTAAGTCATGGTGTTTCATCACAACAATGGTAACCCTAACTAAGACAAGAGTTCATATGACTCTGGACTCAACTGTGGATCTGCTACAATAAACCGGAATATTCTTGAACAAGGAAGTTAGCCTCTAGGATGGTGGTTGTCAGTGTTTCTAGTGCTTTCATATGTTATGTTTATCTTTTAATCTAGATCCTCATGCTGTGGTGACTCTCAACCATAAAATTATTTTCACTGATACTTCATGACTATAATTTTGCTACTATTATGGATTGTAATGTAATATGTGGTAAGCAGGAGGTCTGATATGTGACCCCTGTGAAAGGGTCATTTGACCCAAAGGTTGAGAACCAGTGCTCTAGTAGCAACAGGGCCCACTCAGCTATACAGGAATAGTGGTAACACTTAGATTTTAAGGTTGCAATAAATAACAAATAAGAAGAAAGCTGAGAAAAGTCCTGACACATCCTTAGCCCAGGATTAGTGCTCAATATTCAGAGATATTATTAACATATTGTATGGAATTGGACATTGAGATGTAGACGTGGGGAAGTATTATTCTAGAACAGTTGATTTCAACCTCTGCTGATAGCTCCAAGAATTAGTACTGAATGGGTTGCACCTCAGGGATTCTGAGGCCTTCTTCAGTGATATGAATGGATTGAAAGTTTCTAAGTCTTCTAGGTGGTTCTAAGGACAAAATTCTAATATTCAGATATAGCTACAAAAGAGGTCTTAGTAAGTGTAACCTGGTGTCCCAAACACTAGAGGCATGGCTCTCCTAACCTAATAGTTGCTAACTGCTGTCCTTGGGTAAGGTGGTACCCCATCCACTTTTCCCTTCATAGAGAATGAGAACAGAGATTACATAGATCTGATATTACCTGCTCTATAGCCTCAAAATACAGAAAACAAAAGCTTGATAGTCCAAAGGTTCTAGCTCTAATTCCAAATAACTTCGCAAAAATCTCAAATCAATAAAATAGGTGTTTTTAGATGATTGGCTTGAGTTGAAATAAACCATACATGAAAAAGTATTCATAGCTTTAGTTGTATTTATAAATATACAAAGATGATTAGATGTTTGGTATTTGGAGAAACAAAAACCAGGATTTTAACTGCATCTGAAAAGTTCTATTTTAGCAAGTCACACTGTTATCAAGCTTTCTTCTATCACTTAACCAAGAATACCAAAGACTTGAGGCAGTCTTGAATAACATATGGTTCTGAGGAATGTTAAGATATCCTTTGTAGAGCCAGGCGGTGGTGGCGCACGCCTTTAATCCCAGCACTTGGGAGGCAGAGGCAGGCGGATATCTGTGAGTTCGAGGCCGGGCTGGACCGACAGCCTCCAACACAATACAGAGAAACCCTGTCTCGTAAAAACAAAAACAAAAACAAAAACAAAAAAAAAAGATGTCCTTTGTATCCTGTGTGTCCTGGCTCCAGATTTCTGGATTTTGTGGGCAGGAATATTTGCTTAGGGTTTAAGGTCACAGTATGCTTGCATTTGATTATGGTATTAGGCTCAGTTTGTAATTTATTCCAGCCCTAGACTGTTTTATGCAACTAGCTCTTAGTTGACAGAGAGATGTTTCATCAACTAGGAACACTTGCTCTTACAGAGGGTTGGGGTTGTATTCCCAGCACCCACATGGCTGCTCACACTTCCTGTAACTCGTGTTCCAGGGGATTCGGTATTATCTTCTCACCTCCATGGTGCACATACATCTGGCAAAATCCTTAGATAAATAAAATAAATAAATCTGCACAAAAATAGAAACTATACCAAATGAAAATTTTAATTCCTGTCACATGCTATGCATGTCACATAATGCCATATTCATAACAATCTGTGGCTTATAAAATACATTCATGTTAAGTGTTCACATGTGTTGATAAATGCTAGTACTCAAACTACAGCGAGCTATTAAATTGAATAAAGTGAGGGAATTTTGTGATCAAATACAGAAGATTGTGTATTAGTTTCATAGTAAGTCTGTGCATGACAGTTTTTCATTGCAATTTTATATATGACAAAATGAGTGCATCTAGAGGTAAGATGATTTCTTCAATGGTATCCAGCCATTGAAGGATCTGCATCCTGTGATAAATTCCAAGCATCTCTGGTACCAGTGGCTTGTGGAGTGAGAACTGTTTATTTCATGTGTGCTCAGTCCTTCAGCATTAGCTATAGCTTTCCCCCCTCAGATGTATCACATGAGTCATTTTTCTTTCTTTGCTTTCATATTCATTTGTTGTTTTCTTGCCTGTATGTTTTTGTATTCTGTCTCTAGCTTTGTCCTTTTCCTTAAGAGTCTGGGAACTCCATATGATGGGAGTCTTAATGCCCTCCTTTATGTTTTAATTCTACCCCGCAGTGTGTCTGTAACGCCTCTGAAACCTGTCTTGGTATTCCCAAGGTGAGCCTTTTGTTGTCCTGGTTGTGATGATTTCTACTCCAGTCTTTTGCGGAGGTAAATAACCTTCTGAGCAATTTTGTTCATTGCTGGTTCCCAATCCCACCTCTCATTGACCCAGTGAGAAGAAGAAACTATTCCTAGCTCAACATGCCCACCCCTTTCTGCATTGGTTCTTTGACACTTATGCTCTTGTGTATGTAAGACCTGCCCACTCCAGTACCATCTTTGAATATGTGCTTGAAATTTTTATGGACTTTGTATAAAATGCTGGAGTTTTCCTTTAGTTTGTATACATGATTGAAGTTTGTAATCTACTTCACACACTCTAGTCTTTCCAAATAAAGGCTGACTTCTCATTGGCTTTTTCCTCCCGTCCACATAGGGTCCCAATTGCTAAGACAGGTATTCTTCTCAGACAGGATCGACCTTCCTCTCTTTCTGCATGCTGAGTCCTGAACAAAGAAGACTTCATGAGGATTTGAGAATATCCAACTTTTTAAACTGGCTAGTTGCAGATACTTCAATCTTTTATCCTGTGCAATAATCTTATTTTATGATCAAGGACTTTTTTTTCTTGTTATATAACTATGCTGTGAATCTCCATCCTAAAGGAAGTAACTGCAGTATTTTCCACCAAACTCTCAATTTCATTGTAATATTCTCTATAGGCTTTTACAGAACATGTTTTTCCAGATGGTAAGATTATGATAATAACATTTGGATTACACTAGAATTTAATTCTGATATTATTCATGCACAGGACTATTTCTGGTTCAGAATAATTTCAGCCAATGATAGTTTTCTGTATTCAGTAAAAAATAATGGCATTTTCTCTCTTTTCTTCTTTGTTATTTGGTATATCTTTTTTCTTTGAAATTACTGAATTAATTGTTGTCAGATAGTTCTCATAGAAGTATCCTATGAAAAGTGAGCTCCTATAAGCTATGAGGTCCTATAAATAGTTTGAGTTACACAATATCACCCTGGGATGTGAAGTCACTCTTATTCCTTTATTTTTGAGATATTCTATACTTCCCATCTGTTCTTGTAGCAGAGTCTAGTGAAGCCTATTTTGTGTATCTAACTTCATTTCATTCTCTGTGGCAATCTACATTGCAGTAGATGCTGGCAGTGGTCTTTTCATGTTGGACAATTTATTTATTTTTATATCTATCATTGCCAAGCTAAAAATTTCTAATATGACGCAGGTAAACCACAGTGATTTAGTTAAAAAAGTAAATGCTATTTTTTTAATGCTAAGAAGGACTGGAAAATGAAACTTTTTCCCTAACTAGGTAAATAATTGTTTCTGTGATTCACACGAGTTGTTTTCTGATTTTTCCTATTAATTTTCTTTCTATCTCCCCTCTTTTGTTGCTATTTAAATACCTATATTGATACAGATAACATGAGAGTTTAGAAAAATAAATTTCTTTTGAAGCTACCTATGTTTTAGAGTAAATGTTTAGTAATTCTAACATAGAATTATATCTATATTTCTGAATACAATCTAACACAACTTTGAAAGATGGCCCACATTTGAAAAAATTTATGAAATTGTTACTTTGTCCCAACCAAATGTTTTTGTGAACCTTTGGAGCCTGTGATTGAATTATTTTTGGGGAGCTCAAATGAAACATATTTGTTCTTTCTGGTCCTGCCTGTCTCCCTACCTTACCTTCAATCAGAATATTTAGATTTCATTACAACTGTCAACCACTCCCTGCATATTGCATATGGCTTAATGTTTAGGGAATTTGGACACTTGATCATCTAATGAGGACACTCTTGTGAACCATGAGGGTTTCTCAGAACTCTTTCGATTCTCAAAGGTCCTTAATTTGAAGAGGCAGTCTCTAATGCTTTAGATAAGTTCCTTTGACCTCTCCATCTGCTTGCATTCAAATAAGGAAAATTGCTCCCTCTGCTTCCACTGTCTGAAAGCGGGAAGTGGATAGGATTACTGTCTCCATTACTGAGAAGACATGTGTATGTGGTCTCTCCTGTTTTCTGCCTCTTCCTTCAGGACTCACAGCACTCCACCATTGGAGGAATGCAGTAGGGGACAGGAGCACACCAGCAAGCTGCACAGTCTTGAAAGAGATTTTCATACAGTTTATAATTGTCCTACTTCAGGTGTTCAACCTACAGCAAGTGAATTTAGACTTTCCATATTTATATGAACATTCTTTTCTGGTACGGGTGCGAATATACCTTATAAGTAAGTTATGTTCTCTTAACCATCTAGCAGGACATTCAGCAGTCCCAGAAACTTGAACACCAAGAACTCACTGATATGACTGAAAGCTAGAGATCCCTTTCTATAAAAGACTCATATCACTTTGAAGATATATTCTGTGCCATATTCATTATTTCCTGTAGTTCCCAGTACAGTTTAGGGTACTTTAATTCACTCACTCACACTCACACTATTTGTTTTACCAGTTCTGATCAGCTAACATATTCAACCTCATTTTCTATTCATAGGCTAAAAGTTTGAACAAAATATTTGGAACTAAGAAATTATTTCAAAGTTATTCACTTCATGTATTTTGGCATCTGTCATTTATGTTATATCATTTATGTTATGATATATATATATATATGTGTGTGTGTGTGTTTACACATATATATATACATATATATGTCATTGTAAAAAGAAATGGTGAAAATAAAATTGTATCTAGACTTTAACAAATAAATAAAATTAGTGAAATGTCTATCATTATAGGAGAAACTGCCAGGTAGTAAAATGGAGGAAGGACGGGATAGAGGCTTGGTGTGTTTAGAGGAGACAAACTAATTTAACTTAATTTGAATTAAAGTCTAAGCCAGGAGAGATTAGAGATAGAGAAGAATAGTAGAGTTAGGTCATATTTTGGGAGACTGTCCATCAGTTAGATATTAGATACATGTATTTTAGTACTTGGCTTTTAGGAAAGCCAGAGGACATATAATGTGATATTTTGATTAAGTATCAAATAATTACAAAGTCATTGAAACTGATATTCAATTATTTTGAGTTCCCTTTGAAAATACTTGTGTACACTTGATTATTCCTATCCACTGGAGTCCTTTCTTCTGGACACAACTCTGATTAGGAAAGAATCAGATGAGGGAACATGTTGCTTCAAATATTTAGCATGAGGTAATGTTATCAGAACTTAGCAATCATTGATTTACCCTTTAAACTGTTTATTAATCTTAAACCAGGATATAGAGCAAGTATTAGGGAATAAAGATGGGACAGTGCATGAGAAGTAAGGCATATTCCAGAAGTGACCATAAAAGCTGCCAGGATGTTCTCCTTTCCTGTTACGTGTTAAAATCTCTCTACTGCCTCCCACTTGGACTTGGTCTTCTCCTATGACTAAACTGATGAAGTAGAGTAACTGAATTCTGAGGCCAGGTCTCCAATGTGAACACAGCTTCTGTCTCTCTTGGGGCACTTGACTTGTGAATCAGAGTTATCATTTTTGTAGTGTAAGGCCAGTATCTTTCATTTAAGGCTTTGCCAGCAATCCTCTAGGGCTACTGTCTAAACTAACTCCTGGAGGGAGGGGCCATGCAGGTACAAGGATAGGACTGATGCTCAGTCAGTCCTCAGGTGGTCTATGCTTCTCTCACTGATTCAGCTCCAGCCATTGTCTGCTTCTGACCACAGAAGAGACTCAAAGACATAACTGTCAATTTGTGACTAGTTCACAATGATCAGAAATTATGAATGATAAATAATTATTATTGTAGACAAGTATGTTGGAACAATAGGTAACCAGAATAGACTTTAAGTGCATTCCAATCCAATGGGAGATAACATTCTCAAAGATTTATGTAAGTTGCAAAAGTAGGTACTGTGTGTTAAAGGTGGCACAAGCAGTACAAAAGCATGAAAAGTATTCAATGAGATGAGAAGTAGGAGACATCATTGTATTACCACCAGCATTGAAAACTACGTGGGGGGAATGATAGTGGGTGAACTGATCCTTGACTTAAGGATACAAATTGGGCACAGAAAGAAAATTCTGATTAGATTGAATACATGTGTAAAACTCAATTATAGTATCTTACCCAATCCCTATTCTGGTGCTTTGCCAATTGGCAAAGCCAACCCTATGTTTTCATGTGCTTAAAATTCATGCCTGTTTCACCTAATACTTGCTTATGTGGAAGATGCCAGGATTTGTGACATTCTCTATGTTTGCCAAAGCTATATGCTCAACACATGTCCCCCAGTCAGACTCTGAGTAAATGGAGAAATGACACAATGCCCTTCACTCAGAAAAGGATGTATGTGTGCTCGCAGTGGCAAAATGGTGAGTTACAGGGAACCTGTCAGACAAGATAGGTAGCAGGCAGGAATAAATGTATAGCCACAGGTGAAATCTTATTCTAACTGAATCTTTAGGATACAGCTTTGTTAGGCTCAAAAGGAAGGGGAGAATTCCTGGTAGAGGACACAGGAAGAAATAGTCCCAAACACAAAGCATGTTTACTTGGTGAAAGGAAAGAGTTTAGACTTCAGAGTACAGTATACTTCAGAGGCGAGAGATGAGCCTAGAGGTGGCAGCAGGAGCTAGCTCACAGATGGGTCTGCATTCCCATACCCTGAGGACTCTGGACTCCTTGTGGAAGGCAGTGGAGGGTGTCTGGAAGGTCCTGAGTGGTTGAGCTTGCACGCTTAGATGTTAATTATTTCTCCTGTGGTTTTCTTGATGCATGCTTTCTGGGCTGGGACACGCTTTTTGATGAAAAGTCATCTCACTTCTGCCTACTTTAGATGCCATCTCCTTTTCCCAAGTGGATAGCGTTCACTGTAATGATTGGGCCTAATGTAGCCTGAAAGAATTGCCAGTATAGGAGGTGATCTGTTTCAGAGTGTTTCCCACTCTCTGTTCTTTCTGGAAATGTGGATTTTCATGCTATGAACCTTTCATGATGCCATAAAGACATTAATTGTAATAATTTATAGACTCTAGTTCAGCCAGACCCATTGATCTCCTAGAGATGGATTAATTACAACTTGACAGCCCCCCACTCCCCTATTCAAAACCACATTATTGGTCTATTCCCACTGTGAGGAAATCTGGTGCTAAATAATTCAAGACAAATTCAATCCCAGCGGAAAATTGCAAATGCCTGGATTTCATGATCTATGACATCCCCTGTGACATGTGAGGCTGTGCCAATGGGACCATGTGCTCCTTAATGAAACTCTGATATTGGCCCCGTTTCCATTGGCTTGGGCTATCAGATCTGCCTGAAGCCTTGTAATTCATCCTCTACAAAGAATGACAATTCTTCCAGAAAATACATTTCCACATTTCTCCTCTTTTGTAAGGTTGATAATGTGTGTGTACATGTGCTTACATGTGTGTGTGTGTGTGTGTGTGTTTGTATTTCTCAGATCTTCCAGAATGAGTCAATAGTAAACCACTATTGTCTGCAGACAGTTATTTTAGTCTTATTTAATTAGATAATATGGTTTGAATGATTATAGCAATAGATCGAATTGTGAACAGCAGATGTGGCTCTAGGTCTCAGGGAGCATAGAGCCTTTAGCTCAGGTTAGCCGAACAAGAAAAGCATTAAAAACAAGAGCGTCATAGAGTAGGCAAACCTATTTCACACACGATCCCCCTCTGAAACCTTGCTTGGGCACATCAATAGGCTTCAGGTCTATTCTGTTCTGGTAGCTGCTATTTGGAGTCTGTAAATCTCTCTGTCAGTCTCTGTTGTGTTGTCTTTCCAGAAAACAGGTGCCTTGAGTGTTCACTTCTAGAGTGAGTAGTTTGTAGTGTGCATTTAACCCTCACTCCAAACTTTTAGGAGAAGTACTGTCAATCTCATTTCACCAATAAGGAAATGATATTTCGAAAAGTTCAATAACTCATTCCGGGTTACAGGGTGAGCCAGCAGAGGAGCTCAACTCCCAACCCAGAGCCACTTGCCTTAAAGACCTTTCTCATACACTGTCTCTCAGGCACTCACACACACACACAAATGGTTTCTGGAAATGCTTTCAGCTGAGGACTTTCAGAATATGGCTGAGGAACTGTTTAGCGATTATAAAGTCTTACCATGCAATTTGGTCATTTTCATTATAATTAATGTGGAAGACCTGTCTTAGCTGCAGTCATCTATCCCTGGAGGTGTAGATAAAATCGACCCATGCTCTTGCTTGTGCTAAGTGTTCATGTCCTGCGTCTGCTCTCTCCTCACTCACCCAGGAGTGGAAGGCAATCTTTGTTCGTTGATTCTGCCTAAGGGCATTTGTGAGTCTGAAAACAAGCATTAATAAGATTTGGACCAGTGATTGGGTTTTAATTTGTAACAGCACAAACAATATAAAATTGAGCTTATTAAGCACTCTGTCAGACTAAATATATAAATTTAATTATAGGGAGAATACAGTAGCTAGAGTTCATTACAAGCAGTTCTGAAGCAAATAAAAATCAAGGTTTCCCTTCTCCCCATGTGCATGCTGTAGCCTCAATGTGTTATGTCTGAGAGGACTGTCTTAATGGACTCTCAACACTGTCATCCTTGTGACCGACTCATTGCTTATCAGTGACACACCTCATCATTCTGAAGTCGCCCACTTCCCTTCAAAGCCTACAGCTCAATCCTACACTTTGGTGGGCACAGATGAACTTTGTTTTTATGCCTTTCTGGATGCTTGGACCATGTGCTTTGCAAAGTAAAGGATTTGTTATTTGCAAAAACTTAGGTAATGTTGTCTCTGAGTCTTCATCAATACAAAGATAGGATGTGCACTGTTGTTCTCTTTGCTCACAGTCTAAACACACAGAGAATATTCAAAGAAGAATCTTTAAAATTGATCCTGTTGTGCAACAACAATTCACAGACTGTATAAAGAACAAATTCTATCTCAAAGCAGATTTTCTGATTACTTTCCTAATGTAGCTGTAGATGAAGGCTATAAGGAAATTTCTTCCTTTTCAGGTTTTGTATTGCTCAGTCCTGCAGGGTCTTTCATTCTTACTACTCAAACTGTGCATGGCTCTTTGAATGTCTATTTCTATTTTCTTGAGTTATGGCTACACTCACACATTGCAGATTGTGACCGAGTATTCGGGAACTCAGTAGTCCAAATGGACCAACTATGGTTAGCTTAAGGGCTGTGCCACATTGAGTAACTATATGACCTCTCTAAGTTTCCGTTTCTCATATATAATGGGCAAATGAGTGATGAAAACTTTATATTGTGTTGCAATGATTAGAAATGAAGTCATCTGAATTCTGATTTTCGTTGTTGTTGTTTTGTTTTGTTTTCTTAAGGGAGAGTCTCATTATGGATCCTTGAATGGGTTTTAGCTTGTTAGGTTGGAATTTGCTCTGTAGGTCACAATGGCCTTTAACTCCTATAGAACCACTATCCCAAGTACTGGGATTAAAGGTATACATGATCATACCTGGCCTGATCATTTGCATTTTGATCTGTTGTGCCTTTCTGTAATGGAGTCTGTCTATTGCAAAAAGAAATATCTTTTATGGGGAACTAAAGCCGTACTTTTCAGTGGGTGTATATTTGGAATGAGTTAGGAATTATGCTACTTTAATAAATCAACTCCCCTAATTTGTTATCTAATATTAAGTGGTCAGCTCTGAAATTATATATATTACATATATATATATATGTATATATATACAACATTATAAAGACTGAGAAGATTGTCATTATGTATTTAGGTGAAGTCTGCATTCAAGTGAAAAACTCTGCCTCAGTATAGAAGGTTGAGCATGATCAAGTAGTCTACCTGACTTCAATCTCTGTGCTTATTATACAAAAACATTCTCTTTTTCTCTGTCTCTCTCTCACACAAGCCCCTACACATGAAAGCATACATACACATATATGTTCAGCCTACATTCACATGTTTAAATTAATTATAAATCTTAGCTTATATTATTATGTTGGGTATAATTTCTCATCATCTTCAATGTTCTTCATCCTCGCTTCTCCTTTAAATGTTCCTCTGTACAACCTACTACTATTGTGTTCTGTGCTTAAAGGAAGAGGGCACAGGGATTGTTGGTTCTTCTAGATTGAAACATACTACTTGGTTGGAAAAGAATGTTCTTACCCCTCATCCTGGATGGCAATCCATTCAGTAATTACTTTTTGCACACTTCTCTGCCTAGGGTTTCAGGAACACTGCTGGTAAATCATTTCTTCCAGGTTAATATTTGCTACACTAACTCTCACTGTCCCCATTTTACAGAGGCTGAATGGAGAGCTGGAGGAGCTCAGTCTTTTGAGTGATACAGGAATACCACAACTCAAGATATTCCCAAAGAGAACTCCAAACATGTTTGTTCATTAAATATGTCATTCAGCAAATAAATATAGCACAGTCAGGTAGTTACTAAATAAACGAGTTCTCAGAGAACTTCTGAAGCCATATGTCTACACCATTATTTAACAGAAAGGGGTAGTTCGTCCTTCTGGCTTTGAAGGCTGTCAAGCCACAAGCAAGAGGATGTGAAAATAAATTTACATAGGTCTTTGTGTTTTCCTCACTCTTCTCTATTAAAAAGGAACTCCAAAGACCGCTCACAAAAAAAAAAAAACAGAAAAACCAGTGTGAATTGTGTGCAACCCAATAAGAGAATGGGGACGCTACCCAGATTTCCCACAGTGGACCCAGACAAACAACTCTTGCTGGCCTGACTTCAGTTGGAAAATGTGAACTCTTCCGCTAAGGTCGAGGACTGCTAGAAAGGCTAAGGCAGCATCTAAATTATGGCTTTGTATGTGTGTGTGTGTGTGTGTGTGTGTGTGTGTGTGTGTGTGTGTGTGTGTGTGTGTGATGCTTCGCAGCAGTTTAGTTCCAGTAAGAGAGACAGAGGTGACATCTGTGGTTGACAGAAGTGACATCTGTGGTTACCCACATAGATGTCTCCACAGGCTAAAGGTACCCCCAGGAAGCACATAGCCTTGCTGGAGGAGGGTCCAGATTGGCTCTTGTAGGGCTCTAAACTTGCCTGATTGCTTCTCAGTTTTGATCCTTACTTCCTTTTGTGAAAGTTCATCCACAGGTCTTGTATGAGTCTGACACACCCTTGACTGTTGTGCAGCCCGGAACCTACTCAACCATAGTTGCCAGACACCACTTGTAGCTACAAACCTGGTCAAACCTCTTCTTAGACTCTTTCAAACTCCACAGCATTGCCATAAAATGACTTACAATTTTGGGTGTCTTCCCCCTTTATTCTGGCTCATGTTCCTTTCTACATCTCACATTTCATTAATACTAACATAAGCAAGTCTTTCCTCATTCTGTGAAGAACGTTTCTTTCTTTCTTCCTCCATTCCACTGATGTCTTGTTGTGCCAGGAGTGTGCCGCACCTAGGGTGATAAAGGGCTATGCATTCCATTCGGAATGAACATGCTATGCTGACCTTTCCAAAAAATAACTTTTCTCCTTTAAGAGCTCTGGTTTAGAAGGCACAGACTTGAGGTATGCTAAGTATATTGCTTTAGAAATCCTTTAGACTTTCATCTTGGACACACTGCCAGTGGCCTCATATATTGTCCCAGCCACACTACTGTCACCTATATTAAGAATCTAATTTGGTCTTATTCAGGTTCCCCATTTGTCAGAACAGAGTCAGTCATCTCTCACTAGCTCTGGTGAGCTGATTCTGTGGGTTTCATCATCATGATCTTGACTCCTTTGTTCATACCTTGTTCAGCCTAGACACAGAGGTGTGGGTGATGGATAGATGCCTTGGCCCTGCCTCAACAGGATGATGGGGCAGACTTAGTAGACTTTCTTGGGGAGGCCTTACCCTCTACAAGGAGCACATAGGAGGTGGTGGGGAAGCAGGAGGACAGGAGGGAGGGACTATGGGAATTGGAATGCAAAAAATAAATTAATTAAAAAAATCTTAAGAATATCCTTTAAAAGTTCAGTTTTCATCACCCAGTCCTGGAGACAGTTTGTGACATGGTATGATACATGTATTTTTTTAAAGAGGCAAACAAGGTTGAAATGAGAATTCCTCGAAATTCTCTTCTCCCTTCTCTTGAGCATATGAGTAGTACTTCTACATGGGACTCTTTAAGAATTAAACAATACATCCCACAATCTAGAAATATTTAGTTGAGAGAATGCTAAATATACATTGATCAATATACATAGTAGGTTATGCATTAACTTTTCAAAATTATATATTTTCCTTCTCCAGGCACAGACTGATTTCTCTCATGCATAGAACTTTGCTTTATCCATAGCGAATTGACTTATGGAAATGAAGCTGCATGGAAGGGAAAATAAATTTGGATGGGGAGCTAGCCAGGTTCTTCCACCAGACTGCACCATTGCTGTAAAGTTTACAGACACTCAGTAAACACATAGATTACCTTCTCACTAGTGGGATAATTTGGTTCTTTGGATTTTTTTATATCTTGGAAAAATAGTATAAAATATCTGCATCTCAATCAACAATGGTGAGAATAATAGTTTCCTGGAATTTGTCTGTATCCTAATCCTTAGAGACTAGGAATGTGTAATCACTTATGCACAGCAGAAAGGGAATTCATGTGGTAGATGGGAAGATTACTAGTCAACTGACCTTGAAGTGGTGAGATTTTCCTGGATTATCTGGGCTGACCCAATAAAATTCATAAGAATACATAAAAGGAGAAAGTGATTGCAAGAGATGAGGATTAGAACAACAGGTAATATTTTTAATTTTGAGAATGGAGGAAGGGGTCTATAAGCCAAGAAATGCAAATGTTCCAGAGATTGTAAAATGCAATTGAAAATTGCTAGAAGCCTTCTGGATTTAGCTCAGTGATAATGTGTCAAATTTATGACTGAAAAGCACTGTCTGCTAATAAGTTTGTGGATTTTTGCTGCTGTTATGTTGGTGTTAACTTTGTTCTGAGACGAGTCTCATCATGTAGTTCAGGGGTGATTGGGAGCTCACTGTGGTAGCCCAGGATGGCCTCAAACTTTTCATTTCTCGTACGCCTGCCTTGTGGCCACCATGCTTGGTTCATTTCTTTTTTGAAATCACACACCACATGACCACTTGTTAGGAAACTGACATGGAAACTAAGACACAAGCTTGAGTTTTTGATGGCCAGTAGTCAGGTGTCTCTGGCCTTGCAGAGCTAAAAACAAGATTTCTTATCAAGGAACCAAGTGGATACACTAGTTCATGAATGTTCTTGGATTATCAGTTCTATCAACTCAGTGGGTTCTCATCCTCTATCTTTAGCTTATCAGCAAATCTCAGGTCAAACTGGAGGGTCTTTCTTGGCAATGGAAATGCAAGGTGCTTGGTACTCTGACTTTCTGCTGGTGTGGAAGAGATGTTGACTAGCTGTCTTCTTATAATACTGCTTGAAGGGACTCCAGCCAGCTCCAGTATGGCAAGCATGGCTTTGGTAGGCCTTGCTAAAAATCATTAGATTTCTAAAGCTAGCCACCAAGTTCTAGTCAGTTATTTGGCCACTTCCTCCAAGGCCCAACTATCAAAGTATTGAAGTGCATTGATCAAAAGCTCCCTTTGACTCATCTAATTAATATTCTCAGTAAAAATTAAGCACCTCATCATAGCACAGGTGTGGTGGTTTGAAAGAAAATGGTCCCCAAAAGGAGTGGTACTATTAGGTGTGGCCTTGTTGGAGGAAGTGTGGCACTGTGAAGGCGGGCTTTGAGGTCCCATATTTGCTCAACTCATGCCCAGCAGATCAATTCCTGTTGCTAGCCAGGTGCAGGACTCTCGGCTCCTTCTCCAGCACCATGTCCCATCATGATGATGGACTGAACCTCTGAGTTATGACCAAGCCACCCAAATTAAATGTTTTCCTTTGTAAGTGTTCTGTATTTATGGTGTCTCTTCACAGCAGTAGATACCCTAACTAAGACAACAACAGGGTTTCTTATTTACCTTTATAAACCACCATTTGCCTATGGACCACATCTGTCTCCTATCAGAAGTCTGTCCTTTGCCCCACACCAGGACAAACAAGCTGCCCCCCCTGCCCCCCGTCTCCCTTGCTCCCTTCCTCTTCTCCCCTATCCTCAATCTCCTGTTGTTTTCTTATTCCCTGCCTCTGAGTTGAGAATTTGTTCTTGGGAGTCCTGAGCCAATTCTTTCGCTTTCACCGCTTATCAGAAAATCACTTTATTATTAGGACCATAGTAAGCAGAAAAAATAAATGTTTAGTACATTTCTACCACAGGAAAACAAGTGATCTAAAGTAGATGTGAATGAATACCTGTTTTTGAAAGAATTAAAGCCAGTCACATTGGTACATACCTATAGTCCCAAACTTGGGATGCTGAGACAAGAAGATCTTCAATTCCAAGTTAGCCTGAGTTATATAGTTTGCTTCAAGAAACAAACAAATAGCAATAACACTACCAAAGCTAAGAAACTGAAAGCCAGAAATGCCAAGTGAATTATCCCGAGGGAGCCTATATATCTCAATATCTCTCCTGAAATCACTGCTTGTGCTGGGTCTTTGAGACTGAAGCTTGTGTTTTGTTTGCCACATGTGCCTATATTACTGTCTTCCTAATAAGGTACACTTCTCCTTGCTTCTTTCAACAAACAAGCAATTAATGCTGTGCTAAAATATGTATCACGCCTTGGTTTGTGATATTCCCCCTCCTGCCACCATGAAACCAGTGCTATATACAGACTGTTTCAAAGATTAGACATTCAAAGCTCACTGTTTCCAATAGATGCTGCACGTCAATCTGCTGCTTGTGGTACAGGAGAGCTATTATTTCACTACAATATCATCATATAAAATGCCATTGTGTGTTCCCAGGCACAAGGCTGCGATACGCAGTAACATTGAAATCAGAGGCCATTAGGACATTTTCCCAGAACAAAATGTGTCCCAGAAGAAACAATGCCACGTGATTTGTCCTGGTGTGTTATTTTCTCCTAGTCACAGGCTGCCTCCCCTGCAAAGCTCACATATTTTAAGCTTCACAAATAACATTTTCAAGAGGACTGGGAAATAAAAGACCCACACAGTTATGGAGAACCCTAGGGGGCATGTGTATGTGTTTGCTTTCCTTAGGCAGATTCTGAAAAGGCACAGATTGTGGGAGGTGTTATGATGGTAGGGCTTCCTGAAGCCTGGGGAGAATGAAAGGGTTCCTTCATCAGTCTTATTGTTGCAAAACTTCAAAGTGAGGCCAAGGGAGAGGAGGTACGTGAGCAGTCAGCCTAGAAAATCCCCATCTCTTCTGTTTGTTATAATTGTGTTTCAAGTCTATTGTCCATGTGACTCTATGAAGCGTTGGGAACTGACAAGGGTGGTGAGCACACCTGCTTGTCAATCAGATACTAATGTAACTTGTTACCTTTTTTTTCCTTTCCTCTAAGATTATTTGCTTTTATCTAGAAGGCAAGGTGCGGAACTAAGAACTGAGAAGGAACTCTTTTATGAGCTAAGGACCCATTTTATCCAAGAAGCTGTATGTGAGGAAATCTGTATATTCCTTCTTTCATTTGCATAAAATGTTTACATATATCCCAAGTTCAAGTGCATGCTGGATTATGTCTCAATGTTGCCTTTTCTTTCCTTCAGACCACATTTCTTCGTACATCCACTGGATGGTATAAACACATTTAATGACCGGTTCCTCCCAGTGGAGGAAAAGAGTTGCACATATGGAGAAAGTCCACAGTTAAAGACGCATTTAAGAGTTAATGATACAGACAGTAAAGAACATGTTTCCAAAATACTAGTTGTGTTCAAAATACATGTTGTTTCCAAAATACAAGTAGTATTTTAGACAAAAGCTAAGCAATGCATAAGATGGTCAGTTTTAAGAACTGTTAGGATTTGAAGGACCAGAGCAAAGTAGGGGCGTTGGGTGCTGCTGCTGCTGCTGCTGTGTGTGCATCCATACTTCTAGGTATCATCCCCAAACAAGAAGAATCAGACATCTTAAGGAAGGCTCCACTGAGCCTAGACAGGCTATCCTTCAGCGCAGGTTATGAAATAGCAGGCTTCAAGCTTTGGTCTTGTGCAGTGGCTGGCATGAACATGATCTTTTGGGGACAGAGAGGCAGGGAGTATATGCAGACTGGCAGAGGATGTGTTGGATGCAGGAGTGACAGCAGGGAACATGGCAGGCCTTAAGTGCTGTGTGCCCACAGGGTGAGAAATGGCTCCAATTCCTGACCACAGCTTGCCTTCAAAGAGGGAGACAGCTTTCCTCAATTTACAATGGGACTTGGAAAGGCATGGACGTGTTCTTCTAGTCAAATGAGCACTGTTTTGGAAGAGGTATTCTTGGCTCTGAGTCTGTTGTCCTTTCCATTTTATCAGGCTACGGGACAGTCACGAGCACAGAATCACTGCATGTCCCGAGTCAACCCCCACATCAAATTGTCAACAATAGATCCCAAGTCCTTCTTCATTCCCACAAACATAGTCAGGTCACTCCTCCATCCTCCTAAAGGTTCAGGGAAAAGAATGAACATGAGGTGACTGACAAAGTCGCTTTGTGTCAGCAAGATTGTTGTTACCAGTCAGTTACCTCCTTAAGTCCAGTGGGGTTGATCCCTACCATGGGCTGCATTCAGGAACCCTTTTCCCACATAAGGATGCTTCTGGGGGAGGGTTTTTTTATCACAGTTTTCTCTCTGGAGTTGTGAAAGGTGGGTCATAGCTAAGTCTTTGTTTTTGTCTTGTCATCTACTCTCATGTGTTCAGTCATTGCCATGTACCCAATGCTTTTCCTGTGGTGACTAGCATAATCAGGGATGTTCCAGTTTCCATCTGCCTCCCATGAAACCCAGAGGTCCTTAATAATTGGGATGGTGGATTTTGAGATATAAATTCTAGATCTATCCTAAAATTTTGTCTCACCTTACTGAATTAAACTGAGTTAAATTTGACTGTATCTGGTAGTATGGGAAACAGCTAACCACTTTAAACATTTCTCATGAAAACAAAATTAATAAGTGTAATTATTGGATTAGGATTTTATTAGAATTTTTCATGTTGTATAGGTATATTTCTAGTTGCATGTGACATATTTATATTCTTTATCATTTCACTAGTTATTAAATAATTTATTTTGGTCTCTTTAATGATAGTATCCTTAAGATGACTGTTTGAAATCATGATCTTGATGATCAACGACAGGAAGGGTATCAGAAAAGAGTGTCTGGCTGGGCGGTGGTGGCGCACACCTTTAATCCCAGCACTCTGGAGGCAGAGGCAGGCGGATCTCTGTGAGTTCGAGGCCAGGCTGGACCGACAGCCTCCAAAACATTACAGAGAAACCCTGTCTCGTAAAACCAAAAAAAAGAAAAAAAAGAACAAAAAGAAAAGAGTGTCTGGAAGTCTGTTGTGCACCCCTAAGATGAACCTAGGATCCATCTTAGGCAACAAAAGAAATCACCCAACGGGAAGACAAGTGACTTGAATTTTACTTGTTCTTGGTCACACACTGATTTTGTGACACTGCACAGATCATGTTTCCCTGTGTACATCAAGCTTATTTTATAAAAATAAGCAGTTCTTTCCTTGAAATAAATGATAAGAAAGTTGTTTTCGACTGGTCTCCAGTATTCAGATACGGAAGGGTGTGGGAACTGCATTGGAGGGCCAGTGTTTTGAGCACCAGTCTTGGAGTTTTTCTGAATTCACAAGCTAACCAGACAGGTTTGACCTGTTTGATATTTTTTGCTTCCTGCCTACTTGGCACTTAGCCTGGGTTGTCTGGCAGCCTTACAAATGCTCAAGCACTTTAATGAGGTAGGTAAATAGGACTTTCTAAACCCAACTGTCCTTAGAGTAGGCAAATATGTTAATGTTAAAGTCTCTTGGTTCCGACTTTTGACCATTAACAACCAGTTTTATTAAGTTGTTAACCTATAAATGCCAGCACTTAACGTCATTATTCATATGGTGACTCATAGTCTGGTTTGTACTTAAAAAAGAGTTATCCCACTGCTAATATAAACCCTGGGAGAAACAGTGAAAAGGAGTATGACTGTCTTTCCTGTATAATGTAAGCAGTCTGTAATTGTTTTCATGGAATATGTTGGGAGGTAAATGGATGATTTCTAATTAGGGCAGAGCTTTACATAAAGATGATGAAGAAAGATCTGGAGTAATATGGGGTGACGGAAGGATCCAGAGTGATGAGTCAGTCATCAGAAAGAGCCACAGGTGAGAGGATTCTGAGGGCTGATCCAGGTGGTGGTTAGACCAGACTAGGATGCCAGCAAAGTAGCTGACCAGATGGGTGATCTTGTTCACCAGCAAAAAGCAGAATGACCAAACAAAAGGAGAAAATGAACCTCAGAACAATCCAAAGGGAGATCTTTGATTTTATGAATTGTGTAGTATCCTAGTGATAGTGTGAAATAATTAGCTTTAAAATTTAAAACATTTTACTGTTGTTTTGAAAGAATGGCTACAGTGTAAAAATGAAAGAATTCTACAAAATGGAGGGATCTGATAGGCTGTGGTTGGAAACAGGCTATGAGTGAATGGTGAGAGTCAATTGGTCTTGCCACCAATCTGGGGAAAGGCATATACTTTTTCTTTTCAAGACAGGGTTTCTCTGTGGCTTTGGAGGCTGACCTAGAATTAGCTCTTGTAGAGCAGGCTGGTCTTGAACTCACAGAGATCTGCCTGCCTCTGCCTCCCAAGTGCTGGGATTAAAGGTGTGCGCCACCACTGCCCAGTCAGGCATAAACTCTTAATTTTACTAGTTCACAGCTATTAAAGAATAGATGAATGTTGGTTGACTTATACTGATTGGTTGACATTTTTAAAATATTATAATATAGTTTATCATATCTTAAATAATATTATTTATTAATATCATATCTTAAATAATATTATTTATTAATAATAAAATATAGTTTATCATATATTAAATAATATTAATAGAAAACGAACCCAAATATAAATAGAATGGGCATGGGCTAGAGGGGAGAAGAGAGATGTATCATCATTGAGGCTAAGTAAAACAGGATATACTCCAAGAATTCCACAGAGGGGAAAACCTGTGGAGCAAAATGCCATGGTGTTAAAGGTTAAATGGATAGAATTTCTATAATGCAGTGACCAAGAAGTAGAGATCCTGTAGAGATCTATATTAAGTATAGATCTTCAGTGGGACCAAAGGAGTAGGGTCTGGTTGTGACTTTGCTAGTATAGTCTCTGGGCAGTATCATGTGAAATCAGCAGTGTTTATGGAGTCCATAGAGATCTACAAATCACGAAACTACCCTTTAGCACACAGGCAGTGTAATTTGAGGCCCATGGCAATCAAACGGGAAGCTCCAGTTTAGAGTGGCAGAGGTGTGACCTCTGCTGGGGCCTTCACCCTTCCTCTCATTGCTTCGTGGTCACTGTCTTACAGATGAACAAAGACCCTCCTGAGGAACGGGGTGTGTGTGCTCTCTGAAGTTTCAGCTTTGAGGTGATACAATGCCTCAGTTTGAAGCATTCCCCAAATCTTCCTTACAGATGTTGCTCTTTTCCCTCTTGAAGTTCAAAATCTTCTGGTCACATTTGACAAGTGGAGCAGAACTTATAGGCTTTGCAAGGCCCTTTCATGAGCCAAATACAGGAAAGCCTCATTAAGAAGCAATCAGTGGAAGTTTTATCAGAATGAGATACTGGAGCCAAACAAAGGTAACCCCCAACCAGGACAAGCCTCTCAATTGTGAAGAAACACAAATAACATTCTATTGAACTACAGCAGTAAAATACTCTCAAGCATTTTTAGGCTTGAATCTCTTGCTGCCATCATGAATTAATATGAATTATACAATAGCTACATGGGAAAAAAATCTCAGTTTTCTTCACTTTGTATAGCCACTATTCTTTGGCGTTCATATACCGTTAGCAGATGAGTGTTATACTAGACCTTCATTAGACACTCAATGAGACTGTATACAGAAATATTCATATTTGTGTAAAGAATAAATTATTCATTATTATCCCTTTTCTATTTCCCATTTGAGCTTCAGTGGATATTATAGGAGTGGAAGTCAAGTTCCGGTAATCAGTTCAGTCTTTTAAGAGAAAGTGATGCCGAAAGTCCTATTTGAAAGTCACTAAGGTAATTCAAACTATTTTCAGTGAAGGAGAACTGTGTTGTGTCACTTTACATGAAAACATAAAAGGACTGAGTCAATGAGGGTGTAAAATTCCTTCTGTTTCTTGGCATCATTTTAATTGCTATGACTCCTAGACTTTCCTCAAAGAATAACTACTTAGGATTTGTAGGCCATGTGACAAACGCTCTATGTCTTGCTTCACCCTCCAAGCCACTCTACTAGTGCTGATTTATTTTCTATTTATTCCGGTCCCATTGCATCTTGAACACACCAGGAATTATTAGTTTCCTGAAAGCTGAGCTTGTGCAGGATCTGACAGGCAAAACTTAACCTTGTACCAGGTGCTGTTGTAGAATTTTCATTAATCCAGGAACTCCTTCAACAAACTGAAATTATTCTATGTGTTATAAAGCAGTATTCTGATATAAAGAATACAAAACCATTAACAAAATAATGGTAATAAACACCAACAGAAACCATAGTAACTACAACAGATTAATAGCAGGAACAATTGTCTCTCTTAAGCTGGGTTTAACTTCATTAAGGTTTTAGCAACCTGTATTAAAACAAGTTGTGGAAATAGTAGGATATATTCCAGAAATAAAACACATTTTAAATAACTTTCATACTGTATTATTATTATATCTATTAGTGTATAATTATTCTATCTACATGTAGCTATTTTTGTTTATAACTTTATGTGCCCAATAGTAAATTAATCATTTCTATATTTATGTATATAGGAAAAATATAAGGCTTGGCACTATTTGTGGTTTCTGACATAAGCTAGCTGTCTTGAAATATTTGTTCTATGGTTAAGGAAAAGGTCCTGGGTTTAAGTAGTGTATCCTCTGTGGTAGTTGCTTTTATATATAACTTATCTAATTCAGTTCTATGAGGTAAACACTTTTAGCATCCTGGTTTATAGATGAGAAATTGAAGACTAACAGGATGAAGTCGTAATTCCAACATAACCTAAGTGTGAAGTATGGAAGCTGCAATCACAATAGGTAGTTCCTGTTTCTATGAAAATCCCATGTTAATGTAATGAGAACATTATATATGCAGTGAAGAATTTTACATCTCAGTGCTTCAAGTTATTTATATACATGAATTTCTTGTTTGCAGATGAGATGTGTGAGATGAGAAAATAAGAGATTGTGAGTATATGTTTATCTTTTGATGGGATTAAGTCCAAACCAATTTTCTCTCCATTTGCATTCACTATTTATTTGAACAGACTAACTCAAACCATAAGTCAGACCATGCTAGCAGAAGGCTCTGTAGTTCAGGTTCTACTAACAAAAAATGTTGGGAAATAACTGCCAGTTAACTACGGGTCTCACCGTATGTATCTCCCAGCACATTTATTCTGTTTTCCTATGCCTCCCTGTGGTTGGCTCTATCTCACTGGTTCTTAATCTTTCTACCTTTTAAAACAGTTAGTTCCTCATGTTGTGGTGACCCCCAACCATAAAATTATTTCATTGCTACATCATATCTGTAATATTACTACTGTTATGAATCATAATGTAAACATCTGATATGCAGAATATATTATATGGGACTCCTGTAAAAGGGTTGTTTGACCCCCAGAGGGGTTGCAACCCACAGGTTAAGAACCACTGTTCTGTTTTTCTTATATTTTGACCTTTCTGTTAATTTCCCAAGGCTCAATGAAAGCTCCCAGGTGGACTTAAAGGGGGGACCTCTCCATGTCTACCTCTGTTGTGCCTTCCTGATATATCTCTGTTAAGGGGACATTTTCAGTACTGACACGTTTTCAGTATCCAGACAGTACCAGTCAGAACCATGACTCTGCTTAGACGGTTTCAAAACATCTACAAAGCACAGGTCACAAGTTTCAGACTCATCAGACTGGAATTGGATTCTGAATGTTATCCCTTTGTAACATGTGACTGTGGACATGACATTTAACAACTACTTTCATTATCTGAATGCTGGAACTTTATCTTCTAGATTAAGAGCTCACAGACAGAAAGAATAAATAGTTGTTAGCTATTAGTTGGGTAACAAATGGTTCTCTCCAACCAGAACAGCTAATTAATAGTAGCTTTTCTACTTACTGAAAGAAGTAGAACTCCTGGTGATTTAACTTCCTAGAAAGCAAGCATTTAGACAAGTCCCAGAGTTATAAAAATCATCTTTGGGTTGTTAAATGTCTGTTTTATTCTACATGGGCATTGGATCAATGCCTCTGAAACACAGCTTCAAACATTTCACTGAGGACTTCATAATCTTTGAGTGATTCATCTCTGACTGCAGGAGCAAGGCTAAGCCTTTGGCCCAGGCATGCAGGACTGCACAATGTTGTACAAACTAAAGCAAAATTGTTACTTCTTGGCCTTCCTCCTTGTGTCATTTTGTTCCAGCAAAGGTGATCTATTTAGTATTGCTAGAAGGCTGTTTCCTCACCCCGTGTCTTTGTTTATCTTCTGTACCATCTTGGTGTGTTCTTGCCATATTTTATCACTCTGTTCCTGAAATGCTGCCTTTGAAAACAGTTACTCTAGAATGTCACAGCATCATGTCCCACCAACGCACTGCTTAGTCCTTTTCCCATTTCTCTGCTGGTTTGTATCACCTGCAACCATTTCATCTATTTCATATTGTAACTAGTTGGTCATGGAATCACTTGCTTCCTACATCCCTCACCTGTTTCAGAGTTGGGCTAGTCTTTACCACATTTAGTCCTTGTAAAATCTTGACCCAGTGCCTAGTATAATTGTCTGTCTTCTGTAAACATCTGTTCAGTGAATGGCATATATAGTCACTCCAGTGTAACCTTGGAAATGCCATACATCTACTCTACCTTCAACTTTTACATTTAGCAAAATAAAAATGACTCTTGGTTTTCCAAAGAAGCTTCACAGAGTTGAAGAGAATTGGCGAAGTTTTGCAGGGAACACTCTCAAGAGGAAAATGTTTTTTCTGTGCTTCCCCTTCACTTTAATAAACAATGTTCACATCTATCAGTGTTCATGAGACTATCAAAGGAGCATTCATTGAAACATGTGGAACCTGTTTATGAAATTAAGCTATGAGATTATCTGATAATAACATTTGAGAAACTGCTTCTGTTTCTCACTGAGTTCATCACTTAAACATACATCTGACTGAGGTATGTTGAAGACAACTGCTCCATTGTAAGAGGGTCAGGCTCTTGGACCTTATCCAATTCAGAAATCAAGGGGTATAGGAATGATGATTTCTTGAGCAATTCATATGGCTCTTGAACACCTATAATGTGCTAAGACACAGAAATATTAGTTTTTCTCTGGTTTTAAAAATCAACAACATGGCTAACTTTCCATTTTATATAGGCAAAGCAGACAGGGTAAGAATGCCTCTGATAAAATCACCAAGCACGACTGGACACCTAGAGAAGAGGCAGGTATGCCAAGCCTCAAACATCATGATCATTACCCAACATGACGTTTAAGTTGATAAAGATGGATTCTGGGGATTAAAATGCATGGAAGCCTATGCAAACCAATGGAGTACTTCTGAAAGCACCTCTCCCCTCCCAGCCTCTGAGATGCAGCAGTCATTTGGGGAGTGACAGTGACTCAGACAGCCTCATTACATTTTCCCATCAGAAGCTTAGCTCAGACCAGTGAATGGGATGATTGCGAAGCAGAAGCCAGCTTCTATGCAGGCCAGCAACCATATGCTGAACCACGAGTTATTTCAATGTAGCTGGCTTGCCTCTCTGTTGGATTATATTTGCTACCCAGAAAACACACAGCAGTGCTTTAGCTAAAAAAATAACAGGAGACAATAGCCTATTTGTGTTATGCAGAGAAAGATGTGGCACTGATTGAAGGGAGTCCCATGAATGCAATTGCTGGCATAGGGGCTACAGGATGGCTATACTGAAGTTTTATTGGGGAAACTTGGAATACACATAAGGAGATTTAGGTAGGTTGCAAAGTGAACTTTCAGGGTTTCCTATGAGACTATTTTGAAGAAATGTTTTTATAGCATCTGGTCCGAGACAGAGCTCTCTGAGCTGCGTCCTTGCAGAAGATATTTATGGGAGAGCTTTAGTCCTCAAGTTTCAAATGGTTCTGATTGTATCTCATGCTGAGGAGGGAAGTGCCCTGGACATCACACATGTAATTTCTGTTTCCCTTGGAAAGTGAACTCATTTATAACCATATTTGCTCTGACCATAGGCATGAATGATGCATGTCACACAAGATCTTTGAGGCTATGATTTGGAGCATTTTGCTCAGTGAAGTGTTCCTGTGTCTAGAATATCACATAGCCCTAAATGATTGCCTGGGAAATAACTTTGTGATTGAAGGAACCTATGAACACATTGAAACACAACTTATTGCTGTCTTAAATATAAATCTCTTTATAAATATAGTCAACCCCAACAGTAATAGTCACCAGCAAAGAAGAATTAAAGGTTTTTATTTTAGTTTCATGAGTACAATGAGTTCCCATCATATCCACCTAAACCCTTCCTATTTGCTGAATATGACATTTAACACAGGGGCCCAGTGGGTCAGGTGCAGAGAATAAGGAATTAGGCGATATGTAGTCATAAATAGGACATTTATATCACATCTCCTAATTCTGAGACTCTGGAGTCATTGCAGAAGAAGGGACAGAAAAATAGTAAGAACCAGTTGTTGTAGGTGGCCATGGAGAAACGGTGTCTTCTGGCCACAGGACGGTAGTAACACATATGATCTCCCAGAAGTTGTGACAGCATGAACAAGACCCAGAAAACCTCAAAACAGACCCAATCTAGAGGGGGAAGTTGGGTACTACTGCCCACCTTAAGAAGAAGTTGATAGCTTCATGGAGAGGAAGAGTCAGCTTGCTTTAAAGTTCTGACCCCAAATAAGTGAACTCTGTCCTGGTGAATGGCTACACATCCAAGAATATGTGAATAGCACAAAGTCTGCTTAATGGGTTTAACAGAAAAGAGGGCACAAAGTTGGGAGGATGGGAAAGTCAGGTGGGTCTCAGAGGAGTTAGAAAAGGGTAAAACATGATCATAACACATTCTATGAAATTCTCAAAAAACAAGTAAGAAAAGGGGAAACATGGCTCTTTCTGTAATGATGAACATGTTGTATTTTGAGTTTTCCAATATGATAGGTTCTTGTCACACATTGCTTTTGAGGATTTGGAATGTGTCTAGTGTGACTGAGGAACTAAACTTCTCATTTCATTTAATTAATTCAAATTTGATTTAAATAATGACATTTGGCATTTTGTTGACTAGTATATAAGAAGCACTAGGAACTTATTGGAATTGGTCCAGGTCTCACTTAAGATCTGTAAGAGCAGAGCCTACATCTAAGTTACATTCTCAAATGGGTTCTATACATGTTAAGTTCACAAGATATTTCTCTTCAACTGCCCGAATGTACAGCAAAATCACATGGAATAATACACAGATTGCTGGGATTTATCTCTGAGTTCTGATTTAGTTTGCCAGTCAGTTACTTTGGATGTGAAGCTGAATTTCTGGAAAGTTCTCACATGACAATGATGGTAGTAGTTCTATGATTACACCCAGTGAACCACTGCTCTAGAAGACCTTCCTTCCACATAAGCCATGGTTTCTGATTGACCACATTCTTCCTTAAGAAGAGCTCAGAATGTTAGTAGGACTCCTGGTAACTGTATGAAGCTACAAAGAACATCTTTTGAGAAGTAACTTGAGCTCCTTTCCTTAACAATATTAATTGAAGTGTCTAGCAAACTTCTCTGAGTATCAGAATCATTTTCTTGAGAAAAAATGGATTAGGAATGGCACATAGTAAGGAGAGTACATGATTCTCAGAGACCCTTAAGCAAATCATGCTTCCCACTGAAGGTCACAACAAGGCTGCTGATAGTATTGTGATTGTCTCAGAGTAAAATTCCAACCAAAGACACAGGCTCAGGGGATTCCTGCTTTGGGCTGCAGACTCTTGTCATTTTAGTTTCCTGTTGTCTTCCATGTAATTTTCTTAGCCCCTTTGCAATGGAATTCTGATTTCCAGATTATTGCAATATGTCTTCATTTCCCTCTTTCCCTTGTTTTGATTTCTATGTTTTCATCTTTTTTAGCATTGTAATTTCCATATTCTTTGAGATCATTATGAGTGAATGCCAAACAAATGTTATTTATATACTAAGTAGGGGGGAAATCAGATAAACAGCTGGTCATTGGGTTTTGTTTTGTGTAGGTTTGACACTTTTAAATCTGAAAATGATAATGCTTGTCTGTTTCGTTTCTACATTTCTTAGGCTTATTTTTAACTTTGTTGTGTCACATAAAGACTTATCAGTTGTTGCCTCATGAATTGTATTTCAAAGATATTTTATGTTGGAAGCAGGTACTTGTTGTTCTCTCCAATTTAATGAGTTTACTGTATTATTGGCCATAGTGTGCCCATAAGGAAATCCTATTGGGTGGCACTCACAAGACAAAAGATTGCTCCCACAAGTGCCCTCAAGCAATAAAGCATGTCTAATATCCTCCAGTTCCTCACTTGTTTTTTATCAGGATATTGAAACTTTGGTAGAAGTTGACTCATACGAGGTCATATGAATTCATTCTTCCATTTTGTTCAGTTATTAATATGGCAGAGCTTTTTTGAGGCAGAAAACCATCTGTTAGTAAGCAGAAGCTAAGGAGAGTCACTGCTTGCAGTTGATTTGAAGAGATGATTGAGCATCAGACTGATGAAGTTGGAGATGGAGCTGGTCTTCAGCATCCAAGGTGACATGCTGCTAGGGATCTATCGTCCCTTATATCCCTGTGTCTTTCTATGTATCCTAATGTTCTCATTACCAACTTATTTGAAGTGTTAACCATGTTATGATTTTACCTTGGAAGTATAAAAATTGATTCTCTGTATATCAAACATTTTGAGGAACATCTTGAATTAGCTCACAAAGTTTGGTTCAATTAACTGTGGTTGGAATTGGACTTTGAACAAGATAACTTCCAATGCCATTTGGTACAATGGGGAAAAGGTTTCAAGCAGTAGAACCATGGTACTTCTGGGTGATGTTGCAGAAAATAATACAAACCAAAAACGGTCTTTACCACTGATAATGGTAAAAATTTGCACATTTAATTTTATTGGTTAGGAGTAGATTGTAGTATTTGAAAATGCAAAACTTTTAGGTACCTAATAAAATGAAGTGGTAGTAACTGAGTTATATCTATAGAAGACCTTGGTCTGTGAGGTATAAATGTTTATTTTTTCATTATACTTAGAGATAAAATAACACAGACTTCATTAAACTATTATTTTATAATTTTATACCCATTTATTTCTATAACCCTACTATCTACCTGTCTTTATTTCTGACATTCTATAACTATTTAACATATTTTAGATATTACTACTTCTATAGTATATCCAACAAAGGATCTATATATAAGCTTAATCTTTTTACATCTATTTGAGGAGTTAAAAAAATTCCCAGACATGTCTGTTTTAATTAGACTCTAGAAAAAACCAGCTAAAGATTTACTTTGGAATCAGTGCCTAAATTATGGGAGAAAATCATATGTATGTGCATATGTACAGACATCTAATTACAGACATAAGTATATAGCTGAGGTATATAATTGCTGATCTCCATAGTGTATTTAAAAATCTGTTGAGCAGTATTAATGAAGTTAAATAACTCTTATGGCCTTGGTACTGTTTTTCTTGTCTATATTATATTTCTATTTGTTTCAGCCCTCCATACCCTCATAAAAAGTGTCTTTTTGTTTCTGTAATTTACACATAGTAGTAGAACATAGACTCTTTAAACCCCAAAAGTTTTCTTTGTGACCACTGAAGGTGAAAGTGGCCACACCTTTAAATGGGGGTCTATTTGTTGACCAAAGCAAGTCCTGGGAAGGATTATTTCCACAATATTCAATGGAACTGCATGCTGCCATTAGGTAAGAAGTCAGAATGGAGACATTTCTTCAAACTGAATAAAAAAGAGTATTTGTTTCTGTGTCTGTTTCTTTTTCCTGGCTTACCAGGAGTAATGAAGAATCAATTTCATATCTGATTGTGTTTATATAATCTTCTGACTTTTACATTTAGGTTATTCTAGCTGGTGTCATACTCACTGGTGAAGACTTACGATTCCTTTTAGATTAGGAATAAGACAATATGTCAACTTTTACTACTTTTATTAAAAATTACTTAAGAACAAGCCAATGTAATTAGTCGAGAGACAAGAAGACACAACGAAACTAAAAAATGAAAGTTCAGTTATCTAGTTTTTATATGACATGATCTTCAATACAGAAAATCCTAAAGATACCAATTCATTAGAACCAATAAACACAAAAATCTCAATATATAAAACCAACACACAAGTATTAATAGCATATTCATAGTCTTGACCACATACAAAATATGAGTAATTAAAAGGGAATTGGAGACTAAAATACAAGATCAGCAACAAAACTACCTGTATTAGAATAGACAAAAGCTCCACTTCACTGGGTTATGCAAAGATGTTTGGATTTAACCTCAAAGGCAAAACCAGAAAGAGTAGACAACATGAGTGCATGAGACTGCATCAAACTATAGCAATTCTGCACTGTAAAGAATCTGACAACATACTGCAGAGAAAATGAATGAATAAAGCAATATATTTATAAGTTATAGATCTGATGGGAGGTTAACACCCAAAATTTGTAATGAATACACACAAATCATTAATAAAAATCACTCATTTTGAATGTTGAGCAAAGTCATTAGCACAAATTCAAAGCAAATTAGCCAAAAATCATCAGGAAATTCAAATTAAAACCAAGATGAAATAGTGGTTTGCCTTTGTTAGGATAGATGCTATCTAAGTAAAAAATGGCATTAAACATTTACCATAATATAGAGGAAGGGGGCCATTGTAAACTGTTGGAAGAAACATAAAATACTGCAGCAATTTATGAACAATATCATAGGAGTTTTTCAAAAATTAAACATAGCATGCTCCTGCAATCATTTTGTATATGAAAATTGTGTGTGTGTGTGTGTGTGTGTGTGTAAACAGACAATAGAAGAGATATCTGCTTATTTTTCATGGTAGCCAAGATACAGATTCAAATTTACTTTCATATTCATTGGTGGACAAAGAAAATAAAATTCATAGTAGAATAGTATTCAGCCTTAAAAAGAAACAAACTGTGCCATTTGCAAGATGAATACACATAGACTTGTTGGATAAAATCTCCCAAGCACAAAAAGACAAACACCATCTGATCTCAGTTCTGCATGGAGTGTAAAATGCTGAAATCGTGGAAATGAAATGATCACTGGAGGCTGGTTGAGAGCGATTGATGAGGTTTGGTTGGAAGACTCATGATTTTAGTTAAATGGAAAGACAGGTTTAAGATGCTGTTGCACATTGTGATTGCTAAAATCAGTAACAGTGTTTTACATGAATGAAACTTGACCATGGTGTTTCCATGGCTGTAAAAAAAAGTTTGATACAAGCCAAAGTGGTTGACAAGAAAGTTCTAACCTCACTTAAGACATAAGTGAAGTTAGGAAGGAGTCCTTCACACAGAGTGAGTCATGGAAGTGCACCTCAACATTCTTTTGCTTGAAGAAAAGATGGCTTCAAGTACAACTGCAGTAGTTCTTGGTGAGGGGAAATTATCAGGCCAGAAAGTGTGTGAATGAATCTACTGGGCTGACTTCAAAGTGTGAGAATATTTATATTTAAATAGATGATAACCAAGAGAAGAAAGAAACTAGCCAACATCAAGGAAACCACTCGAAGGGGAACCCTATGATCCGAATTTAATGAACGTGGGTCACTCCCATTTTTGTTCATCCAAATAGTTTTATAATGGATTCATCTAAGCACTTTTAGTGGAAGCTCCATCTACATCATCTCATCAAAACTGGCCTGTTTTCTTCTGCTGAGTGCACAAGTTTTCCTAAGTATGATTCAGTTTGAGTCACAGGGAGTCTACCAAGCTCTTGTAGGACCTGTCAGATAATACAGTTATAGATATTATATCAATTTTATTTGCTCCCAGTCATGAAAGATACAACATTCCTGGGAGTAAACACTTAGCTCTGTCGCTGTGTCTCATTAGTCCACCAATGCATCAAAGGCATACTACATGCTATTTGTACCAACATGGTATACTGTGTACGAAAATACGGTCACCTTGTCATCTGAATGTGAACTTTCAATTTATATTAAACTTAATTGTCAAAGTGATACCATTGTAGGTTATATATGAAATGGCCCCCTACTTCCTTGGGCAAACAGTTTGTCCCAGGTAGTGATGAAGTTTTAAGGGTTGTTGAGTCTGAGACAGTGGACTGCTGAAAGATACACCTTAGGGTCATAGACTAGCCCAGTGTTTGGATGAATTTTTCTGTTTTCTGGTTCCGATGTCTTAGGGGACACCAACTGTGTTTCCACCACTATGTAGTCTACCATGGTTTCTCTACCAGGACATACTATTACCTCTCAAATTACCAGCCAAAATAAGTCTTTCTTCCCTTAAGTTGCCTCTGCCACAATGACAACAAAAGTATCTAATATAGATAGTACTGTGGTACAGCCTTTAGCATGTGATTATGAATTATGGTTCTCATAAATTGGATTAGTGAACAGACTGATGAAACTTCATCCTTTTCATAGCCTGTCTACCCATTTGCCCCCTCTCCATGAGAGCACACAGCAAGGAGGGTCATTTTGGAAGCACAAACCAGCTCTCAGCAAATACATCATGTTCCTGTACCTTGATCCTAGACATCTTGGCTTCTATAAATGTGAATTACAAATGACAGGAGTTGGATGGTGTAATGTTAGTGATAACTTCATCTAATTAATATGAATTTCTTTTCCTTTTGCTTTGTATTCTTGGTACTTTTGCCTTTACTACTTTACAGATTTTAGTTTCAGAGAAAAACAAGTAACACTTCCATTTTACTTGACACTATTTCTGCCTATCATGTCAGACACCTCCTAGCCCTAAAGAAACAAGGTAAAATGAGGATTACAGTATTGGTGAGGTTGATTGAGTCTAGTTGTCTTTAGAACATGGTTGTTGCTGTTGGATGGAGCCTTAAAGAGAATGAATAGCATTGAGAACCTTCCCTGGAACATGGTCCATTCCTCTGTTAAACAAATTTAGTCCTATATTATCAGGACCATGAGTATTCAGCTCTAACTGCAATGAAACTGTCTGTCACAAACTTAGATATTGTCTCTGCTAAAGAATTTGAAGGACATGATAAGAGCCAAGTCATAGGTGTCAACTGTAATATAGTGATTGGCTACATGCTTAAGCACACTGCAGAATCTGCATATGCTTTAATTAAATAATTATAAAATGTAATACATGACTTTTTGTTTCCTACAAAAAGTTTCCTGAGTATTTACAAAGGGTCATCGGAGTAACAGTTATAAAATAGTATGATAAATCACAATGTGCACTTACAGGAAATGGTACAGTCAGGAGATAGTGGGCATGTATTTTGGTGGATTCACCATTGATATGGAATGGAACTCTCCCTCATTGAGTCATACATAGGTTTATCATGAGGTAATTTTTTATTGGGGAGGGATGTTTGTTTGGATGCCGTTTGTGAAAGAAGTAAATAATACTGAAATTTGTCAGTTAAACTGTTCACCATTTGAAACCCTGTCTATTTTGATTAAAGATCTAAACAGGTAAGAGTAAGAAATTGGAAAAGGAAAGATACTCTCCTTGTCTCCTGACAGAAAAAAGCATGGGTCTATGAGTTAACTTCAGTGGATCACTTGTTCCCACCTAGGAAAATGAATCTTGAGTGAGGAGTCTGTTAGAGGCTGTCTGCAGCAACTGCAGTAGGATAGGAAATGTCTGATTAAGTGCTTGCTGTTCAAAGGCAGTAGGCATTCCCAAAACCAAGAACTTGATCTCCACTGTTTCCTCTACGTTGGCTCTTTCCTGAGCCTTCTAATCCTAACTGTGAGCTAGCTACCTGGTTATGTTCTAAGAAATTTCTTCCTTGCTCTCATTAGCCAGTAGCATATTTTGTTATTTAAGGTCAAGATTGCTGCTGCCTTGCTCAGTAGACCACATTGTCAGAAGTCTAAGGGTAATAAACATAAAGAAATCCTGGCCCCACTCTGGGATTCTGAAGAAGCCAGGGGCAAGAGTTCAAGAAGGGACCCTTTGTTCGCAGGAGGACTAAGAACAAAGGACAGTTTCATAAACCAGGACTGAGCCTGCCTCAAGATTCTAAGGCCATGATGACTCATGGGACAAGATGGCAGTTAGCCAAAGATTAATAAGTAGAATTTGCCCAACGATTCATATTACAGGAAGAATCACTATGTTGCAGGTGTTTTATGGTGCATGATAAACAGACCACAGGCTTTTAAAATGTGGGAAATAGATCCCCCCTTTTTTCTCAGTGATCCTGTAAGGTCAAACTCTCTTTGCAGGAACCGAGAGAATGCTTGCCATTTCCAGTGTTGACATTTGCTAGTGAGACAAACAAAAGCATACTGATTGAAAGTATGTTTCAAGGCAACGGCACAATAGTACTGTAGTAGTTATTTTGTTTTGTTTTGTTTCTGTTTGTTTCCTTATGAGAGGAAAATAAAAGGCCAATAACCTTTGATTGTGTCATAAAACATTGTCTTATTAAATAGTTCAACCCTTGCTTCACACCTGGTTAATAATCTGTGATGAAACAAAAAACTCACAATAAGCAGTCTTTTCTGATTTTGCTTCCAAGTATCCTAGTGACTTTTAAAGTATTGTTGTCCTGAACAATCTAAAACCAGCTCAACCGGACCTGCCAGTCCTGTTTCTTACATGGTTTATTCCAGCAGCCTGTAGGAACTTGAAAACTTAATGGTGTTTTTCCATGGACAAAGTTCAGTTAGTCACAGGTTCTGCCCATTGGGTCACTGTACTGATTCTCAAACCTTGGAATCAGACTGGGTGTCCCTCTCATTTCCGGTCACACTTTGATTCTGATGTGGCATCCTGTGTTTTATCACAGACTTCAGTTTGGCAAATAAATTACTCTGAGAATGAATGCTCCACGACTAACTTGAGTCAGAGCTAAGTTACTGTAGTTGTCTCCTAGTGCCAATAGATGTGATTGCATCTTCCTTGATAACTGAAAATATCCTGCAGAGTGCTTCTGAGTCCACTGGCATTGCCTTGTGGGCATTTTGTCAAGCAGTCTGGGAATTGCAAGCATAAACTATGTCTACTACATCCTGTGGTCCAATGGTTGGCTAAAGGACATGGTCATATATATTTTTTGAACTTAAGTTTAATTGCCAACTTTTTCTAAAGAACATTCTTACTTGAATGGCCCAGTATTCTACAGTGGCCCTTGACCATTAGCAAATTTTAGCAAATATTTCCAGAAATTTTCCTTGCATTTCATAATTTTTCTGCAGTATATGGAGACACAAAACCAAGCAGCCAGCATGGGCAGAAATCAGACTGCATATTACTGAGTCATTGACTTGGATAATATTTATCCAGGCAGTCCACTGCTGAGGAAAACCCTGAGTTGTCCGATGATAGCATCATGGGAAAAGAGTTAACCAAGCCATTCATGGGTAGATGATCTCATTTTCTAAACCAAGGTATGACCAGGAACCCTGAAATGACAGTACAGGAACACACTCTTGAGGACTTTGAAGTAGCTGACAGGGTATGGTGGGTTGAAAGGGTAAGCGTTGACAGTACAGTATTTAACTCATATACATTTAAGGTAGATAGCTTGCAGCTTCCACACACTTAAATATTATGAACTAAACACCACAATCAGACTACTCAGCATATTTCTCACTTCATGTAGAGTTTTTTTCTCTTCTGTTTTTATTATGTGTGGTAACTGAAGATCTACTAGCTCTTAGAAAATTTCAAGTACATAGCCTTCTGGTGTTTAGGAACTATATTTATCCCTTGGCATCTTAGACTTCTGTAACTTGTCTTAATAGAAACTTTAAAACTTTGACCATTTGTTCATTGTCCCTCCATAGAGACTTTCAGTCATCTTCCTTCTCTCTTCTTTTCAATGTTATTATTTTAGCTTGCACAGGTTAGATAATGGGAAACTTGTATTTCCACTCACCCTTAATTCCAATGAGCACAATGTCCCTCTTCATACCTGTTATTGCAAAACGAAGATGTCCTTCTAGTTTTAGATCTGAGTATTCGTGTGTGTGTGTGTGTGTGTGTGTGTGTGTGTGCATGCCTGCACTTATAAACACACACAGAAAAGTTGTCTCTATCCATTCATCGATGGACATTTAGCACATCCCCCTGCCTTAGCTCTTGTTTTGAATACTATAATTAAGGCAAGTGTATGGAGAGCTCTTCATGATAGATTTTGTTCTCTGTCACAATAAGCCCAGAAAGTATGATTTATGGACCATATGACTGCTCTCTTTTTAATTTTGACAGAAACTTAAACATTGTTTTCCATAGTCGTTATATAATTGTGTATCTCTAACAATAACAACAAGGCTGAGATTCCTTTTTTCCTCCACACCTTCATCAATGTTTGTCAGCTATTATTTTTTAAATAACAACCACCATAAAAGATATGAAACACGTGTCAGTGTTGATTTGATGTGTACTTTGATGGAGACTACTGATGCAGGATACCTTTCAGATATCTGTTATCCATATGTATATCTTTTATATTTTTGGTTGTGAGCCTAGCCTTTAACAGCTGAACCATCTCTCCAGCCCCCATCTTCATATCTTCTGAGAAATACGTATTTCAGCCCTTTGCCCATTTCTAATTGGTTATTTATTTCTACTAAATTGTGTGACTTCTTTGGGCATCTGGACAACCTCTTATCAGATATGTGGCTTGGAAATATTGTTTTCCATTCCATAAATTGTCTCTTTGCTCTGTTGGCTAGTCCCTTTTCTGTACAGAAGACTTTTTCAGTCTTATGCAATCTTACTTGCTTATTTCTACATCTGTTGTCTTTTCTTTGGGAGGCATCTAATGAAATATTGGCCAAGAATATTTTTCTTAGGGCTAGCAAGATGGCTCTTCAGGTAAAGACACCTGATATGTCAAGTATGTTGATTTGAATTTGATCATACTGGAATCCACATAGTAATAGATAATTGACTCACTCAAATTGTTCTTTTACTTCAATGTATGCATTGTGGCATGCCTGTGTACATGCATGCTCACATATGCAAATAAATATACATTTAAATAAGAAAAGAATAATATTTTGTATGCTTTATTAAAATGAGTTTGAGTGTATCAGGCTTATAATTAAATGTCTTTAGTATTTTCTCAGCTGTTCACGCATGTGTGTGTGTGTGTGTGTATGTGTGTGCGTGTGTGTGTGCACGCGGGCATGTGTGTGTATTATAGTCTGATTTCTTTTTTCATGTAGATATTTGGCTTTCCCCAAAATATTTGGCAAGCAAACTATCTTTTCCCAACTCTATTTCCTTATAGTTACAGAAAATTAATTGACCAAGTGGGTTTTAGGCAGGGGCTCTTTATTTTGTGGTTTATATATGTTTCTTGAGTATTGGAGCACCTTAGGACTTTATTCCTAATCAGAACAGTCAGTTGTAAAGTTACTGTTGCTTTGGACTTCTTCATTGGCAGCTGCTCAAAAGAAAAGCTATTTTGAAACTGAAGAAAATAAAATTGGAGAAGTAGAGCTTAAGTCACAGGCCAAGTGGAACTTGTACAATAGCAAGCTTCCCCTCAGTCTAGGCCCCTTCAGACAAAACCTAGCATTGTTCCTTTCTAAACAGACCAGGTAGAATTCAGCCCTGAAAGATTTTCTGGGTCTATGTTAGTACTGAAAAATCAATAGCTACATATGATAGGGTATTAGGTCACATTTTGGAACCTAAATTACAAGTACCCTTTGATGTCTATGGATCAGGGCTGTTACTAGGCAATTGATCTTGGTTTTATTACTTCTTTCACCTCTGCTATGCATAAATACAACAGACTGGAATACACTCAGGAGATGTGCTTCAAAACCAACACCAACTTTCAGAAAACCGAAATAGCATTTAGATTTCTAGGTTCATAATTTAGTAGGGAAGAATCAATTATCCAAGGCCACTAAGATTAACACTAATTACATTGACAAACAGGGCTTAGTTGCTCCTAAACTTTTCATGGAAGATATACTGTATGCATATGTCACAATTTCTGAGAACAACTAATAACTATTAAGGTAATATGAGGACAGCATTCCATTTTTTGGCTGTTCTGCCTCTAGTTATTTGTTTCTAAACAAACTATTACCTTGATTCCTGAAATTCACAATTCCTTATCTAGGCTAAGATAAGGGTCCTGAGGAATACTAGCATGCTTCTTTTAAGTGCTGACATGTTAAGTCAGAAGGAGAATATTAAAGCAAGAAGCAAGAAGAAACACTGAGATGAGTGTTACAGGCAAATAAATCTTGCTGTTCATTAGATGTATTGAGAATAAGGGTAATGAACCATTATGGCATCTACCCATAGCTATGGCCATCCTTGTATCTCTGACCCACTGTGTTCTGTGAGCCACCAGTCTTTACAGCCACACTAGGAGTATGTCAGATCTTCAGGCTTACCAACAACAAAATCAAGTTTGGGGTCGAAATTCACCCCAGATGTTTGCCCCAGTGGTATGTACTATCTTTTTAATTGTAGGTGTCTCATGATATAGTGCCATAATTATCCTGCTCTATGCCAAATATTTACTCATTGGTTTAGCAGACACTCATTAATTATTAATATAATTAATTTAAATAATAACGTCTTAATTTCATTTACATTTTATTGGTTAGTGTTCCAATTAATGTGGAGCCCTGGTTCATTTGTGTATTTGAGGATAAAGCTATATATTCCTGTTGTGTTAAACAAGTTACAGTTTTATTATCTTTATTTTCATATTCATCTTCACACTAGCCAGCAGGACCCCTGTCTATGTAGTCTCAATTTTATTTATTTGAAAAGCCTTCATCACTTTTGACTATGTCTTTACCTTTAGGATGCGGAAGTTAAAATTATCCAATTTTCTTGTGCCATTCTATTACTACAGGCTTTGAATCAACTCTTTCCAAGGAGAGTTTAATTATAGAAGAGCATTTAGAAGGCGAGATCTGGATTCTTGGCATGCTCATGGATACTGAGCTCATTACAGCTATTTATAATGACATAATCTGGAAACAGATGTGTTTATATGAACATATACATAACTCTCAAGTGCCCCACATAATGTATATATGATGTGTAAAGTTTATGATTATAAATATATTACTATATCTAATGTATATGTAACTAGACATACTTATATATGTCCTTTTAATTAACTATATGCATTTTGCTCTGAAATTAGACATACTGTTACAAATTTTAAAGGACATATGAAAATAATAAATTTTTGTTATAAATGTATGCTAATTTATGAATATATGTGTATTTTATATAACAAAACGTCACACCAACACTTCCATTTCCTTTAAAAAACAAAAACCAAACAAAAACACAAACACTATTACACCCATGATATTTGAAGTCCCTTTGTCTGTAAGGAGAAATATAACCTCCATTATCTTGTCTCCACTTAGACACTCTTTTTTCTGTTATGTAATCAATACATCAACCCCATGGACTGTGTCTTCTGTTCCAGATCTGAATCCCTAAGTAATATTCATTCACTTGATCCCAGCTTCCTGGTCATGAGCCTGTAGGTCTCAGCTTGGCTATCTCTTGACCCTGGCTGACACACTGGCCACATCTTAGTAAGGTTTGTATCCCTGGCTGTCTTATGGAGTTGACCAAGGATAGGAACTAATAAACAGTTCTTTATGTTAAAAAATTGATTGATTGCCACAAACAACATAAAATACCTTGGGGTAATGCTAACCAATCAAGTGAAAGACCTGTATCGCAAGAACGTTGAGTCTTTAAAGAAAGAAATTAAAGAAGCCCTCAGAAAATGGAAAGATCTCTCATGCTCTTGGATAGGTAGGACCATTGTAGTAAAGATGGCAATCCTGCCAAAAGCAATCTACAGATTCAATGCAATCCCCATTAAAATACTGACACAATTCTTCACAGACATCGAAAGAATAATAATCAACTTTTATGGAAAAACAAAAGACCCAGGATAGGCAAAACAACCTTACTCAACAAAGCAACATCTGGAGGCATTACCATCCCTGACTTCAGCTCTATTATAGAGCTGTAGTCCTGAAAACAGTTTGCTATTGGCACAAAACTAGACAGGTAGACCAATGGAATTGAACACCCTGATATTAACCCACACATGTATGAACATCTGATCTTCGACAAAGAAGCTAAAAATACACAATGGAAAAAAGAAAGCATGTTTAACAAATGCTGTTGGCATAACTGGATGCTGTCATGTAGAAGAATGCAGATAGATACATGTCTATCGCCATGCACAAAACTTAAGTCCAAATGGATCAAAGACCTCAACATAAATCCAGCCACACTGAACCTCTTAGAAGAGAAAGTGGGTGCTACCCTTGAACGAATTGGTACATGAGACAGCTTTCTGAACATAACACCAGTAACACAGACAGTGAGATCAACAATGAATACATGGGACCTCCTGAAACTGAGAAGCTTCTGTAAGGCAAAGGACACAGTCAGCAAGACAAAAAAGGCAGCCCATAGAATGGGAAAAGATATTCACTAACCGCACATCTGACAGAGGGTTGATCTCCAAAATTTACAAAGAACTCAAGAAGCAAGTCTCCAAAACAGCAAAGGATCCATTAAAAAGTGGGCTACAAAACTAAATAGAGAATTCTCAATAGAGGAGTCTAAAATGGCTGAGAGGCACTTGAGAATGTGTTCAACATCCCTAGCCATCCAGGAAATGCAAATCAAAACAACTCTTGAGATACCATCTTACTCCTGTCAGAATGGCTAAAATCAAAAACACCAATGACATTTTATGCTGGAGAGGTTGTGGTGAAAGGGGAACGTTCCTCCATTGCTGGTGGGAGTGCCAACTTGTAAAACCACTTTGAAATCAGTATGGAGATTCCTCAGAAAAATGGGAATAAACCTACCACAAGACCCAGCAACTCCACTCTTAGGAATATATATCCAAAAGATGCCCATTCATACAACAAGGATGTCTGTTCCAACCTAGATGCCCCTCAACCGAAGAGTGGATAGAGAAAATGTGGTACATTTACACAATGGAATACTATTCAGCAGAAAAAAAATGGAATCCTGAAATTTGCAGGCAAATGGATGGCACTAGCAGAAACCATCCTGAGTGAGGTAACCCAGTCACAAAAAGAGAAACATGGCATGTACTCTCTCATATATGGATTTTAGACATAGAACTGGGGAGTGCCAGCCTACAATCCTATGGCCAGAGAGTCTGGGAAACAGAACCTTCATTCAGTGGCTAATGGAAGCAGAGGCAGACTCCCACAGCTCAACACTGAGCTGAACTCAAGGAATCCAGTGACAGAGAGGGAGGACTGATGAGCAAAGGCTGATGAGCAAAGGAGTTAAGACTGGGCTGGTTTAACCCCCAGAAACAGCTGACCTGACAAGGGTTAGCTCTTGAGTCCCAGACTGATGGCTGAGAATCCAACATGGGACTGATCAAGACCCCCCTGAATGTGGGTATCAGTGAAGAGGCCTAGGTAATCTATTGAGCCTTGGGTAATAGATCAGTATTTATCCCGGGTATGCAAATGGACTTTGGGTGCCCATCCAACAATGAGAGATGCACTCTCACCCTGGACTCTCGGGGGAGGGTCTAGGTCCTGACCTGGATGAAATGACAGACTGTGGACACCCCCATGGAGGGCCTTACCCTCCCTGGGGAAATGAGGGGATATTGGGGGGGTTGGTGGGAGGGCACAGGAGGAGGGGAGGGAAACGGAGAGGGACCTGGAATTGACATGTGAAGCAACCTTGTTTCAAATTTAAATTTAAATTTAAAAAGAAAAAAAAATTGATTGATTGGTTTTTATTTTATGTGCATGGGTGTTTTGCCTGCTTGTATATCTGTATGAGGCTGTTATGTCCTCGGGAACTGGATTTAGTCCATTATGAACTGTCATGTGTTTTATGGTATTTGAACCTGGCTCCTCTGGAAGAGCAGTCAATGCTTTTAACCATTTAGCAATATCTTCACTTCCCAAATGCACAAAGTAGAAGATAAAAGTGTTGGTGAAGGAAGAAAACCAGAAATAATCTTTCTGTGTCACTGTTGGAAATGAACAGGCCTCAGGTTTGTTATTTCAAAAATAGACTCTCAGCGAAATACGTTAGATTGGTTAAATAATATACTTTAATTAGCAATAAATTTTAGTGGCTGTATTGGAGTTGAGATAGAGAAAATGGAAGGTCTAATGGAAAATGTGCTCAATATGGGTAAAGGGGAAAGAAAGTGAATTTAACAATTATCTACTCAAGATTAAATGCATCCTAGTGTTTCAGGTATTAAAATCTTGATGCTAATGACCCATGATAACTATCATCATCCCCACTTCAGTGATGAGCATGTTAATTTCAGTTATCTTTAAGATTAGCGAGCAAACGTGTTATAGAGTATGGATTTAAATTTAAGATGTCTGACACCAAGGCTTGAACTTTTGACCTCCATTTCTATCATTTCTTACTCTTGCAAATTGCATGTTTTATGAAGTCAAGGCAAGAGTCAAAGGATTAAATTTTGGCATGGAGTCATTTAATACTATTGGCTGGGAGTAGGTGCTTAGTCAATAGGACCAAACACATAAGTCCAGCCTGGTTTACATAGAGAGGCTCTGCCCCAAGAGGGTGGAGTTAGAGGGAGAGGATGGTGAATGAAGATGCTGTTTTTCATTGATGACTGGCAGGACCTTAATATCTAAAAAAGGTTGGAACACTACAAATAGTGAAGACAGAAAGAACATGTTGATTTTTTTTTAAATGTGTGTCCTAGGTACTGGGGCACAGCTTTCGGGATTGTATTTCCTGGCATTTGAAGTAAGCAGAGCAATGTTTCTGCTATGTTCCACCAAAGGCAAAGTTGTTGCTTTTGGAGATGAGTAATTTTATTTTTCTTAACTACAGAGTCTGCATAATTAGCTAGGTTCCAATGTGAGAGTAGTTTCCAATATCTGAGTGAGAGTGATTCCTTTTGAGCTAAGCTTTGAACACCTATGTTATCTCCTATTAAAAATATTTTATATGCCACATAGAAATCTTCATCTCAAAACCTGTCCCCAAAATAACATAATTTATACCTAATACCCAGATTCGAATAAACTGAGAGCCACTTGCTTAAATGTCCCCAATTAGTCCTTGATGTATAGGATCCTTTTTAACCTTTGTGATGTTCTCCTGGATGTTAATTTGTGGGTTTAGAAAAAGTCTCATTCTTTTTTGTTTGTTTGTTTGTTTTAATTGTTTTTGTTTTTTCAGTTCAAGACTTATTTTCACTTTGTTTATATCAAGTAGTAAACAAGTCCAGACTTAGTTTATCTAGAAGTTTCCTGAAAGCAGAAGAGGGGCTTTAGAAACAAGCAGAATTTTTGATTAGGTGATCCAAGCAATGTGCATCAGTGGAAAATACAGGACTTTTGTTTGTGAGACATAAACATAGCTGGAAACTCAAGCATGAGAAAAAGAGGTGAAATATTGAATGGGTTAAAATTTAGACAGTGTTCTACCGAGAGCCTAGCCCATTCTCAGGCTTGTGTGTGGGAACATACTAATGAAATATGTTCTGACTCGTGCTCATGTCAACATTCAAGGACCTGGAGGAAAGAAAGACAATTAAGCAAAACTGGATCAACTTTTATTTTGATTAGTCACAGGGATAAGCATTTCAGAAAATCCTTTAAGAGACAAAGAATGGGTCTGTGTCTGGTCCTAGGCTTATCTAAAGGGACAACTTATTGTTTAAGTAGGAGGCAGAATGGTAAGTTTTTGTCATGAAGTCTTGCTGAACACAGAGAGATGGTTGTGTGTTTGCTACCTACCTCTGTATTATAGGTTTGTAGATTTCAGGTAAAATACAACATTGACACCCTGTTTTTAAGGTATGAGGTCATGTTGGTTCTGGACTTGGTGGTCCTCTCTTCTACAGTCATTATGCTAAGTTCTAGAGTAGATTTCAGTAAAATTGTGTTGCGTGAGAATAAAATGGGATGGGGTGAAAACCAAAAGAAATAGCATCCTAGAGGACCACTCATGAAAACATGCCAGCCATAGTTAGCTTCAGAGTCAGGTTCTGGGCTGGCTATAAGTTAGGTAAAGTCACACATGTAGGAGGACTACACTTTTCTTTCCCATTCTCAACTTGTTCAGTAGATATAGTGGAATGGTTTATTCATTTATTTAAATATCCACTGTTGGACAGCAGACTTGAGCCCTCTATCTGAATGCCTGAGGCAGAGGAATTGTCGTAAGTTTGAAGCCATCCTGGGGTATTAAATGAGACTCTGTCTCAAAAGTCAAGCATACAAGCAATTAAATAAAATGATTGTGCCTTTGGAGACCAAGAACAACTGCTAGTATAATCAGTCCAACATCGTCCCATTATTTGTCATGTCTAGTCAATATTGAACCTGGATTTCTTTTGGTAAGCCCTCCTCTACAGTGACACAAACACATATGCTATCTATGCCCATGACTTCATTATAATACTTTTCATGTGTTTTCACTTCGAGTAGCATCTACTTATAGGAGAACACATAAAACACTCTGAAAAGTGTAAACATATTTATAGACACCGTAGCCAATTTCTAGTCAGAGAAGAAGTATTAGAGATAGTAAGAAACACTTCTTGGAATACCTTGTACACATTCAGTTTCTGCCTGACCCATGTCGCTTTCTATTACTTTGACCAAACATTATAACCAAAGCAACTTCGGGAGGAAGCACTTTATTTGGCTTACATATCACAGATTATAGTCCATACAGAGGGGACATAAGGAGAGGAACTCAAGGCAGAAACCTGGAATCAGGAAATGAAGCAGAGACCACAGAAGAAGGTTGTCTTCTGACTCACACCCCATGGCTTGTTTAGCCTGCTTTCTTATGTATCTCAGGACTACTTTCCCAGGATTGACACCACCTACAGTGAGCGGGACCCTCCCAAATCAGTGACTAACGAAGAAAATGCCTACAGACTTGTCTACAGGTTAATGCAGTGGAGTTCTTTACCCATCTGAAGCTCCTTCTTCCTAGTCACCACTAGTTTTTGTCAAATCGTTAAAAACAAACAACTATTCCAGCACAATATTGTTCCTCTTTTCAATCTCCCCTTAATAGACTCCGGGCTCATGCAAATCTCTCCTAACTACATAGGGTCCTTCTTTCTATAGGTCTTGACAAAACATATTTACATATTATGTTTGACATACGCACAACCATCACATTTCTGTAAGTTTTGTATGTATTTCTCTGCCTGTTCACAATAACCTGGAAATAATAGTATTTCCTCATGCCAACCCTTCAGAACTATGAAGAGTGTCCCTAAATATTTTTTTAAAAATTAGTACAGAGGCCCACTAAGATGTCCCCATAGGTTAGGTCATTTATCAGTAAGACTGTGATCAATTCTTCAAGGAGGTTTGATCTATTACATTGCTAGGTACACTGTGGGCATGCTTACCACACCCCTGAAATAAATAAATAAATAGTTGTAATGTTTTTAATTAGTAAAGATAAAATTCTGGCAGCATTTAGATTGAATTATGTCTGAAGGAAAGAGCTAGTTTCCTGATAAGGGACATAAGCATTCATATCCAATCAGACCTCATTTTTCCCCAAAGCCAGAGGTGAAACCCTGGCTTATATTTGCATAAGTATATGGCCCCCTCTTGTGCCATTTGGTTTCACACCTGTATGTGTTTTCCCCAATACAAAATCACTACTCGCCTTAAATATAAATCTGCCCTTGAGTAGCAAAGAAAAAAAAGTACCTCAGGAACCTTTGAAGTGGCTTCTATTCCCATCTCAGTGTTTAAAATAATAGTTTAGTCTCAGCTCAAGATCTGGGTTATGTACGTTATTTTCAGAACTAACGATGTATAGTGTAATTTGAGCTCTGCAAATGATAATACCTATATTCATACTATGATTTACCATTTTCAGAGCGATTTCATGTTGGCTCATTTAGTTCTCATGAGTACTTTTCTTGAAAAAACTCACTCATTTCAGAAATGAAGAAACTGCCAACCATATCTATTACCTGACTTTCTCAATACCCTACACAGAGTTGAGAGCAAATGTTAGGACTGAAGCCAGCTGAGGTTTCTTGACTTTTGTCCAGTGGCCACTCCATCACAGCCTGCTGAGTCAGCCACAGGGAGGACTTGGCCTAGTTTTATCTTTGTTTTAAATAGACTGTGTCTTTGGCCTGCTTTTCCAAATGAGAACCATCGGTTGGCATTATCTTAAAGTGGATGCCATTATTTGGCATAAGGCCTTCTCTTCTAGGGAATGTTCTGCATTGGAAAGGAAGGCAGCACTTACTTATTCCAAGACAAGATCCCCACCATGTGGCTAGCCAGCTCACTCTTGATGGTCTGATATACTCTCCTGTGTGTCTATATTTGCTTATGATTTACAAGAACTCACAAGACAGATGCCGTGATTTTAGTTTTATAAATGGGGAAACTGAGGTACGAAAATCAGGACTGTATGTGAGGTAAGAGCTGTAGTCTGTTACAGATTCAGGATTTGAGTCATCCAATTAACATCCGGGAGTCATAAGGATCACATTTGGCTGCCTTTATACTCAAGGAGTGTGGCTTCATTGCTGCAAAGAAGGGTCTCTGTTAGTGTTCTTACACAATCTGAGTGCACATGGACTTGTGCCCAAATAGATAAGCATTAAAGGAATGAGGCTCATTATTCAGAGCTTTGGGTTCAGGCTATGTACACATAGCTTGGCTATGGCAGGATGGGATTGATCTAGTGCCGAGCAATGTGTTGGCAAGCAACTTCCTTCTTTAAACACTCCTGTCTATTCATGGTGGTTCTGGAAAGGACACCTTCAGTGGTGGGCAGTGATAAAAGAAGTCAAAGTAGAGTTCTGGTCACATCTCTGGCTCTGTTTCGATCATGAAGCCAGGCCTTCATCTTGTCTTCAGTGCGTTTATCTTTAAAATTGAATGTGAGGTCTAGACGGCACAAAGGATCCCTTTGTATTTCTAAATTAAACCTAGATCATAAGCCAGCTATTTTCACCTCTGATATAGAAAATGGACATTTTTATGATAAATCAGTCATTTTAATTTTTAGCCCAGCCACGCAAATCCATTTTTTTCTGAGTTCTTTCCATCATTTCCTTCAGTTGTTCTTAGAGCACCATCATGGTTTAGAAGTAATCTGGCCTCAGATGGGGGTGGAGCTGACAGGGAGGTTGCATCCTTCAGCTGTTACATCCCAGCTTTTTTCTTATCCAATATGGTTGCCAGGGGTGGGGATTGTTCTACTTAATCTGCCTATACTAGTAGGTACTTCTGAGTGTTCCAGGGTGGAAACCAACGTTCCATGGGACCATCAGGTGCAATGCTTTTTTTCTCCCTGTGTTTCTTACTGTTTCATCAAATGCTTCTTGCATATCAGTTCCATTAAGTTGTCTGTGCTGGCCCCAGTCTGCCACCCAAGAAAAGGAATAGAGAACCCCAGTGTTAAAGTCCTTTAAAAATTATGATTGGAGATCTATCTTATTGGTAGATTGCTTATCTAGCATTGCACAAGGACCAAGTTTTCACCTCTAGCACCACTCAGGGGCACAGATACAACAGACAGACAGACAGACAGACAGACAGACAGACAGACAGACAGACAGACAGACAGATGGACACACACACACACAAACACACACACACATCCCACAGTTCTCCAAACTTACTGAATGTTTTCTGTCACTCCTTTCTTTCACCCCCAAGTGAAGCAGGAAGCAAATCTTTCCACTAATTCCTACACACTGAGACCCATTTCATCCCGAAGCCTTCTGCTTTAGCTGTGCTTAAGGGAGACTCTTGTCATTTAGAGCACTGTTTAAAGAACCTTATGGTAGCATTTTGTCTTCCGCACCCTACACTTCATAATGGAATGTTGTATTCTAAGCACATCCCTTAAAGAGCTATGAACAAAGACAGTGACAAAAAGGCCTTTTCAATCCCCAGAGTTGTTAAAATAGGATACAGAATGGTGCTTTTCCTATTGTCTTGGAATTTTGGCTAAAGTCCCAATCCTGAGAAAGAGTAGGTTCTGACATTATAAATAGAACACCACATTGCAGCCTCTCAGTGCATGGCCAAGAAGTCTTTGCTTAACTAGTCTGTGACCTCCATTCTCTCACCCCAAACAATAGGCAAAGAAGAGATCGAAAGTCTGAAGAGAACTGTTTAAAGGGCAAGAAAAATTCCAAGTAGTTATCATCCTAAAGTACCCTCCTTTTCCCAAAGGGGGCAGGGGCACACTCACCCAGGGAATAACTTAGAGAATTCCAAGGTATTGGTAACAAGGGGATGGGATTCCCCTTCCCAGAAGGATGCTGAGCTGCAGAGCTCATTCCTCATTGCAGTGCAACCCATCAGTCTGTTGGGCAACTCTTTGGAAAGATTCTTGTGGGTGTCCTGGTTTGTATCATGCGGGAGCCCATCACTAGTTGAGAAGCAACTGACAGCTGAGGATGTTATCAGAGCAAGGAAAGAGGGCAGTCCGACTTAAGCTGCTGGGTTTAGCGTGATGTTTTAGAGTGACCAAGTGGGTGCTTTGGAATGTGTCTAGACTTGAGTCGTCTACTCCATGTTCATTAGCCTGTCTTCAGGATCCAGGGAAGGCTGTCAGAGTCTGTGGGATGTGTTCTTTGCGGGAAGAGGTGAAGGGGAGAGGGACAGAAGAAAAGACAAACTCTCAAATGGAGAAGTCTGTGTGGTGGGGGGCTTGCCAGGAGGGATTCTGGGAAACTCTCATACTGGCTCCACAAGAATGTGGCACAGAGACACTTTGAGCACATGGCAGGGGGCAGTGCATGAAGGGTAACATGGCCAGCCAGCACTAGTTTAAGAAGAGCAATAGAAACAAACTTCAACATATTGGAAAGAAGTTTCTCCTGAGTGCCACTCCACCCCCATCTCAAGAAGGGCCCAGAGAGGGACAGGGACATTGCGTTTCCTGAGCAGGGTCAGCCATGAGGTAGAATACAAAGTAGTCAGTGGGACTAAAGAGAATATTTCAGATTTGGTCTGACTTGTAACACCTGAAAGTCTTGCTGATTAAATCAAAACTTGCTACTAGAATGAATCAAAAATGCATCCAAGTCGTGGGTGGGCATGACTTGTTGCTAGCATCCAGGAAATACATCTGGAGGGAAAAAAATGTTTTTCATCCCATAGGATAAGAGTGAGCTGGTTATTATCTCACCCATGTTTTCTAAAATCATACTTAAGTAGTCATTGCTCAGGATTTCACTCATTTCTTGTTCGTATCTTTACGGTCTTTCTCTTTTAGGATTAGCTTAACCACTTATGGTGAAAGGGCAGCAATTGAAGAAGAAAAAAATATCTAAAAGGGGAAAAAGCCAATTAATACTTAAAATGATTTTTTTCATGTTGGAATTTGGTCCAGCTGTTATCTAAGAGGTGACATTTTAATTTTAGTGCTTTACCTACTATTGTTTAGGAATAGGTTGAGAGAAGTGAGCAATTTTCTTGGGGGTGTCATTATTGCTGGGGGTTCTCCCTTATTACAAAATCGGTGATAACTTGCTTTACTCTATAAGTAATTTGTTGAGAAGCAGGCTTAATGTCCTTGACTCCTCAGAACCCTCTCCTATAATCACAATGTTAATAATGTTCCCCCGAGGTGAGCGCTTTAGCATCTCTTGCATTTTGTGTGTGTGTGTGTGCATGCGCGTGTGTGCGCGCATGTAATTTGCAAACGTGTGTATCAGTCTCTGTGCACAATCCTGAGCATGAAGCCAGAGAAGAGCCCTGGGCACCCTCATCTCTCACCCTCTCATATTTCTCTGAAGCAGAGTCTCTCAGAGAACTAAGCCTGTAACCATCAACCCTGAGTTACCTTTCTTGTCATTCCTCCCCACTGGGACCATAAGTGCCATTGTGACCACACCTGGCTTTTGTTGTGGTTCCTGGGGGTTTTAATTCAGGTCCTCATGCTTCCAGGACAAGCACTGCTACTCCCTGTACCATCTCCCCAGGCCCTTACCACAGCACCATCCCTCTAAAATATCTTCTCTATTCCTATCCGGGAACATTTGTGAACTACATCCTTGTTTAAAACTCACCCAGAGATCTCCACTGCAGGCTATAACATATACATTCTGTTTTAAAATAGCCTTCACACGCAAGCATTTCTCTGTCTCCACACTCTCCCCGCTTTTATCCTTCCTCCCCCATATTTGAAGTTTTTGTTGCTTTCTGAAAAGCCCATAGATTTTGCTCCTCTTTCATGTAAAGATCTATTTTCTCCCTGTCTTTCTGAATCTTCACTCCCACCCCAGCACACGCCCTATCCTATCCCACCCCTGCCCTCCCCTTCCCGCCCCTTCTTCCCCTCCCCTCCTCTTCCCTCCCCTCCCTTCCCTATAGCTGCTGGCAAACTGCTTTTCTTTTCTTTTTTAATGTCTTTTTTTTAATTTTTAAATTTAAATTAGAAAAAAACTGCTTTGCAAAACCAAACTTGCAGCCCATTTAGACCAGGCTGTTCTTCCTCCAACCCAATTCTTATCTGCTACCATCCCATTCAGTGTGTCGGATATTTCTCTTCCAGTAAACTGAGCACACAGGGCAAAAATGGGATCTTTTTTTTTTTCCTCCATGACTTCATTCCTACATACAGGCACATTAGTGAAGGTACCATCAGTGGGAGGGAAACAGAACACAATACTCATAGATGTGTCAGAAATCCTTATTTTCAGATGCATTTAGTAAAATATTTAGAATATTATGACCTAAAAAGAATTTGATATATCCTTCTACAATGAATGTATCTATCTTTGGGGTTTCCAGAACATTTTGAGCAGGTACCTGTTTGTTGAGTAAGTAGTTTAGATCTTAAAGCAAAGGGACAAACCAAGAAAAGTGAGGACAGGACCAGAGGTTGTTGTGGGACTAAAAGCTATTTTAACTAGATAATCTAGACAATACAAACATTGTTACTAGGTTCTGGCTTGTTAGTGACTATCAGGAGCACTGAGGGGAAAGGAAAAGACCCCAGAGAGGTCACAGAACTATTCTCCTTCCATATTTTAACTTGACCCACATTTGAGAAGGAGACAATTGACAGTGGCAAATCTTATGCTCCAAAGGCATGGTAGAAGTTTCATCTCCCATCTCCCAGGCCCAGCCAGGGAACTACTTTGTACAAGGTGGTCCAGGTGCAAAGATCTAAAGCTCCTGAGATGATGGAGTTAGTCCAGGCTGTCATGTGGGTAAGACAGAAGGCTAGGTGGAGGGCAGGATATCACTAAGGAAAGGGATGGTCATTTGGCAGCAAGAGTATTGTGGTAAGGAAAGGTACTGACAGACCCTCTCTTTAAAAACAGAAATAGACTTTATATTTTGGGAACAGTGTTCAGTCCACAGTGAAAACTGACAGGATATATGGAAATTTCAACTGTATCTTTATGTCTAACACCTATAGTTTCCTTAGTCGTCAGCATCCCCTACTTTGGTAGTACACTTGTTGTAGTACACGCATTGACATTTGACCATCCCCCAAAGCCTGGAGTGTAAGTTAGTATTAATTCTTGGTGTCATATACTCCATGAGGGTTGACAAAGGTCTAGTGACATAAAGCCATCATTACAATATCATATAGCATAGTATCCATGCTAAACATTCTCTGTGTTCTCCATGCTTACCCCCTTGGGATGCCTGAAAACCAATTTCTTAGCAATTTCTATTTTTCCTGAATGTTGTGTTTTATAATCATAGCACGTGACCTAATGGTCATGTCTTTTTCATGACTGTGTAGCTCAACCGAGTTATAACATTTCATTGTTCAGAAGAATAATGATTTAATTATCCATTTACCTACTAAAAGACACATGGGTCTCCAGATGTGCGGAATTAAGGATTCATCTTTTTTAAACATCCATGTTGTTTTGTAGACATAGATTTCAGTTGCCCTCAGTAAGTACCGAGAGCATGGTGTCTCTAGTCTCTGGAAAGACCATACTTGGCTTTAGAAGAACTAGTCAGGCTTTTTCTAATGTGATTATACACTGTGCATGTGTAACAGTAACAAATGAGTGTTCTGACAGCTCACATACCCACCAGCATTTGGCAAATTGGAATTCTGGAGTCCGGACTTTGCAGTAGGCATGCTCCAGGAAAGACGATTGGATGCTGATCCTGCAGATGGAAGGAGTTTGTGGATCTTGGAAGAGTGAATGAACACTTCTCTTCATTACTAGCTCCATTTTCCCTATGTTCCCATCAGGTCTGGGAAAAACACAGTGTGGATCTTTCTCCTCCACAGTTTCTTGTAGATTTTTGTATTCTGGCAGGTCCAAATCTGCCTCAATAATTCTTCATTTCCTTTTCGAAAGTACAGTCTTACCAAAATTGAATTTTGCTGACTAATAATCCTCTAAGGCCTGATTTCACTATTATCTAAAATAGAACATTTATGTGACTCACCCTAGGATTTGGACTCCAAATATGACTTCAGAAAAGATGCCAATTATGCCGAGACGGCTGAAAGGGCATTTGACTTGGCATTTCCGCCTGCCACCTGCATTAGCTTCAATCCCTGATTTACAAATGTTTGGGTCCTATCAGACAACACAGCCTCTCTTGCATCATAGGGACTCTGCTTCTGCCCTGGTGATTTTGGTTCTGGTGAATGCCAGCAGCCACTCATACATATTTATGCATATGTTTTAATTTTACATCATCCCAGAAGCCTGATAGAATCTTCCCTGCCTGAGAAATACATGATTCTGATGCAGTTGGGATTATACCCTGTAGCAGCTTTACAGGTGTCCCTGTGGATTCTCTCAGGGAAGACAGCAGAAAATATTACAGTAATCCTCCATAGTGATTCACACAATGGCAGGGAAGGAGTGGAAGTTCAATGAACCCCAAGAATTCACATCAGCATTCTGGGGGAAACATTGAACATGTATACAGACCCTGAGACTTGGAGTTCCAGCTCTCCTTAGAGGAATGCCGCTATTGTATGTTTCAGGAGTGGAGCAAAGCACTGTTTTTCCCCATCACTGATACCATATACATTTCCTTGAGCTGCCTAGAACAAAAATGACATGGACTGCATGGATAAAAACACTAATACCCTCATCCTGATATGGAAGTTGGGAATTTGACATTAAAATCGTTAGTAAGAGACTTGATACAAGCCTTCTTTGTAGCCACACTAGTCCAATTTCTGATTTTTTTCATTGTATGGCGTTCTTCCTGTATGCCTATTTTCATATAATCTTTGTTCTTCCTAGTAAGGATGCCAGTCATATTGGAATAATGTCTGCACTTCTTGCTGTTATGATGCCACTGTCATCATATATACCCTTAACTTATTTCCCGAGAAGGTCATATTCACAGATGTTGGGGGGTAGGCCTTCATTGTATATTCCTGGTATATACAATTTAACATCTATCCATAACGTTTGAAACATTTCACATGTAAAAACAGCTGGTACTTGAGAGCTCAACAAAATCAGCAACCACCTCCTTCCTATCTATCTGTCTTGGAGGCATCCAGTTCCAGCATTCAGGCAATGTGGTTTTTCATCTCAAAAATGAATGCATCTCCTCAAAAGTGGTTACATGCATCTCTAGCCTCTAACCTCTCTCTCTCTCTCTCTCTCTGTCTCTCTGTCTCTCTGTCTCTGTCTCTCTGTCTCTCTGTCTCTCTCTCTCTGTCTCTCTTTCTGTCTCTCTGTCTCTCTGTCTCTCTGTCTCTCTCTCTCTCTCTCTCTGTTTATGTATGTGTATGTATTAGAGGAGAACCACAGATCATGTAAGTGGTTCTTGAGAATAACAGGGAACAAAGCACAAAGCCAGCCCGGGAGTCTGAAAGTGGGTATAATTCCTGAAGTCCAAGCTTCATAGATGCAGTCAATCATACAGTTGCAGGGGTTCTAGTGGTTACATTCTGAGAATATATACATAGAAGGGATTGCTTAAATTTTGTAAACTTAAATGTAATTTAGATTGAAGAACTGATTAATTATGTGTCCATGGAAGAAGACAAACAATCATCAAAAACCAAATCTTGTCTTTTCTACTCATTTACATGTAGCCAGAAATTGAGTACATCTGACAGGGCCTGCAGATGTTTGCATTCTTAAGATATTGCCCATGGGATGGCCTACTGAAGTAGAAGCTAGCTCAACATACTTATTTGAACTCCTTTGGCCCTATTGTCTCCCAACTCTTGAAAATTTACAGTTTCTTTAAGTTACAGCTAAACACAAACACAAGTTCTTACTTCCAAATGGGTGGCATTTATGTTATATATTATGTAATTTCTAGATAGAGCCATAGAGAAGCCTGACTCCACTTGAGACTATGCTCTTGTCTAGCTATTGCTTCTCTTAGACAGTTGTCTTCAGAGCAACAGAAAAAGTGGAGTACATGATGAACAAACAGACAGATAGCTAATAGACAGATGAAATGATAGATATTAGGTATCCACCTATCATCTGAGACAAATGCTAGTCATGCTTTATCTAAATCATCAGAAATGTATAATGCACTCAAGTGTGGGACTCCTGGACGTATATATCTAGTTTATTACGTGGTAATCATATATATCATTTTTCCCTTGCAACCTGCATCTGAGATAGATCAATAGGTGATAGATAAACACATGGGTGTATGCATAAATAGATGTCAGATGGACTAGATAGATGATAGCTTTAGATGGATAGATGATAGACATCAAGTGATTTATTAGGGTAACTGGTTCATGATTTCGGAGTCTAAGATTTCCCATGAGAATATTTTCAAGCTGGGATACCAACGGATACAGTAAAAGTATCTAAAGTCAAGTTCAAAACCCTCTGAGCTAAGCAAGTCAATGGTAGAACTCCAGGATTGATGGCAAAGGTCTGAGAATCTTCAGGGGGCAGTTTGGCACTGATACACACACACACACACACACACACACACACACACACACACACACATTTTTTCTGGGGTCTGAGTAGAAAAACTCAAGTTTTGGTGTCCATGAGTAGAAATGTGTCCTTTCTTGAGAAGAAAGAGTGATACACTGGGTTTGTATTCCTTCCTGCTCCCAGCCGATAGATAGATGTTACTTGTCTCCATTGACAATGAATCTCTTCTGAATACATCCTGATGGACTAATAGTTTACCAACTATCTAGGTATCCCTTGGTTAGCTAAATTGGCACCTACAGTGTCCTACTCTCTCCCTGTTTACTTCTCTCATTACTATGGAAACATTTATTAATCTCTTGAACAAGATACTATTTCTGACTTCACTGCTAGAGAAGTCAACATAAGACAGAGCCTATATATATTTATCTAAATCATCTGGCATATATAGTGTTCCCTGGTGCTAGACACAGAGAAGTATGTCTAGTCTGTCCTTTAGTAATCAAGTGCATTGTCTTTCTTTCAATCTGAGTCTGAAAAAGTCAGAGCTTTATTTATTCCAGAAGTTGACTTTGCTTTTATAGATAATCCAATGGAGTTAGAATATCCTTGCTTTACAATCTATAAAGTCATTAGACTTCCTAAGTAATAATATATAATCTACCTAAAAAGAGATTTGAAACCCAGAAACTGCCCATGCTAGTTTTGCAATGCTCCTAGTTCTTTGGATAGAGCCTCTCCTAGGCATGTTCTATGTAGATAACTATTTCCTCCACAGAGATTCAAGGATCTGGCAATGACTGTCCAGCTTGGCTGTAATGCTCTAACACCAAACTCTTCTTGCATCTAAAATATACATTTAGTATTAACTTTTTTCTTCAGTACCCAGAATGGGCTTATTTAGTCACTCAGTCCATTGTACTCTACTCTCTGTTTACTATGTCCTAGCAGTTTATAAAGCAAAGCATTCACCTTCACCTAATTTAAGTTTCCTCATCTTTACATAGAGTCTGATAATGTGGTCATTTTATGAAATAAACGCAAATGACAATGTCCAGGATGCCTCTAAACATCACAAACATTCCATCTTGTCACTTTCCTTATGTCAACTCTCAATAAAAACATATCTCCCATCTGCTATTCTCTTTGATGCTCTAAATCATATCCACCTGGAAGAACAAACCCTCATCATCTCCCTTTCTGGGCAAGGAGACAAATTAGGGCTTGCACTCAGCACCTGAGGGTAACCTGCCTTTGCTATTTCCTTTACTGCATGCATTCTTTTCCTAGCAGTCTGTGATTACCAAGCAATCAAATGTATGAGCCTATGGGAGTTACTCTTATTCAAACCACCACACTAAGCAAACTTGAGTAGGGAACTTGCAGGTATTCCAGCCAAGGCTAGCAATTAACTTGGTTGAGACAAAAATATGCATTTGGTACTTTATTTATTTATTTATTTATTTATTTATTTATTTATTTATTGGTTTTTACGAGACAGGGTTTCTCTGTATTGTTTTGGAGGCTATCGGTCCAGCCCGGCCTCTAACTCACAGAGATCTGCCTGCCTCTGCCTCCCGAGTGCCGGGATTAAAGGCGTGTGCCACCACCGCCCGGCACATTTGGTACTTTAAAAAGTGTAATAACTATTGGAATAAAAGAGGAACTTCTCCATGGAAATTGCATTAAAATGAACCATGATAATTATTTGTAATTTTGGAAGGGTAAGAACACAAGGACTAGAATTAATTTGGTTCTAGGGAGACAACAGGAAATTAGAAGATGAATTGGCCTGAAAATAATGAGTTTAGTCTTTGGCTTTGCAAATATTTGTGCAAAAGTGGACAAATGGTTTTATTTTTCTGAACTTTGATTTTTATCATGTAGAGATGGGTATTGTCTAAATTTCAATGAACTATTAGCTATTATATTAACTATTTCATATACCTAGCATAGTATCTGAATAATTTAAATTCAGTATACATATTACAGCCTATGATTAAGAAGTCTGATTGAATTGTGAACCCAATTCAAGCTTTAAATGCTGTTAAATTGTAGGGAACTTTACAATCTTAAAATATTTCTGTTTTAGTAAACCTACTATGTGAGATATAAAATAGCTAACTGCAGACATACATTTGAGGTAGACACCAACAGACTTGGAGAGAAGGATATATAGATGATAATTTACAAAAACATATTTGCCATGCAGAAATTATACACAGAGAGAAAATTGGATAAATCTATATGCAAAACAAATTAATTTAACTCTTAAAATATTTATTTTTGCCATATGTATATAGACGCTTGTCCTGACTATATGTCTGTATACCACACAGGGGCCACAAGAGGGTAATGAAACTTCTGGAACTGGTATTACAGATGACTATGAGTTACTATGTAGGTGCTGGAAGCCTAACATGAGTCCTCTATAAGAGCAAGAAGTGCTCTTCATCAGTGAGCCATCGCTCCAGACTCCAATAAAATTATCTTTAGTAAATAGCCTGAGGCCTAGTTTATTCTATTAACATATATTATTATGTTATTGCTATTAAAGATGAGGGGATAAGAGGGGAGTGGTTTTGACCTTCCAGGATCCAAAGAAGAAGGGTTATCTGTAATTCATGCACAATGCTTCTTTGGCCCCTTACATGTATGTCTAGACTCATCCTGATAAGGACTCTTTCTCTCTCAGTAAAGTATAACAACCTCCAGTCTCTTATAACTTGACCCAGACTGTAAATTCGATATCTAAGGTCTCCTCTAATGTCTAAAAATTCCATGATGTTACTTCTGATGAACATGAAGACTCCTAAACTTCTCATTTTGTAGATACTTCACTGGTTTTCCTACCGCAGGCTAATATGTATGCTTTCCTACTTTGCTTTGTATCTTTTTTTGTCAGCCGCGAACACCTGATTTCCTTCAAGGCCTTGTAAAGAGGCATAGATGTTAAGATTTGAACACCAGGCAGGCCTTTCCTGGTAGTCTTTGAGATATGTGGCTCTTAGAGCTCAGTTCTTTTGCCCTTTAAGTTTGAATAGTAATATCTGACTAACATTTGAAGTAATTCATAATTAAAGTCAACAAACCAGTTTCTCATTATATAGTCAACCCTCAGGAAATGTTAACTGAGTTATCCTCTCTGTGCTTAGCACCACCCCTTATCCTTCAGCACAAAAGATTAGATGGTGCCATGACCTTGAAAAAGAGATAAGAGGGAAGGTTTGGAGGGAGGAAAGGGTAAATGATGCAATTATATTATAATCTCAAAAAAATTAAAAGACAAACATTAACTTAAGGAGACAATCTTCTGGAATGCTTTCAGGCAAATTAGCTGGTGCCTCCTACATACTCCATGGGCCCAGGTTGTTAATGCTTACATCATTCATCACAAAACTACATTGTAACTATGTCTCTGTATCTTCCTTGCTCACAGGAGAATGTGTTCAAATCAACAGGAAGTGAAAGCTCTTGCCTAGATAACAGAGAGGGCTTGATGAAAAACCTTTTCCAGATCTAGCAGTCTCTGATTACTGTTGTTCTTTACAATGCAGCCATGAAAGGCATCAGGGAACAATGTTTAAGGACACACCCCTTCCCTTGAGCCAAATGCCTGAATTCAAATACCAATTTCATTACACACTATTTGCTTTAATTTTCTAGGAAAACCCTCTCTAAAACACATAACTCATATAGTAGGGCTTTTGAGGAAGCAAAATAAATAAAAAGCTACAATATATTTTAAAGTATCTACATATACTGTAAATATTTAAGAAATAACTAACATGCAAAAACAACAATAAACACTTTCATCCCCAAGCCAGCATAAAACTTGGAAACAGAATGACACTTAACATAATGGTGGAACTTAACTCCCTAATGTTACTTCATCTATCATTAATAATATATAATTTTACTAAGAGGAAACTCTGAAAGAATTTCATATGATAGGAGAAATAGTATAGGATAGAAGAATACTCATTTGCTTAAGACACACTGGTAAAGCCTTTGTATGATACCTTGTATATAGAATCATAGTTTAAGAAGATGCACATCAGAGATAAATATGCATGTTAAAAATAGACAAATAATGAACAAACACATTTCTACATATGAAACAAAAGGCAGAAGGAATTTCTGTAATAAAGAAAAATGAATGGGAGGGACCACTTTGTATAGAGTTCATGAATGATTTCTTTAGGTATTGATGTTTGAGTTGATGACTAAAGATGAAAGAAACAACATGTGAAAGAGTTAGAAAGTTTCTAGCAAGGCGGAGTAGGTGTGGTCAAAGCTTTGAAATTAGATGTCTTGGTTGCTCTAGGAGCCAACAAAGAGGCAAATATTAGACTTGTGTTAGACAATAGAGTAACTGACTTGTTATAATGCTGAATGGGAATCTGTTGATTATTCATAAGTAGTTGAGTGATAGACATACTTTATATGTTTATAGGAGTAGTGGGAGAAAGTTAAATGGAATAGCAAAGGGTTCCTTTATGTTACATTTTCAGAGATAGGGACAGAAAGGTAGCCTACCCTGGGATGGTGTTGATGTTGAAATGAAGAAGAATAAATGAAATTCTACTATTGATCTGATCTGTTTTCAATAACTCTTTTGTCTCTCTCTTTCCTATCTATCCACTCTCCTTTTTCCATCCATTCCCTCTTCCTCTTACACACACACACACACACACACACACACACACACATACACACATCCTTTTATAAATACAATCAGTGACACATTTCATTTGAGAAGTCAGGGAGAGAGAGAAATACCTAGATGTCTCGCCACAATTCTTGTTTAATCAGTCAAATGCATAGTGCCATCACGTAATGGAATGTAGAAATACTTGGAGTGATAGAGAGTTCAGAAGGTTTCAGAAGGGCAATCAAGAATTAAATGCATATTAATTATATTATATTGTAGGACTAGGTGGAGACATTCAGGAAATATTTGGGTTTACAAGACCAGATTCTCTCTCTTTTTTTCCAGACAGGGTTACTTTGTGTGGCTTTGTAGAGCAGGCTCCCCTCGAACTCACAGAGATCCACCTGCTTCTGCCTCCTGAACGCTGAGATTAAAGTCATGTGCCACCACTGTCCAGCATAAGACCGGATTCTCAAGACAGACCAGGAATGGATGACACTTTTGGGTTCATTAGCAAGTAGAACACAGTGGTTCTCAGCCTGTGGGTCACTACCCCTTTTTGGGGGCATCACATATCAGATAATCTTCATACCAGATATTTACATTACAATTCATAACAATAGCAAAATTACAGTTATAAAGCAGCAATGAAATAATTTTATGGTTGGGGGTCACCACAACATGAGGAACTGTGTTAATGGGTTTCAACATAAAGGATGAGAACCACTGAAGTAGCATCTTTATCTCCTCGTAAACAGAGGAGATGCCCTAGCTATGAAAGTAGCCTTAGTAGGAACCTTGAGGAGAAACACTATTACTTACTAGGAAGGTAACAAGCAGAGATTCAGCATTTGAGAATTAGAGAGAAGGTGGATCAGAGAAGCTAGAAAGTGGGAGTGTTACAAGAAATTTCAAGGAACCTGAAAGGTTGAGATGAAGGTCCATTTGATAAAACTAATTAACACAGAGAGGGATTTACATTGAGTATCATTAGGAGAAGGATGGCAGTACGGTGAACTGGGATCAAAACAATGGGGAGGGAAGATACAGATAACTCAGGATGTTTAGCTGTGACAGAGATAGAGACATGTTTGGTACCTAGGGCAGACTGTGTTTTAAGGGATGCTTTTGTGTTTGCTTTAGTTTATAAGAAGGCAGACTAGATATGCTGGAAAACTATTACAAATGACTCAGAACAGAGCAACAATTCAAAGCATTTGCTCTTGCAGAGAATCTGGGTTCAGTTCCCAGGATACACATGGTTGCTCACAACCATGTGAAACTCCGGCTACAAGACAATTAATGGCCTCTTCTGACCAAGTGTGCATGTGATGCACATACATACCTATGGGCAAATTATCCATACACATAAAATAAAACAAAATTACCAAAAGTTTGAAAAGAAAGATCTGGAACAGAGACAAGAAGGCTGGCACTAGAGAGGTCATAGCAGTCTTCTAGAAGATAAGAGTCAAATAAATTGTATTCCTTATTGAGACACTGATAGAGACAAGACAAACAGAATGAAAAGGTAGTCACAATATACAGGTTTCCAAAGTAGACTGCTAATACAGAATGTCCAACTATGTGGCAACACATTTTGGGCTAAAAATGGACTTACTGCTTGAGGACAGTTTACACTAGAGACCAGCCTATAATGTTCCTGATGGTATTATCAGCTCAGGCAAACTCTATGGCTTGCAATGAACTCTAGACATTATGGTTTTCTCTTATCTGGACATGTGTTTGTAGAACATTTTTTTCCTGCCATTTTCTAAATACATTTTTGTAACACAGGTTCTTGTTACTGTGGAAGGTTTGTCCCAAAGATCATTGATGAAGACATCATGTGCTCAAATCACTGTTGCTGAACATTCTCTAAAGCAGTCAAAGCACAGACAAGGTATCGCAGATGAGATGGTAGGCTATGATGGCTGAACTGTGGATTTTGTGAAGTTGGAATGTTTGCTTTGGAATCCTGGGTTTGATAATTCCAGTTTTTATGGTGTTTAGTGGGAACCTGTGTCCTAATTTTCCCACTTCCAAATGGGTTAAGTCAATATTAAGTGTATTCTGTACAATTCCGACGACACAAGAAATTCTTCAGGAGAGGCAAGGATTTCCACTGCCACATCTTCTGTGTAGTTTGCATACACTGTGGAAAATTCAGTGGCTCCAGATTTAACTAAGAGAAAAAACAAACAAATATCAACCTAATGGAAACAGGGCACACAGTAAACACAATATTAGTAAATTTTAAATAGGAAATTCTGTCTTGCACAATGAAAAGTATTTATAAAGCACTTTGGATGACCATTGGAGGTTTTTTTCAGAAAAGAAAAGAATTTGCATTTTTCTCTCAGGGTTACATAGTCGTTCTTCTTTCATGGGACATCGGACTTGTTTGAAGGAATAAGGAACAAATGAATTATATGCAACTGTACATAAATTATTTGGCAGATATGGTCTCATAAGCCAAGTGAGCCTATTAATTCAAGGAAAACAAATAATATTTGTCAATAGTGATTAAAAACTCTTATTTTCTTGTGAAAATCAGTTTTGGAAAATTTATATTCATTTGTTTGAAAGCCTCCCAATATCTGAGTTTCTTTCCCATTTAGATTAATAGTGATAAAAATGATGTTTTTTTTTGGATACTGGGTGATGGGTGATACAACATGCTTCAACATGTCAACACGCACATATCTTAATGGGCACAAACTTTTCAAATGTCCAGTGCTTATGAGTTAGGGGGTAAAGTTGAGTGTGAACATGATCAAAATACAATATATGCACATGAAGTTCTCAAAGAATTGATTAAAAAACATCAAAATAATAAACATACTGTGAAACATGGAATTTGGGTGTGCTAGCTCACCACTAAGATTAATCCAGTTGGGAAAATGAGGCACAACTTTATTGTAGTAAGTTTGAGGCCAGCCTGAGTTGCAGGATAGCATGCAGTCTAAAAGCAGAATGTGTGAAAATATCTATTTCAAGTATAATATAGACTAACAGACCTTAATGTACATTGTTCAAGAGTGTTACTCATACATGATACTTTCCTCATTGCTGCAACAAAGTTCACAGGTGAAGATTATAGTCCATCATAGGGGTGAAGTCAGGGAAACTAGTCACATCACATTCATCCACACTCAGGAAGCAGAGGAAGATGAATGCACTGTTCATCATCCCCTTTCCCCCTTCTTTATTTAGCCTATAATTTCAGGCCATGGCATGTTGGTACCTACTTTTAAGACAAAATCATAATGACAATCAACCTAATCTAGATAATCTTTCACAGCCATGCCCTGAAGCTTATTTGCTAGGTCATTCTAGGTCTGGCCAAGTTGACATTATTACATCTCACAGTAAGGGTTCAGATTCACATTCTACTTTGAGAAATTACCACTTGTCAGTCAGGACTGTAACATAACCATTATAGAAGAAAAATATTCTATCTCCCCTTTTTCCAATTAACACTTGGGACATATATTGTAATCACTATAGCAGAAAAATAATCAAATATCCTGTCTTTCCAATCACATTTCTAGATGAGGCTGAATTTTCTTCTTTTACTTGAACAAAAATGATAGAGTAAAACAGATTGAATGCCTTTGACTCATACTTGTAAGTTACTCATTAGAGATGCTGTGAAATTAGAAAGCTATGCCATTTTTTAGGATCATATTTTCTCTGTGTGGAAGAAGATATTTTTAATACACACACACACATACACACATGTCAATATATAGTATTTGAAAATTAAATACACATTTAAAATTCAACAGTTTTAATTTATGTCATTGTAAATATTAATAGACTCCACATAGTCTAACACGGTTTAGCATCCTCAGAGATTTTCAGCATAAAAGCTGTCCCGAGACCCAAACATCCTTTGTAGGATTGTTATGTGGTCTAAAGCAGTTACTTCTTTAAAGTCCTCACAACAACTCTCATACACTTGCTATATGCACACTTGTCTCATAGTTCTCACATGACAGTGTGATGATTTTATTAGATAAAAGCAAAAAAGTGTGGAGTTGGGGTACATGGCAATAACTGTACTGACATCCTATCTTCATATCCCTTCTACCCCCTTCTTAGTTTGAAGCATAAATTCATAGCAATTGCATTATCAATAAAAACAAAATCTCTTTATTTCTATATATGGTTCATTTTTCCTCTCACTTGTCACTATTTCATTGTTTTTCATTTTATTTTTTAATTTGAATAAAATAAAAGAATGCATTGTATAACTATGTTCCATATTACTGGCAACAAAGAAGGAAATGATTTTTAAGATCTAGGATTTTCCTAAATTCAAATACATAATTATAGGCTTGTAAAAGCATATTATTTAGATGAAGCAGAATAAGTAGTCACAGAGAAGCAGGTGCCTACTTCTGGAACAAGTATCTCAAAAGAAGGAATTAACCTTTAACAGAATTGTAAAGACAGAATAATTTTCCAATTAGACAAGGATGACCATTTTTCGGAGAATGATTGTATCATGAACAATAACAACAAAACACATTGAGTCTGTAAGTTTTGAATTTCACCTAGAAAGTTGGATGAGGCTGGGGGAGCTATGGAGAGCAAGGGCAAGAAGAGTAAGATGATAGATGGGGTGCTTCTGTGGTCCATGCTGTGTGTACCCCTGGAACTATGAACACTTGCAACATGGGAAGTGCCTGAGTAGGGATAACATTTTATTATTTCTTTCTTGTGGTTGCCAGAGCTGGTGGTATCCTCTTGCTTCTAATCAGGGGAAGCTGCTTGAATTTCGTCATCACCTTTATGACTGGCCCAAAGAATGTCAATGTTGGACACCCTAGACCCCTGGGCCATCCTGAAACTCACGTTCAGAATTCCTCTGGTTTTTGTAGTACACAGGGGTAGCTTGGTGAAATACATTAGAGGAAACACCCTGAGGAGAGTATCGAAGAACTGTAGAAACAGGCTGCTGGGTTCTTAGTGAAGGCCAAGCTGGTAGGAAGAAGGGAAAGGGGAGTGAAGGAGATGGATGATATTTGATGACTCAACTGGAAAAACTGTGGTGGATATGTGTGTAAGAAAATCATGAGTGTGCCAAAGGGACTGCAGGGACAGGGATTTAATAAGAGTGGGGAATGGCAATGAAGAGATCGTATTGCACACACTCACACACACACACCTATGAGACTGACAAATGACAAATTTAATAAAAATGGGTGTCATTGTATTAACTTACTCTTGAATAATATAAAACAATACAGACAAATATAGTCAGAGAATAAGGCAATTGCAGTATGTTGTTTCAAGAACCTATGTGAAGGATACATGGGGCTCTTTTGAGAGTTTTTTTCTTTTACACTTCTAAATTTGAGATCGTTTCAAAATTAAGTTTTTCCTCCACACATCTGAAGGTTTTAAAAGGTGAACTATTTGTTGTTGTGTTTGGCTTTGTTTTATTTGTGTGTTTTCAAGTCGCTTGCTGTGTAATCTCCACTGGCCTAGAACGCATGATCCTGACTCGTCTTCCCAAGGAGCAGTAGTAGATTAGTGCTTGGCACACCCGACCAGTGCATTTGTGCCCAGACACACAGGGTTTGTAGCAGTGCCCAGCACACAGGGTCAGGACAGCGGTAGTGGTGTCCTGGCACACAGGAAGGACAGCAGTGCCCCGGAACACAGGAGCAGGGCAGCGGTGCCCTGACACACTGACCAGTGCCCAGCACCGAGTGGCAAGGCCGCAGTACCTAGCACACACTATCAGAACAGTACTATTCCGGCATACCAGTCATAAACTTAAAATTTTTACTTTGACTTTGGTACCTGAGAACAAAACAATATTAAACAAGACAAGAATGGGCTAGCTGGGTACTTTTTTTTTTTTTAAGGGTGGTTTGTTTGTCATGTTTTTCCATCATCCTTCTCAGAAGTGTCTACATTTACTGCTACACTGTGACTAGGGAAAACAGTACAGCAATGCTCTCCTATGGCGTGCTCCACAGAGCAGAGCCCCTCTATAGGATACACGGCTACAGAGAGCTCCATTCTCGCTTTGGAGGGAGAGGAGGATGCCTGATAAGTGGGAGGTAGCATTCTGACAACCTACCAACTTAATCAGAGAGTAACTCAATCTCGCACCACAGGGTTTGTGACAGCGGCTGTTGTCCTTATAATTATGTTTTCCTCAGGCAGTAGAGGGGAGTCCTGTGGTCAAGCGAGTGTGACTAGCCCATACTCCCTGACTCAGGCTTGTTTGCAGGAGAGGTGGATGAGGCTTTCTCTGCTGCCCTTACAGCCAGTTATAAATTACTTTCGGTGAGCTAAGGTCAAAGGCGTGGAAAGAATGGAAAGTGACAGTGCTGAGGATTTATATGGCCCTGTTCCTACAAGGAGACCGTGCACTTCAGATATATGATCTAATTTGCCCTCCTCTGATCCCTGGGAAATAGAGGGCTGGTGGGATGGCAGGTATGAAGCCTTTGGTTAACAACCTTGAATTATCAATAAGGCAGCATGGTTTCTCCTTTCTCTCGTTTTTTCTTTCCTTCTTTAAAGAGAGCTAAGCTGATTGACATTTTCAAGATGGCGTCTCACCTTTTTTTCTTCCCTGGATCCATTTGACCTATATGGGAAACACTACAGCAATATTAATGACCCCACATTTAGCAGAGTGAGTTTGACTTGATTGCTTTGGAAAATATCATACAAAAACCAAAATGCACATTTATTAGTAGGCAAAACAAATTAATGGAGCTTGATAGGAAGAAACCTTCAATAAGGCATTTAAAATAAAAGCTGTTAAATACTGAAGATTAAATGTATATATGGTTGAAGTATGTTATTCTATTGATTTTCATGTATTTGTATCTACTATGAGCTTTCTGAAACCCTGCCAGCAATGAGAGCTCCATTTTCTTTTGGGGGTGCGCACCTGAGCAGTCCACAGCCACTCAGAGACTTTGCAGGGACTTTGACTTTATTCTAGGTCTTCTGATTCTGACTTGGTCTCTGTCTCAGAGTCACACTGACTGCACGCTACCATTTTCCACACAAAGAAACACAATGTTGAATCAGAAGGTGTACAAGTAAAGACATTTAACTGCTGGCATACTGTTCTGCTAAATAAGAGTGGTGTGTGTGTGTGTGTGTGTGTGTGTGTGTGTATGGTGTGTTCATATGTGTGTACGCATGTGTGTGTGTTCATGTGTGTGTATGTCTGTGCGTGGTGGTGTGTATATGTGTATGTGGTGTGTGTGTGTGTGTGTGAGAGAGAGAGAGAGAGAGAGAGAGAGAGAGAGAGAGAGAGAGAGAGAGTACAATTGTATACTTGTACAGGGGTAGAGAATGATGATTTGGGGAACATGTGTGAGTATAACCAGACTTTCAGGAAAGTCATTCATAAGAATAAATTAGTGAGAACAAAAGAAAGGAAAAACCCACAAAGGAGATAATGAGCTAGGGTAAAAGTAATGGGGGAGAGAGGAACTGTTTTCTCTAAGACTGTTTTCCATGATAAGCTGAGTGTACTGCGTACACCACACATCCAAGAATATTAGGCAGCACAAATTAGTCCTGATTTTTGTTTTTTAAGGACACAAAGTTACTGAGGTATGGAAATAAGTGGGTCTGAGAAGACTTGGGGGCAACAGTGAATATGATCAAAGCTCTTTGTATGATACCCAAAACTCTCAGAATAGGAAAAAATATGCATGGCAAATGTGGTACTATGGTAAAATATGGTAAATATACAGATGGTATATATGGTAAATATATATATATATATGAATTACTATCTATAGCTATATCCATACATATAAATAATTCATACATTTCATATATGTGGTAAATATATATGAATTATATATATAATTATATATATATAAATGTGTGTGCTTGTGTTTTTATCATAGTCATCTAGAAACACCCTAGTTTTCAAAAAAGAAAAGAAAGAGACACTGTGACAGAAGGTAAGAGGCACATAGCTTGACAGCCTCATGGAATGTGGTCAGGTGCTAATGCTGGAATTCAGCTTGTAGCTTTTGTTATCTAGTTAGCAGAGGTCAGAGTGAAGGTACGGGATGGAGCAAGGGAAGGTGTCAGCAGACGGTGTCTTCCTGCTTTTAAGGTCTGCACCGAGTGAGTTCACTGGTCCATGTGTGATAGATGATAGAGGCATGTTCTACTTATTTATTTATTTTTAATATCACAACTCCTGCTTGTAAATACAAGAGTGTGCTTTCAAGGAAGTGCTTAGAATCCCAGTTCTGATACAGTCAGATAGCAGTATAAATGGAGCACATGTACAGAAATGAAGTCAACCCATCCAGCATATCATAGACACACAGTTCTCCAGTAACAGAAACGAGAACCTTGAGTCTCTGCCACCAAAGCCTCCAAATCAGGGCTTTGGGGAAACATTTAGCTGTAACTAGTTGACAATTTTTCACTTGTGTTTTCTTATTTATTTATTTATATTTTAGAGACATTCTTATTTACATATCCATCTCCCTATTTCCTTGCCCTCCCATCCTCCCATGCTTCCCACTAACCCCCAATCCACCCCTAACTCACTCCCCAGGACAATGACACCCTCCGGGAGGGATTATCAATGTCCATCACATAATTTGGGGGAGGGCCCAGGCCTTTCTGTATCTGCTGCAATAGTATCTCTACTTAGGGAATAGGCTCCCAAAGACCATTTGTGACCTAGAAACAAATACTTGCTGCACTGTTAGAGGTTCCATAGACTGCATTGGCCTTCTAGCTGGCATTCACATTTAGAGGGCCTGGTTCAGACCAACAATGGTTCCCCCGCTTTTCAACTAGGGTCTGTGTGCTCTCATTAGGTCAGGTCAACTGTTTCTGTGGGTATCTCTAGTTCCATCTTGGTTCATTTTCTCATCTCTCTTCCCTCACCACAACTGGATTCCAGGATAATGGCTCAGTGCTCAGCTGTGGGTGACTGTTTCTGCTTCGATCAGCTACTCAGCCAAGGCTCTAGGAATGGTAACCAAGGTAGTCATCAATCTCATTATAGGGGAAGGGCATTGTGTTTTGTTTTTTAATGTCCTCTTTGGTCTTTGTGTTGACGACATATGTCTAGACCCATTTATTAGTTAACTTTGGCCTGTGCTCTTGGTTGTTATGTGTTCTATAAAATTTTGAACTTTCCACTCATAAAACATTAATGTTAGAATTTTCCTTAGCTAGACATTTATTGTTCAGTTTACTTAACTGCCATCCTTCTTTATGTTCATGCAAATACAAGGAATGACTGGACAAAAGGCTGGTTGTTGTGGGATATTTTACTCTTTTATATCTTTAGTCTTTTGGGGAGGGGCACCACCCAGTTCCCAAATAAATCACACATGGAGGCTTATTCTTAGTTGTGAATGCCTGGCCTTACCTTAGCTTGTTTCTAGCCAGCTTTCCTTAGCTTAAATTATCTCATCTATCTTTGGCTTTGGGGCTTCTATCTTTCTTTATTCCTGTATACCTTTTCTGTCCTTACTCCACGTCTGGCTGTGTAGCTGGATGGTTAGCCCCTGAAGACCTCCTCCTTTCTCTTTTGTCCCTCCCAATCCCTTTTTCTCAGATTTCTCCTCATATTTATTCTGCCTGCCTATCAGTGCCACCTATTCCTCTCTCCTGCCTTCTATTGACTGCTTAGCTCTTTATTAGACCATCAGGTGTTTTAGACAGGCACAGTAACACAGCTTCACAGAGTTAAACAAATGCAACATAAACAAAAGTAGCACAAATATTCCCCAACAGCCGGCTCTCTTGTCATGTGAATGAACCCTGTCTAGCAAAGGGCTGAAACTTAAGTGTGGCTTTATCAGAGCTTCTTGACATTCAGTGGGAGACAGTAACCTCTGGGGTGAAAGTAGCTAAGAAAAGTGTGTGCTTAAGTCCTTTGCTTCACAAAAATTGTAGTGATAGTACATCTATGTATTCCAGGTATTCACAGGTGTTTAAATAAGTTCAGATGTAGCCAGGAACTCAATGAATAGTTTCTAAGCTCATGAATGATGATAATCTTTTAACACAAGTGACCCTTAGGTAAGCTCAATTGTACTGTTCCTTTTAACATTTAGCAGAAAACAGAAAGTTTTAGATAGATGCCCAATGTCATAACCATGAAAGGAAACAACATACTAAAATGTCCTTTGATTGTATCAGTTGTAGTTTTTCAATGGCCATTTATCTTGCAATGGATAATTGTGTTACAAGGGTCCATGAGTGGAGGTCTTGGTGGTCAGGTAGGTGCCACTGGGAGGTGGTAAACGTTCAGGAAGTGAGACCTTCTAGAACACTGTAGGCTACTGAGAATATCTTAGTTATTTTTTTGTGATAAAATACTTGCCAAAAGTAACATATGGGAGAAAGGTGTTATTTTAGTGCCGAGTTTGAGGGCTTGGTTCATCATGTTTGGGAGGCCCTAGCACAGGAACTAAAGGCAGTTGGCCACATTATGACCATATTCAGAAAGAAGGTAATGATTGATGCTAGTGCTCAGGTCCATTTTCTCTTCTTATTTGTTCTATAGTTCTTGTTAGTCTTCCTATCTCAACTACCCTAATATAAATAATTCCTACATACACACCCAGAATCTAACCCTATCTATACAATCCTGCACATATATGCCCAGACTCTAACCCTATCCAGACTGCCCCTCATATCCATGCCCAGACTCTAACCCAGTCCATGACAGTCCCACATGCCAGACTCTAACCCAATCTAGATGATCCTTACACATCCCAGACTCTAACCCAATCAAGACAGTTCATTAGATGCATACTCAGACTCTATCCCAATAGTAACAGTCCCTCACACCCATGCACAAAGTCTAACCCAATATAGACAATCCTTTGTACATATCCTCAGATTCTAACCCAATCTAGACAATTCACTCATACACATACTCAGACTCTATCCCAATCTAGATAATCCATCACACACATGCCCAGACTCTATCCCAATCTCTATAGTCCAGGTATTTGTCTTATAGGTGATTCAGGATGGATCCTGTAAAATTCATAGTCAATAGCAACTCTCACAGGGTATATGCCCTCTGGATGATTCTTCTGCCTTTGTCCCATGGTAGATGATGTTTGTGTCCTCCTTCTTCAGTGTTCTCTCCAAACAGCAAGGATTTTAGAATCCCACGTCAACAGATTTTCTCTGGCTTAGGCTGAATCCTCTGAAACTTTGAGCCCAAGTAGACCTTCTCTTTTCATAAATTAGTTATTTCAGGTATTTCATGATTGTGACAGGAAATCAACTAACATGTATCTGCCTACTGAAGCTTTGTTACTTATACTATTTTGAGTACTTAGTTGTTAGGTTTCTTTACTTCTAGTTTTCTTTGTACTTGACAGACACTGGTCATTTACCAAACTTGCAAATGTGAAGATGTTCCCATTTGAAGTCTTTGAACACTCAGCAGTCATTATAAACACTGCCAAGCCGTCTACACTCCACTTAGTCAAAGCCCATGTGGATTTTTACTTAGGAAGTGAATTCCTAAGTACACTTAGGAAGACTTAATTTCTTCATCAAGTTAACAACATAATGGGAGAGTACTTAAGGAGTTGGGAGACTTTAAGCTCTTGTAGTTAACAACTAGGATGACTTAAATGGAAGCTACTAATTCAATTAAAAATTATAACAATATTCTATAAATAGGTACTTGATTTTAATTGTTTGTGGTCAAATAATTGTTTATTCTGTTTTATTTTCCAGTTAGAGACAATTAAAAGGTAAAATCAGAATATACCAAAAAAGAATAGATTGTTATCTGATTAATGATAAGTAGATATATGTTTTCATTTCTTGAATAATGTTCTTCACACAGTTGCAAAGAGAGCAGCCTAACTTCATGACAATCTAAAAAAGCATTTCTACAGCAAAATGGGCGTGGGGGTATGTCTTCCTAATGACTCTCTCCATGGAAGAATGTCCCTCTGTTCCTTTCTCCTTGCCAATTCCTTTTTCTTCTCCCAGGCAGTTATTTTTCTACTAATGGTGAACTCAGTTTCCTGCAGCTGTAAATGCTGCATTCTATTAGCTAATCAATTGTGGGAATTGATTGGCAGATAAGTGTTGACCATAACCAGGGAGAGGAAATGAGAGGGTATGGATTTCCCTTCTTCATTATGTTTGTAAAGTAATTTGGGCTTACTCCTGCCAACATTAATGGCCTTGCTCATTTTGAATTTTGTCTTCTCAAAGGCCTTTGCAGAGGGTTCTGTGTGCATCTGACCATGGCCCTGACTGACTCAACACTGCTTTGGTCTCTGTCTGCAGCTAATGGCCTGTGTTGATTTGTTTCTCAATCATCTTTTACTTTTCCTCTCCTGTTCCAAGCAGTATCATTGCAGAATTAACTTCTGTGACTTAATATTAAATGATGGACAGGAGATAGTTACAGAAAGCAGTGGAAAAGAGAGGACAGGACTATCCTTTTTATGGGTCCTAGACATTGATGCTACCACTGTTTTAAGCTCTTTTCTCCTTAGAAATAGATATCTGTGGAGCTATACTGTTCATATACAGTCTGTAATATGCATGCATATATATTATGCATATATGTAAATACTTGCATGCCTATATGTTGTACTGTTTAGGTTTTCTTTTTGTTTGCTTTTTTTTGACACAAGCAAGACTCATTTGTGTAGAAATAACTTCAATTGAGACAATACCTTCACGAGATGGCCTATAAGTAGTAAATCTGTGGGGACATTTTCTTGATTAATGATGATGTGGGAAGGGCTAGCCCACTGTGCATAGTGCTACCCCCTAGAAAAGTGGTCCTTGAATGCATAAAAATAATTTGAGCCACAGAGAGCAGTATAGTCCTCTACTGTCTCTGCTTCAGTTCCTGTCTTAAGTTCCTGGCCTGACTGTAATGACAGACTATGGTGTGGAATTGTAAGCCAAAAGCAAACCCTTTCCTCTGTCAGTTTGTTTTGGTCAGTATTTTATCACAGCAATAGAAAACTAAAGTAGAACACCCACATAAACACAAACACACAAATATATACTCCATTCCCCATATGGACAAAATAGTAAACAATATAAATTAAAGAACACCAAGAAAAGACCAGTGTATGCTTTCTAAAATAATTCTTCCTGATCATTTTAGGAAAGAAACCTCTAAAGTATTCTGTGAGATCAGGTATTGATGCAAAACTCTAACAATGCCTGGTGTTTTCTTTCTTTCTTTCTTTCTTCTTTTTTTTTCTTTAAAGAAGGGACAGAGACCAGACTAATCTTCCTTCAAGGAACTATCTACAGCCTCTTAAAATGTTAATGAACTTGTCATGGGGCCTCAGCACCAGCCACACTCAGGCGATATTTTCATGAAGGCTACACGGCAGGAAGTCCATCACAGCTGAGTGAAGATGAACAGAGATTCCAAGGTTCATGGACTTCTTCCCAACAACATCCAGTTTCACATGATTCTTCTTACAGCTGTGCTTAACAGACATCATGACTGCACAGGTGGGTTTTGTCAGTTTCAGCTTCAGAGGAACAGTCCTGAACCACCTGTCCCTTTCTGGACATTTGAAAGGTTGTTTCAAGGTCACATTCACAATAGTTCATCAAGGAAGATGTGCCAAGTGACCCCTTCTCCATTATGACATACAAGATTTCAGAAAGGTTCCTTTTGTTTAATGTCGATAGATAGCTGGGATTAGATTGCTATTGTCTTTGAGACTTTGCATGTAGCTCTGTTTGTAACATGCTTGCTCGCTTGCACAAGGATTTGGGTTTGAGTTGCAGCACCACTTGCAGGACATGGTGTCTCAAACCCATAATTGCAGCACTGTGGTGGTAGTGCAAGAAGATCAGACGTTCAAGGGCATCCTCAGCCACTTAGTGATTTCCAGTGCAGCTTGGGAAATAGGAAACATATAATAATACTGTGTAATAATAATAATAGTAATAATAGCTTATTTCCTTCAGACATTACTATGATTGAGGACCAGGTTTCCATTAGACCAAGAAGGAATGCTTACCTAAGGCACAGTGCTTTGGTCTGACATTTCCTGTTTTCCTTCCTCATCTTCCTCTGGTTTTGGCCGAGCACCTAGAATGCAGTCTTGTTCTTCGGCACTGGCCACTGTGGTCAGGAAGGGTAAAGTCTTCTTCCTCCAAAAAAGGCTGGCCCAGGTGTCCCTCCTCAGTCCTGAAGATAAGGTCAAATGTGAGGGTCAGATACAGAAAGACCTGACAACCTATGTTTGTCTTCACAAAGCACCAGCTTAGTTCTGCTGATCCTCTTGTGGTGACATCTGCCTTGCCAGGCCACACGTGGGCTTCCAGAGGGTCACAATCCTTGTCATTCAAAGATCCCATCTCATGTCTTTATCATAAATGCATTCACATCCACTAAAACCGCTCTTCCATGGGACAGGGTACTAGTAGTTGAAGCCTCTTCCCAAGGCTAATTCTCTTTCCATAAATGAGGGTTTGGAGTGGGCAGGGAACTCATGGCATTTTAGTGCATTTTTGTTTGTCAGGAAATAATAATTCTGCTTCACTCAAACAATAGTGGAATTTGAAAGGTTGGCAGGGTGGGTCACAATGTTTGAAAGGTATAATTGAAACAGTTTTAGCTTTGGGCAGGAAAACATGTTTGAGTGGTTGAGAACTGAGTCAGCCCTGTAAGCAGTAATGAACTGAGCCTCTACCTTTGAAAAAGTATCCATTCCTTCATGAAAAACTCCCGTGAGGTTGCATGTTTTCTCTCCTTCTTATATCTACCAGTGAGAAATGAAGATCTTCATAACTTCAAGGTCCTAGGATGAATAATTAACCTGGAAGTGCATTGGGAAATTCTTTCACATTACAAACAGATGCATCCAGTAGGTCTATGGATGCTTTTGGAATTTGCTATAAAATTTTAATTTTTGTTATGATAAAGCCAGTATTATACGGAAGGCTGGTTCTTTTTCCTCTTTTACATGCATTACTGTTGGCTCGTAAGGAAAGTTGTAGGATTATAAAGAACATGAGATTTCAATCAAGATGAGGTACTTAGTCCATGATTTGCTATGGATTAAGTCTGTCCTTGGGGCACATGTCTTTATCCTTTCTGGATCTTAATTGTGTTAGTGACAATACTTTCTACCTGAAAGAGTTGCAAAGATCTAATGACATTATATTTGTGGGCTTTGTAAATTGTAAACTATGAAAATGTTAACAATCATTTCCCCTTTTCTCTTTCAAAATCAGAAATACTTTGTGGTTTAATTTAGAATTTGTTAGATATGCCTATATTAGGCAGAACTTGGGAGGCAGAGGTAGAAGGACCAGGAGTTTGAGGGCATCTTTGACTCCATAGCTAATTGATTAACGGTATAAAGTAATACATGAAATGCTGCCCCCCACAATGTTATATGCTGACTTAATTATTTCTCATTTTTAAATTTTATTTTTTGAGTATCTCATGCATATGCAATGTATCTGTATTATTATACGCTCCATCCTTGTCTCTTCTTATTCCTCCCAAATTCATAACCTCATTAAATTATTATCGTTATACTCACATGTATACAGTTTATTGAGTCCATTTATTTCCTCATAGGTGAAGGTGTCCAGGATAATCACTTTGGTTTGATCACTGGGGGAATATGATCACCCCTTTCTCAACAGCCATTGACCACCCATTAACTCTCCATCTAGGGCTGGAACCTTATGAAACTTCCCCTATCCACACTGATAAGTTGACTGGAGGGCTCATTGTACTTATCCTATTCAGGCAGTCATATTGTTGGGAGTTCATGGGTGCATTTTTCTCTGTCATGTCTACGTAATAATGTGTGATTCCCAATGAATTAAATCAAAGCTTACTGAGATTGATTCACCTTTCTGTTATACTTCATGTGTTATCAAATCAGATAATTTAATATTGTATCCTGATGGATAGTGATATTGTAAACATCTGGATTTGGGAGGATGAATAAGGAGTATTAGAACTAAAGCAATCTCAAAGAGCATGGCCAAAGTCACCTTTTCCTGTGTCTATGCCTTTAGGCCAAGAGTAAGAGAAACACTTGTTTCTAGTCACTAGTTTGTAGATGGTTGACACAGAGTGACCCTAGGTATGTTGCTGTTCCTCAGTTTTACCCTTCATAAGTCCTGTGAGTTTCCAAAGCATGGGAGTATGGACAACACACAGAACAGTTGAAGATGGTACATCTTTATGGGGAATCTTGAGTTTTTCTGGCCCTTACTGCTTCACCATATATGCCCACAGTTCATTCTTGCATATCTGGTAGATTTTTTTCTTTGAGATGGAAAGTGCTGTCCCAGACATCCACCCAATTAGCTGTCCTAGAATGACCATTGACAATGAAGTACACCTGCTGAAATTTATTGTTTATGAGTGAGTGTATGTTAGACGTGTGTAGTGTGTATGTGTGTTCATCTCTGGGAGTACTTGTGTGCATTCCTTTGTGCATGTTGGAGGCTAGAGGTAAACTTTGGATTCTTTATTTCCCTATTGCTCTTCAATTTTGAGACAGGGTCTTTCTCTCCCTTTTGAATTCACTGACTGGCTAGACTGATTGGCCAGTGAATTCTGAGGATACACTTGTCTTCACTCTCCAGCACTAACATTATAGATGCATGTTGCCCTCCCTGGCTTTTATGGAGGTGCTAAAGGATTTGAACTTAGGTCCTCAAGTTTACCCATGCAGGCACTTTATGAACTAAGCCATTTTCCCATCCCCTATTTATTTATTTCTGACTGATAGATTTCCAGTTCTTCTATGCCTTCTTTGAAAGAATGGCTTTCAATTAAAGGAATATTTAATTTCTTTCCATTTTGCCTTTATACCTAAGAGTAAGAATATTACATGTTGTCAAAGGTAATAAAGGAAGGACTTGTAGACCTATAAAATTCTTCACTTTCTGCTAATCATGTCAAGCCTTACAAAGACTTACAAAGGACAGACAGGTGAGTTCCTGGCTGACCTGTACCTGGCTACCTAACATCCTGTGAAAGCCAGGGCTGCCTGCTTTCTGAGTGAAAAAAATACTTCAATGCCTCCTCCCCCGCCCAGAAGTTTCAGCAGGCTTCTAACTCCCCTAAATGCTAGCTGACAATGCTTTGATAAGACTGACAAAGTCATAATTGCACAGAAAAGGTCCCCAAAGGAGAGTTTCTAAGACATGCCCCCAAGATTCTGTGCTTCTGGCTAATGGGCTTCATTCAGGGTTTTCTCAAAATGAGTAATGGCCTCATTCCATTCTCATGCTGACAGGAAGAAGGGCAGCATCTGGGAGCTAGACACAGCCACTAATATAGTGTGATTGCTCTCCTACCTGGAAAGGTAACGATGTTCAAAAAAGCATGGCCAGCATCCAGAGTATTTGACTGTGAGCTCTGACTTTTGTCAGCTATGAGGTCTTTTTAAAAATGTATTTATTCATTCTATGAGTCTTTTACATCACGCATCTAGATCCCCTGTCCCTTAACATCTGCCTTCTGCCCCTGCACACTCCCCAACTAACACAAAATTTAAGAAAAAAAAAAGAAAATAAAATGAGAAAGAGAAAACTTTAAAAACCCCATCCTGGAAGTTGCAGTGCAATAACATAAACCCCTTTATCCATAATCTTTTTAAAAATTTTTATTTAAATTAAAAACAATGTTATTTTACTTTCCAATCCCAGTTCTGTCCCCCTTCTATCCCTATTACCCACATCAATCCCACATACCATCCCCCTTCCACTCCTCAGGGAGGGTGAGGCCTTCCATGGGGATCATCAAAGTCTGTTACATCATTTGGGGCAGGACCTACACCCTCCCCTGTGTATCCCTCAGTAGGGAATGAGCTCCCAAAGCTCATTCATACACTGGGGATAAATACAGGTTCCATTGCCAGAGGCCCCATAGACTGGCCAGTGTCCCCAATTGACACCCATGTTCAGGGGGGCCTGATTTAGTCTTATGCTGGTTCCCCAGCTGCCATACTGTAGTCTGTGAACTCCCACTTGCTCAGGTCAACTGTTTATGTGGGTTTCCCCACCATGGTCTTGACCCTTTTGCTCATCCTGGATTCCAGGAATTCGGCTCAATGCTTACCTGAGGATCTCTGCTTCTGCTTCCATCACCTACTGGATGAAGGCTCTATGATGGCATTTACGGTAGTCATCAATCTCATTATAGGAGAAGGGCATTTAATGTAGCCTCTGCACTATTGCTTAGATTCTTAGTTGTAGATCCCTGGAGATTTGCCTAGTGCCAGATTTCTTGTTAAGTCAATGATGGCTCCCTCTATTAAAATATCTCTTTCCTTGCTCTACATCTCTGTTTTTCTGCCAAGTGGACCTTCCTGATCCTACATGTTCTCCTTCTCCCTCCCCTTCTCCTCTCTTCTTTCTCCTAACCACCCCTGTGCTCCCAATTTACTCAGGAGATCTTGTCTCTTCCCTCTTGTCAGGGGGTCCATAATATTTACTTGCAAATGTTCATTGCAGAGTCATTGGTTTGGTTCATGACCTCTGGTTTCTACTACCCTTATCAATGCTCAGTTCTCACTAGGACTATGGGATATCCTGTTGTTGCCCTATGTTGTGGAGATCCTATAGCTTTGGGTATGTAGGCCAGGTCCCTTCACGTTCTCCTGAAGATCATAGATGGTGTGGATGATGAGGCAGTGCAAGTAATACCCTTGGGTCTGGGCCTGGGCCTGGGCAGCTGTGGTGTTGGTCTGCAAGTAGTGAATTGGGGGTAGCTCTTCTATGTTTACAACTTTGGGGCTGGCTCACCCACACCTGCACTAATAGAGTAGGCTCTCTCACTCTTATGACCATAGGGCTGCCTCTCAAACATGCCCCAGATATTGATTTGACAGGGGGAGGGGGAACAACAACTAACTGTCCCTGTCCATGCCCTCACAAGACAAATAGGTAATAGTGACAGCTCTCCCAGGCTCACAATTTCAGGGCTGGCTCATCCACACCTGAACTAACAAGACTGATTCTATTGTGCTGCCCTGGTGAGGTGCAGAGCCGGCTCTCTAGAGTGCTGCAGCTGGTGACAGCTGTGAAATCTTAGATATTTGGGATGGTTAATACTGGTTGTAAACTTGACAGACTCTAGAATTCCCCATGAGATGACCTTGAGGGTATACCTGTGGTGACTTGCTTAGATTAGAACATCCTCTGGGGTTACCTGGAAGGGATTTTATTGTTTATATTAACTGAAATGACAAGCCCTACCAGGAATACAGGTTGATGCTTTGTTCTGCTGGTCCACATATAAAGAGGACCAAAGAAAAGCTTTTGTATTCATCCTGCTTGTCTTCATGTCTTGTTTATGAGTCGACACACACTGTTGCTGTCATCACCACTGTAGCTGCTTCAGTCCTCCAATGACGACGTCAGAACCTAGCTGCTGACTCCCTCCAATGACGTCAGAACCTAGCTGCTTTCAGCCTTCCAAACTGAACTGAAGACTAGTGGGTGTTCAGGAATCCTCTAAGCCTTTAGCACCATAGTATTGTCACTCCTGAGATATCCAGACACACCAGCTGAGCAGCAACCAGGTTTTCAGTCACTCTAGTATGAAGACTGCTGCACTGTATGTCAATCATATAGTACCCCACCACTAATATATATTCACTCCATCGGCTCTGGTCTAGTAAACCCTGACTAATATAGAATGTTATTTAACATTTTCAGACGAATTTTCTTCATTTCTTAGGTGGCAAAAATTTGCATTAATGGTTAGGACATATAGTTTGGAAGATGGCCAAAGCCAAGGTCCTGCCTGTAACTGGTAGAGCTTGTGTTTTGGATCAGGCGAAATAATATGAGTCATCTTTATCATTAAGGCTCCTCACAGTATCAATGTCTACGAGGACTGAAAGCACACAATCTTAAATAGATACATTAATTGCTGCTACTTTCCCCTCTACTGGGTAGAATAAAAGAATGTTTAGAATGATATTTCAATCAATTTCCTTTCCACAAAACAAAGAGAGTATTTTATACTTAGTATAACCAGGTGATTGTCCTGGAGGTAACAATATTGGATTTTTCTTCTTTAAGCAACAAAAATATCATACATTTTGCAGCAAGCCATCTTGAACTTCTGAAAGAATACCCTGTCCATTACTGAGTGCCGCCTCTTTGATGGGACTGAGAAGAGAACAAACGTATCATATTGCTCATGAGAACTCTGTGATCTGAGGAAATTACAGACATACTGCTGGGGGACTTGACCTATTGGGAGAGTTGGTAGGCATAGCAATTCTTGAGGGCTCCTGCATTTTTTTTTAATCCAGGAACTAAGACAGCTAAGACTTTAAACTTGAACAGCCTACATTTCGTTTCCCTACTATGTGTAGCCAATGGCACTTTACTTTCATGTCTATGTAAAACTTTTAAATCTGGAACCCGAAGAGACTCATTTAGCTTTCTTACAGTTTATATTTGCTTAGTATTATTGTGCATTTTTGACTGAACAGTTGAACGTAGTAAAGGAAGAATGAGTTTACAGTTATCCTTCCTCCCATGTGGGATTAATTGCTTTCCTTGGCCAGGATTTCAGAACTACAAAACTTTGGGCTAGAAATCTGAATTAGCATAACCATGCTTTCAACCCTTAAACCAGCCATAAAGACAAGAAGACCACCATTAACAAATAAGGCAGGAAAAAGTAGATAAAGAGCTTTCTACTAGTAAAAGAAATCAAGGTTTATTGTGACACCCTCTAATTTCATTTATTCTTGTTTTTACATGATTTTCTCTCTTTGTTTGGTCATGCTTTATTCTTCCCTTGACTCGTTTCTAGGACCTGGTTATTGGCGTACAAGTTTTTCCTTTCTAATACAAGCATCTATTGTTGTACAATCTCTCTTATCATTATGTTTGCTCTATCCTACAAATCTTGGTAACTTTTAATTTAATTTTCATGAATATATACATATATATTTCATTTCTATCAGATATTTTTGTTGTTGTAGGAAATGATCATTTCCACTACATCCCATCTTCTCCTGTGTCCCCCTCAACATCCCCTCTCAAATTTATGATCACTTAGTATATACTACAACATACCAAGTTCAATTAATATTGCCTTTATTTGTGTATTTTGGGGATGACCACTTAGCAATGGGTTCCTTTTCCTGCAATGGGGTAGAAAGAGAGCTGGTTCTTCAACCCTAAGCAACAATTGACTATCTTCAGGTCCTTCTCTAGGTAGGGGCCTTGTTGGCATGTCTCTCTACTCAAGGAGACTTTGATAGTGCTGTGCAGGCAACTAGATGGTTGAGAGGTCATAGGTAAAACATTCTTGTCCTTTTGAGAAGAAATTATCACATAGTATTGCTGGTTCTCTACAAGGTATTTCTTTAAGACCAATAGATTTATTAGAATTTTATTGTGTTCTGAAGTTTTTGTGCTATTGATTATTAATTTGATTTCACATGTTTAGAAAATGCATTTAACCAATGTCCTTTAAATGTCATTGGTACCTTGTTGGCTGGTGTTGTTGAAATTTTATGTATTCTTGAATATTTTCTTATCAGTGTATGTGTATAAAAGTTTGTATGTAGCTCTGTGCATTACATACCTGTCTAATACCTGTGAAAGCCAGAAAAGGGCATAGTATCCACTGGAACTAGCGCCAGAGATAGTTGTGAGCCACCAGGTGAGTGCTGGGAATTGAATCCAGGTCCTCAGGAAGTTCAATCAGTGGTCTTAATTGCTAACACATTTGTTCACTAGGAGGGTTGACATTTTACGTCTCTACTAGTCCTTCTATTCCTTATCTGAGTTCTATCAATACTGTATGTCTTAGCTCTGGTGTTTGGTACATGCATGTTTTGATATGCTGCATCTTCTCAGTGTGTCGATCCTTTCCTTACCCTGTAAGGCCCTTATCTGCCTCTATAACTTTATTTGTTCCTAAGTATGTGATAGTGATGCAGCCAATGTACAATAATATTGCCAAAGTATATCAATGAAATATCCCATGTTGTATTTTTTAATTTTATCTATATCAACCTGCTGTGTTATTATTATATTTGAAGTGGATTGTTGAGACTCCAAATTCTAACTGATGCATTAGCATGCTTGCATTTAATCTGATTTGTGCTACAGAAGATTAATTTTCATTGTTGTTCTTTTACATTTGTCAACTCTGTTTAGTTTTCACCCATTTTTCAATATTGTCAGTCATGTGACTGTTTTAATTTCACTTAGAGCTAGCTTGTTTTGGGGTTATGTATTTACATGACTTGGTCATTGTATGAGGTGTTCTGTTGAAGGGAGGTACTTTGAATACAGATTGTCATACCTTTTTGCTCACCAGAAATACCTTTTTGTTTGTTTTTTAATGCTGGAAATCATGCCACTAAATATGCCTGTTTGGGCAGTACTCTGTCACTGAGCTTCAGTCACAGCCTCTGAAAGTGCCCTAACTTTTCTTTTTCTTCAAGTGTGTATGTGTAGGGGTCACATATGTATATAGGTGCTCATGCATGTGTGTATGTAATAATGATATTTGGAATAGTTTGCTTGCTCTTCAACCTAATTCTTTGGGACAGGGACTCTCAATTGAATGCAGAACTCAGTGATCTGGCTAATCTCACTTGGCAGTTTGCTGTGGGAATCCTCAATTTCTGCCTTGCAAACCTAGAATTATAGGTGAAACTCCACACCTCTACCAGCCCCTGCCATGTATTTATATGAGTGTTGGGATATGAATTCTTTCTTACATCGAAAGTGTTTTAATTGCTGAGCAATTTCTCCCACCAGTTTAAAAGCATGTGTTTATTTTTAAATTACCATATATAGAATTCTGGGTTGTTCTTTGTTCAGCAAAAATGTAGACTAATTTCCCTTTGCTCTATTTTCTTAGGAGAAATAAGATAATATTTGATTTGCTTTCCTGTGTGGGAAGATGTCGTTTTTCTCATTTCCAAGGTATTTAGCTAGTGGTTTGTTGTTGTTGTTGTATGTTTGTTTGCTCTGCTCTATAAACTGTATAATCTAAAGAATGGCATCCCCCCCCCCCAGCTGTCTCCTTCCCATCCACTGAAATCTGAATGTGACAAACACCTTGCAGATGTCTTTAAGGATCTCCAGAAGGCAAGATTAACAAGGCTTGTCTGGGTGGAGTCACAGCAATAACAAGAGTTCTTCTTAGCTAGGCAATGGTGGTACTTGCCTTTAATCCCACCCCTTGGGAGGCAGAGGCAGGCAGGTCTCTGTGAGTTCAAAGCCAGTCTGGTCTACAGAGAGAGTTCCAGGACAGACATAGCTACACAGAGAGCCCCTATCTCGAAAAAAAAAACAAAAAATAAAAAAAAACCAAAATGGTTCTTCTAGGAAGAGTGGGAATGAAGTGGAAGATGCTAGATGCTAGACAGGAAGATCTGGAAAGCATGATCATTTCCCTTTGCCATTTCCATTATTCTGTTCTTATTCTGTGGTGAGTTTAAAACAACGTAGTTATTATAAATAATCACAGAATTCTGTAAATATATTTTACATGTTCTATGAGTTTACTGAGTCTTTCTGTATCTCTCTTCCTCTCTCAACTGATGTATGCCTATTTGTAAATGTGTACTGAATAATTTTATGATACTTACTTGTCCAACAATCCTAGGATTACTATTATCTTAAAGTTGGTGTCTATTGTGTTTTGAGGTGACTCATTTTCTATGCTTCATGATGGACTGTTTTTGTATCAAAATTGAACATTTTCATTAACTTGTGAGGCTATGGATTTTATTATTTTCCCTTTATCTGCCTTCTTCTACTATTCCTTCAGCAGAGGAAGTGGGGTCCTACTTTATTAGTGCCAAGTTCTGGTAGAAGTCTAAATTCTCTAGTTTTCATTTGCAGATACCAAATGATACAGAGTCTAATAACTGCTGGGTATGGGTGGCAGTTCTGGTTCTCTGGCTGTCTTCTGTGGATACCATTCTGGCTGTGATGGGAGGGTCTCTTGTCACTGCTCCCAGTTGATCCCTTCTCTTTAGTCCTATATGTCATCAGCCAAAGAGATGGAAGGATGACCCTTGGTAATTTTAGGTAGAAATGGAGTTCCTCACTTGACCCAGGAACACCATGGGAAATGCTCTGGCTGACATGACTGCCAGGTTCTTTGGGAGTAGGCCTGGCCCCCACAGCACGATCTGCTCTATCCCAGGGGGAAAGCACTGAATACCTTTATACTGACTATTGGGGTAGCATTCCAGTATTCCCACTCAGCCCTTTCAGGTCTGAATGTGAATAAGACACATTCTTTGCTTTCATATCATAGTTTGGTTTTCCTCGCCTGCCTCTCCTCTTTACTATTTGAGTGGAGAGAATAGCATTTGGTTGAACTTTTGGCCTGCCTCCATTGGCATTTTAAAGTTGCAATGTATTAGGGGGAAAATCCAGGGACTTTGCAATGGATTTTTCTTTACAACCTCAGGTTATTGCTCATCTGACTGCCTGTCTCCACTTCTCAAGTGTGTTACTTTGTATTAGTTTTGTGTATGTAATACCCAGGGATTTGAGCTATAAAGTCAAGGGACAGAGAAAATATATTTTCATTTTTCTAAAAGCTAAAACTTACTCTCAGCGATTGCTTTATTGTCATGGCTATGTTTATTGCTTTTCAAATCTATTTTGTTTTAGAATTCCTATTCCAATGTGTACTTTTATATTTGAGTGCCTCTTTGTTTTTCTGTTTCTCCCTTTGAAGTGTATAATTTCTTTATCCCTACCAGTGATATTTGCTTAGTTGTCAATGGTGCTTGGTTTGCCCTTTCAATGTACATATAATAATGGACCCTAGTAATATATTCCAATTAATTATTTGTTTTCATAGTTGTTGTAATATTGGAATTGTTAATTATAGTAGACTAAGGCTACAGGCTTTTTCTATTCTGTTTCCATGTTCCTACCTACTCAGTTTTGGCTCATGTCCAGTGGCTACAGCTATTTGGGGAATATGACTAATGATAATTTAAATTAGAAACCATTTTGTTTGAGCTTAGTTTAAAATTATGAGGTTCTCAGACTTCAATGTCTAATTGTAGTTGGTCTACTCTATATGTGGATTCATCAAGGGACTGTAACAGAGCTAGAGGGTCTGAGAACTTACCGGGTGGACACTGTTCCTACTTGCAGGTGTTTGTCGCTGGAAGTAAGCCAATGATAGAGGGAAGGCAAGGTTTATAATAGCTACTACTGGATTAGAAAAAAAAGTAGTCTTCCAAATCTGAGAACTCATATTAAAAATGTCTTTGATAAAATACTACATAATCACAGTCTTTACAGTTTAAGTGACATTGCCAGTAATTCATTGTGAAGCTAAAAATAAAGTTTGTAGAGTATTAATAACAAAGAAAAATTAAACTCAGTCAACCATTGCAGAGGAAAGATTAAATTATCTTTCTATATGCTAGCCACAGGCACTACAATCCAAACCCTTCTTTCTATCCAAAACCTTGTTGTCTATGAATATGTAAACAACGAGTATTTGTCCAAAATGCATAGGACAAAGCTTCATGAAGGGATGCCACACAGTTTTGTTACCAAACGTTTTCTTTAGTTTCTGGGTTCTCTGGTGCTCGTGGCATTATTTACCTTTTGAAAAGTTTATAGCTTGCACCTTCATTCTTTAAAAAATATTCATGTAAGTACCTAATTTTATAACTTTAAAAATGTTTATAAAATGACTCCCAAATAATAAGGCTTTAGGTTTTGTAAAACTGGCCTGTCTCTGGGTTCACCTTTATATCTGGCCCCACAAGCAGATAAGAGAGAGGAGTATAAATTCTATTAAAGAAAATAGTAAGGTCTTTAGACATTTTCCTTTGATCCATCACATTTAATTAAGTAAAACATGTCACTAATTATAAAATTTATTCTAATACCAGAGACGCAAAATGAGAATGTGAGTTATAAATCAATAAATTATGGTATATTGATGTGTATAGCTCATAGAAATATGGAGACGTATTTCTTTATTTGGAAAAAGATGTATTTAAAACTATAAATAATTTTGAAATGAAACTAATAGTTGAATGTATTTGAGGAATTTAGAGGAAAATTACTCTTAAGCATTGTCACTTCAGTCACTTTTAAATCCATTAAGTAGGGCATATTCATATCATGTTCAGAACCGTGGATTGAAGAGTTTTATACTTCTGTTTTTTCCTTCAACATGTGAGTTGCTGTTTCAAAGAAGGTTAAGAACGTTGATTTTAAATACTAGTAGCAACTGACATTAATTTCCTGTTGCACCTCTGTTAAATCTTCATGAAGTCAATGGCTTCAAACCACAAACAATGTGTTATTATTTTCTTAGATTTTGTTGAAACTTTCGTTCCCAATTGAAATCACTGATCCCTTTCCTTACCAATAGTCACAGAGGCACCTGACTCCATCTGAGGAAGTTAACAAACGTAACAGACACTGCTTTTTCCCATGGTCTCTAAGTTGAAAGAATTCTCTAGGACCTTTTCCAGGTGTCTGTAACTGCTTTTTGTCATAGTTCAAGATAAGTATCTCAAATCTAATTCCCTTCTGAAACCCTCTGTTCATCACTCTTCGCTGATGACCTAGCTTCATATTTCAAACTGAAAATTGAAGACATCAGATATGAATTGCTTTATCATTTCTGACATGGAGGCCCTCTTAATATATACCGTGTGACAGCCAGTGTTCATCTCTCAGGTGTGTGCGTGTAGGACCATAATTTCTCAAAGTGAGCACTACCTCCTCTCACACCTTCCAAGTTGTTTGTGTGTCCCTCCTACATTTCTCTTGGAATAAGTTTCCAGGGAGATCTAAAGCTGGTCTTTTGCCAAAACAAAGCTGTTCCCTAAACTTCCTCGTTAAGGCTTCATTTTCTGGAAGCACCCATTTTCAAGAGGGAGATATTACAGTGCATGAAATCAACAATCGTCTACCCAGAGGTGCAAGCGTGGACCTCAGAGTGGAGAGCAGTGCAAGGCCGTTAGTGCTTCTCTAACAAGCACCCCATCATATTATTATTTCAACTCAGCATCCTGTGACATCCACGTCTCCCACCAAACTCGATTTCAGAGGCAACTGTAGAAGGTTCCAGCAGCTTCTGCCTTCACTGGAAACAACGGCTCTATGCAGGCTTATCTCTCAACATCTACCGGCACACTCCCAACATGATTTTCCCAACTGTATAAACCTGGCCCACATTTTCTTTCTGTTCTAGGTATATAAGGCATTTCTCCATCAGTGACTTTACTGCTAGATTGAACCCATTTCTCTCTTGCTTTTCTGTGCCACCTGTCATTGGCTCGCCATTCTTGTCACCTGAATGATAAAGTTTTCCACTGAATTGTTCTTAGTTTCTCAGGAATATTGCTTAGCATTAGCCATCTGAGAAATAAACCCATTGCCTCTCAATCTCAAGTTTTATTTTACAAACTGTCCTATTTCTGTGGTCTCCATTCATAAATTTTTCAAGAGATATATTACACATCTTTTTTGTTTATCAAAAGTTAATACTAGAAACCCATTTACCCTATATCAAGAATCAACAAAAGACCTCACTTATAATAATGTAATATAATAACTGCATTAATTATTATATTCCTAGAATACTAGTTATAAGATGCTTCCTCCACTCCACAATGTCACTTCTCCACCCCTCCCCTCAATGTGACCAACTTGACCTTGTTGTTCTCTAGATTCTATTGCGCTTTAAAAAGTCTCATGTGTTCATTTGTATGATTGCGATTTAATACAAAAAGTTGGTAGAATATATGATAATGCCATAGTATTTTGTTATGCAAACCTACTGTATTATTTGATTATTTGTGCTGCTCTATGCTCTCTATTACTTTCCTGAAGTTTTATATAGTTCCAGCTGAGGGCCTGAATTTCAGTGGAGTAAGATGTATGTTTCAGTTCCTTCAAGTTTTTTTTTTCGTTTTATGAGACAGGGCTTCTCTGTATTGTTTTTTGGAGGCTATCGGTCCAGCCTGGCCTCGAACTCACAGAGATCCGCCTGCCTCTGCCTCCCAAGTGCTGGGATTAAAGGTGTGCGCCACCACTGCCCGGCTCCTTCAAGTTTTTACTCTCCGAATTAGTTTTACAAATGGCAGCTTTATCAGTCATTTGATACATGCACAATAGTCTCCTTTTGCTTCTGTAAATATTTTCCTGATTTCCTGGGGATCAGTGAGATTTTCATATTTATTCGTTATTCTTTATTCTAGTGTTGCAGGTGACCCTGCTCGGACACCCCGTGGGGAAGTGGGTAAGAAGGTGCGAAGACTCAGGCACTGTGAGTCTGTGAGTAACAGAGTATGCACCAGACTCGCTTATTAAGGAAGTTAGACCTGCCTTTATATTCCTTCCCAAGGTCCCATTGGTTCAGGTGACTGACTCTGCTGTGGTGTCCTTTCCTCATTAGTGTCTCTGGTCAGGTGTCTTGTCAGCAGTCTCTAGGCATAGTGGCTGGCTTGGCTCAAGGCAGGACAACTGCAGCTTTGGTACACTGATCAGCAGTTTCTCCTACGTTCTAGGAATGGTCTGCTCAATTCAATTAAATCTTTTCTCATTAAATTACTTTTTCTTTAAAATCTTGATTTGCTGACAGGCTTGTTTTATACAGACCAAATTTCTTTGATATAAACTCATATATATGTATATATGTATATATATATATATAATATTGTACCAATCATTTTCTTAAAATTGACTTGTAGATATATTTTGTTTTCTGTGGACCATAATTTGTTCACACACACAAAATATCTGGTACAAGTTTTGGACCACATGAACCTTTGTACATGACAAAATTTTATGTTATAGACATTTAAACTGTTTCATAATCAACCATATCACTTTTCTGTTTTAAACTATCTTTTCTGAGAAAAGTTTGCTTCCACAGCTTTCTAAAGATATCTGGTTAGATTTTTCTAAAGTAATTCACAGAATTGATTTCCTAAGTTCTATAGTCAATGTCTTTAGGGGTTGTTTCTTCTAGTGTTATAAAGCAATGCACTAGATTTTATTTTCCATGACTAGACAACAGAACCACATCTTCTTTGTGTGAACTTTTCATCTCCACATTGCTCATACTCCATAATCCCCCCCACACACACTTGTTTGTGACTCTAGTTCATTGTCTTTGTTTTCTGCTTCTCAGGTCCTATGTTAGTGTTACCTTTACTACAATCCTTTTGTTTGGGGCACGGGTTGGAGACAGGGTTTCTCTCTATATCTCTTTCTGTTCTAGTACTCACTCTGTAGTCCAGGCTGACAAGAACTCAAAGATCCACCTGCCTCTGCTTTCATGTGCTGGGATTAAAGGCGTGCGTCACCATTGTCTGGAGTTTTTTACAACCAAATGAAGTCTCAAGTCTAATAGAAAAATGTACCTTGTAGCTAGTTCATGTTTTAGAATTAGTTTTGAAATATCACACAATTACTGCATCAACTAATGTTAGAATTCATTTAATTCCAAGAAAAATTTTATTTTTTTTCTTGGAAAGAAAATAAGGTTTTGCTATGAGTAGCCCAAATATAGAAATTGTTCTTAGGGAAATTGATCATTTTAGAATGGTGAAATTTTATGCTTATGAATGAATTATATATATTGATTTACATAAATTTTCTTTTCTTTAACAACTATTAACTTAAAAAATTTTAGTTCTTACTGTATGTATGAACTTTTATGTGTGTTGGCTGTGTTGTGCTTGTGTGTGTGTGTGTGTGTGTGTGTGTGTGTGTGTGTGTGTGTGTGTGTGTGCACAAACCACAAACCACTTGTGGAGGTCAGAGAACAACTTGTGGGAGTTGGTTTGCTCCTTCCACTCAGGTTCTCTGACTTAGGGGTTGCTACCTATACCTGCTGAGCCGTCTCTCAGCCCTGAATTTTCTTTTATTTCTTCCCACAACATTTAATAATATTTCTTTTTGAGACAGGAATTGTCTGTGTAGCTTTGTAGACCAGGCTGGCCTCAAACTCACATAGATCTGCTTGTGTCTGACTCAGGCTCGCTGGGATTAAAGACATGCACTACCACCTTCCTGCTTCATAATTTTCTCAATATAGCTCTCCGATTAATTTTGTTATGCTCATTTCTATGTACTTCATATTTGAGTTGGTTTTGTAAATTCTATTTTAATGAGATTTATTGTTTTTACTGAATATAGAGTTTGTCTATGAATTTTGATTTTAAAGTTATCAGTGGTTCTGATTTCTTTTAGTTTATTTTAAATTTTTCAAAATGATTCAGTGGTAATATTTTTCTCTTTGTTTTTGAGTTATGAAACTCTCTTTACTGTTAAATAAAAGTGTGATGTGATTTTCTGAATGTTTAAAGTGGGGACAAGGATTTATAGAAATCCGTATAACCTAAGTGATGGGCCTCCCTGGGTAAGCACACAGAGTGTGCGCATTTGTGTCTCTTGTGGCTGCTCATCAAAGGGCATCCTCTGAGAAACAAAGCCTTGATAATTAAATGGACAAAACACCTCTTTGTGAGGATATTGTTAACTCTTTTGCATCTACCAACTCGATGTTTTTAAATGTTCATGTGAGGACTGTGGTGTGGAAATAGAAACAGGAGCTGTACATAGATCAGAAGCATGAATTTTCTCACCAAGAACTGTCTCACTTTCCAACATCACAGGCTGGTTCTAGGGTCTGGTTAGTGGAACTGTTCTCTAAGAGAGCCAGATGGACATCTAGCAACAGCTTGATGGCAATGGATTCTATCCAGAATGGAGTGTGATTAGTTTTTCCTGTTTGTAATAATTGCTTTAAAAGTGAACTGGCCTTTCTAGACCTCTACATTATACAGGCCTTATCATATGGGATCCCAGAAAAGGTCACACTTTCTTTGACCAAGAAACTAGTTTCAGGTGTAAGAAACACAGGTACCTGGCTAGAACTTCTAAATACTCTGTCACTCAACAGACCTTGAGATGAACAGAACATGGAATGATCTACCACAGGATTAGCTATGGCCAAGCAACACTTAATGGCCGTCTTAGTTAACAGTTAATGAATGACATCACTCCAAAAGCAGAAACACCACTTAGGAAACAAGCAGCAGATGGAGGGTAACTCTCCACTTCTCGCTGCAGCTTATTTATTTGTTTGGTTATTTTTGTATTCTAACAGCTTTCAATCACTTCTCGTTTCACCTGAGACCACAAGGGGGAAGAAACCCTCTGACTAGAGGTTAAACAATGGTTTCATTGGTTGGATTGCCGTCTTCTGATATGACCTTACATCGCACTGCGTAGGGAGTAATGATTTTATTTCTGCTAAATAAAAATGGGTAAAGAGTTTAGATATAAGCTTCTTTAGGGAAAGAATCCTAAGCATGCATCCTTCATGACAAGAATGAAGGACAAACTTAGTGGTAAAAGAAAAAAGTTATCCTTTTTCACTAGGACTTTGTCAACAATTATGGGTGGGGACTGTAGCAATCTGTTCTTTATTTGTTGTTTACATATATGTGTGTGTGATGCATGGTTTTATATAATTATGTGTAACTCAGTTGACTGGGTGCGTGTTGATTAGAGTTTTATCTGACAGTTTTGAGATCTGGAAGATGAAATAAGAGTTGATTGTAATGCTCAACGTTTGTAGCATGCACACTAAAATTGAAAGGATACAGAGACTTAGCTTGGCATGGTAAGAGCATGTACTTGCATGTCAATTGTGTGACAGTGAATTTTCATTGTCATAAGTGTTGAATGAAGAAACCCCTAGTGTGATAATGAGGTATGCTTTGGGGTGTGTCTGTGAGTTCTTTTTTAGAGAGTAATTGATGGAAAAAGATGCATCTTGAATGTGAGAGACATCCTCTCATGGAAGGAGCTCCTAAGGGAGAAAGAAGAAATATCTGGGTGCTGTTCCTTCCTTCCTTCCTTCCTTCCTTCCTTCCTTCTCTCACTCCCTCCTCTGTGTCTGTGTCTGTCTGTCTGTCTGTCTGTCTGTCTGTCTGTCTGTCTGTCTCTCTCTCCCTCTCTCTCTCTCTCTGTCTCTCTCTCCCCGCTGTTCCACAATAGATCCATATGAGAGCAGGCAGATCTCATGCATCCCGAACCATGACAGACTATGCCCCAAACCATAAGTCCTCATTCCCTAAAGTCCCTTCTAGCAATGAATTGGTTATAGCCATGGGAAAACAACTACAAAGAGAAAGGGTGTCCTTATGTAGCATCTTATTTTCCATTATAACAGCCTTCAAGGGAGCAGGTGTGCAAAGATGTGCTCCTATCATTATTCTAAATTTTGTTATTTGCTTTTGGCTAGACTTCCAATATCTGAACATTCTTTACAGAAAAATCCAACTCACCCTTCAAAACCCAGTAGGAATCTACAAATATCTGCACTGACGATACTCTCTAGCTTGTGCCCTGCAGTGACTCTGAAATGTGCTCTGTGTGTTGACTATGATGTCTTAAATAGTTTGAATTTCTAAGTGTGGTCTTACTGCTTTTAGTTAAATATTTCTTGCTCTATAAACAAACATCATGGTATGATCACCAAGTACATAGGGTACTTTTCAAATAGAACTACCTTTTGCTATTAGGATTTGGGCTATAAGAGTCTAAAATAAGGCAAGTATTATCTCTTTTGTAGTAAAACCTTAATAAATAAAAAAGTGATGCTGGGCATGGTATTAAGTTAATAATCCATAGTTGTGCCTGAAGCTGAACACAGCAATATAAATCCAAGCTTTCCAGATGAAGGAAAAATAGATTGACTACTGTCTTTGTTCCTATATGATTTAAATTCTCAAAATGTCAGCCTTCCCACCTATAGAGGACTTACATATTAGTTGGTTGTCCATTCTATTTTCCCTGGAGACAAAAAAGAGTTCTATGTGAATAAGTAGGTGATTGTAAAGTATGGCATGGCAGGACATCTCTCCTGTATCTCCAGACCTGGAAATGGTAGGGCTAATCATAGACTGTTTCATTACACCACGATAGAACAATGAAGATCTATGAATGTGTATATGTCTAAATAAAAGTTTTGAATAAACTGGTTACCTGAAGGCAGTATTTGAAACCATTGAATGATGGTGTTTACCAATCCTCATATACTCAAAGCACAGCACACTGTTATCCAGGAGCATAAATTGGAGATACACGGATGAATGTGTCTGAGCTTCTGACTGAAATAATGACAGCAGGGTTTTAAGCGGTAGGAATCCAGTGTCTATGCACTCATATTTCCAATTGCAGCTTACTAGACTCCTATAGAGTTGGAATGCTAGTGGCCAATTTATTTAAATCGCTTCTAAATTATTATATTCTTTTTCTATTTTTAAAGGAGAGGCATAGTTATTAGTAGATAATATGGGAGGTTCAGAGGAAAATAAAAGTTAGAACTCTTGTTGTCCTTGGCCAGCATTATTTGTTGGGGTTTTTTTCAAGAACAATGTCATGGCATGTGGATCACATATGGTTAAAACTGGGGGAAAGTGATCCCTCTTACACGTCCTTATATCTCTAGTAATGGCAAATTTCTACTTGATTTTCTTATGGAAACTTTGCCATATTTCTGATACTCGAGTCATGCTGTTGGCTTTATGTTGCTAGCAAATATTTCATGGTGGAAAAAAAAGGTTTGATGAATTTCTTTGGACATGACATTTTTCTCATTTTCAGATTGCTACACAGTGGTGAAATTACCCGGTCAAAGCCAGCCGTCTCTTATCTGATGCACTGGCTGGCTCCTAGAAACTTAATCATCTCCAGCGTCACCTTTTTAATAATAAAATATATAATGCCAATCCATCTTCCAGTCCTGAAAACAGGGCCCTCTTCTTGCAAAGGACTTTTATGTTATGCATGGCCTGGGTTAGCTGAAGCTATCATCCTGTTAACCCTCATGCAGGCAACTTGAACATAAGTTTTTCGTCTCTTCCCCAAGGAGCATTGCTTGACAGCAGCAACATGAGAAGATTTCTATCCAGACCTTTCCTGGCAGTCTCTTCACTAGCAGACATTGTAAAAGCAGTGGTACATAAAGGAAAAGAAAAAAATGATTCCGTAATCTGAATCCCTTTTAAAAATTAGTATATAACAATTTTACACAATAGTGGAGCTCCTTATGCCATTTTCAGACATGTACATAAGGTATTTCAATTATATGATGATAAGTATATTGCTATTATTTTTCCTACCATGTATTTTATCCAATACACCCTTTTATATTTAAAATATATTATCTGTATATGTGTGTGTCTGTACATGGACGGACTTTCTAAGTAGAAATGTAATTATTAATGGACACCAGAAGAGGGCATTGGATTCCCTAAAGATTGCAGATGTATGTATGTACTTGATACTGAACTTGAGTCCTCTACAAGAACAAACCTTGCTTCCAACTGTTGAGCTGTAACTAAAACCCTCCCTTTAGTTTTATCTATTTTTTGAAGTCTAGATTTCATATGAGAAGAAACAGACATTTGTCTTACTTATTCTTATGTATTTTGTTCAATATAATCAATAGTTCCTTTTATTTTCTTATTAATATTATATATTTTTCTTTGTAATTAAGAGAGAAAATTTCATTTTGAGTCCTTCTTAACTTTCATTTCTCCTTAACAGAAACTAAACTAAAAAATGTCAAACTATTCTTAACTTTACTACTCTATACTACAGGCTTAGTAAATTATCTTTCTATTTAGTGGTAAACCAATTCAGAACATATGTGTATTTATGATGTATGTATGTATGTATGTATGTATGTATGTATGTATGTATGTATATCAGCGTTTCCAGTATCTAAACCAGTTTCCCCAAGTCAACCCTTATCAGATTACTTGCAAGGTTCTAAAATAACCAAGCAGGATCATGTTGACTTGTAATCTTGTTGCTTAGCAGTGATATGTATATGTATATATATATATATATATCATCTGTTCTACTGAATTCATATTTATAATAACATATAGAATGCCAGTAATAATATCTCTGGTTCATTATGACCTCTGCATCCCAAGTTCTATCTGAAATAATTTTATTAAAATTGAATTAATTCATATTCCTCAAATTCAAATTTTTAACATTTATGTGGTATCAAGCCTGTGTTGTTAGTTTATCAATATTTTATGTTTCAAGGAGTGAAAAGGGTAGATTGCCTCCTGTCATTCCTCTGGTCAGGTTTTGACACATTTCCCTTACCATTGTCTGACTTGATCTTAGGGGTGTTAAACATATCAGATTAATATAAAGCAAAACATTGAATTTAAAGCCTCTCTCTGTCCTCTACTCCATTCTAGTCTGCAATTTAGAACTGACTCAGGCTTGCATGATTTTTGTTTAAATATCTGAGGTCAGTTTATACAACCTCTAACATTTTACTATCCTTTATTTCTCTGTACTGCTCTGTATATTGAACTATTTGAAGCAGAAGCAAGAATCACAAATATTGACAATTTTTTTCTTGAGATGTTTAGTTGGCTTGGATTTGATGCTCACTGAGTAATACAAGGCAAAAATGCCATTGACAGTTTGTCTTATGGGACTCATTTGTACGTTCCTTTGAAGTCCTCTTACTAGACATCCATCCAGGCAATCACTCCCCAATGCCAGTGATGGTCTAATGATGGCCTTTGCCTTCCTCCATTTCAGCAGCTAGAACACTGCTTAAGCTTCTGAAACCAACTGACTTCCTCCAAGAGACATATGTGAATGCAACTGCAAAAAAAGACTAGTGGGAATTTTCCCACTAGATCCATTGGGTTCTCTCCATCTCTTTTTCTTTCTCTTTCCACTTTTATGTGCATTTCCAGGTTCAAACTCAGGTCAATGGGCTTGTTCCACAAGCCTGTTATCCACTAAGTCATCTTACTAAACCCTATACTGGGATCTTACGTAAACTCAAGTGATGATGCAGTTGGAGGATGGACCAAAGTGTTAGCACCATAGACCTCTCTGTTTAGCTGGTTACCTGAGCAGCCCCAGCGAACCTCTTCAGCTCTGGGCTTTAATGTTGGAGAAAATGCATTCCTCCCCAGAATCTAGGTGACAGTGTATTCCCATGTCTCAAATGTCACATGGTCCTTTGGTAATATAAGTTTAAGTTGTAGCACAGAGGAAGCAGGTGGAGAGGTGATGCTCCCAGAATTAAAATATGCCATGTAGTTGTGACAGTGTCAATTGTCAACTTGACAAAAGTCTTGAATCACCCACAAGATGGGAATCTGAGCATGTCTGAGTAAGATTATCTTATGTTAATTGAATGAGAAGACCCATTTGAATTGTGGACAGAATGTGGGTTGTACAAGCTGAGAAAATGAGTAGGGTATGAACATGCATTCATTGCTCTTTACTGACTCTCCACTCAGCGCAATTAGTTGATTCAATCTTTATGCCCTGTCTTCCCTGGGTTGGACTGTAACCCAAAACTGTGAGCTAAATAAACCCTGTCTTCTTCAAATGACTTGTGGCAGAGTACTACACTACAGCAGTACAGAAGAAACTAAGGCAGCACGACATCACTGAGAATGGTCTGGGCAGAAATAGAACTGAGTTTAAGTCTGGCCTCTACTGTTTTTGCATTGTGGGATGTGAAGGTTGTTATTTAATCCTTCAGGCCTCGGGGTTCACAGAAGTGGTGTCATGCTGATTCCAAAAAGAAAGGTGGCATAGAAGATACCATCTTGCACAGAAGTGCTCTCTTTCTTTTTTCATGCTGGTATTTTTCTCCACCAAGTATAGCCCACCTGTCTACCATCAATAAGGGCCTTGTCTTTTTATGAGAGAACCATCTCTCTCCTCTTCTAGCTTTATCACATGCCATGTCCTCTTCTAGTGGAAGAGCTTCTGTGGAATCGGCTCATTAAGCTTTAACATCTGAGAATGAAGTCCCTCATCTCATAGTCAATGCTATCCAGGCTAAAGAATCAAATCCTCATAACTTTGAACACAAAATAAAATGACGGTGCTCTAAAATAAGCTCGAGGAGTCCTTCATCTGATAATGTAGCTCCTTTGGTGTTTTTGACATAGGTATTGCTTCAAACATTCTTCTTGGACCTGTTTAGAATTGATATCATGGAAATATGAAGTAAGAGGTTTCTTTCAGTATTTCACCCATCTCACAGTGTTAAAATTAAACCATGGGTTTGTCCAAGGTCATTGGCACTCTTTAAAATCAGAACGTTTTATTTATGTAACCTCTAGTGATGAAGGACACTTTTTCTAACCTATTTCATTAAGAAAGGACTTGTTTATCTTTAAACTTATTTTCCTTAGTGCCTTGGTCTTCCTGCACCAATTGGTGTTCATTGAGTATAATGAAGGACACTTAACAAAGTAAAATTATTCATCTCTGCAAATACAGTCTATGTATCCCCATGTGAGTTCTTTTGTTTGCAGCAATCTTTTCCTAGAATGCTTGATCCATTATTCACCTTTTTCCAATGCAAATGTATTAAGAATAGACTCTGTGACTGGCATCACTATATCCAAATTCAATAACTTTTTTAAGAGACTGAAAACTCATGACTAGAATTCCAGAACCTGGGTGGCAGAGGCATGAGAGTTAGAAAGTTGAGCCCTGCCTGGGCTACATAGTGAGTTCAGTCCTGTGATCCAATCCTAACTAAAAACAAGAATGATAGCTGTATTTCGCTGGTAGAACACTTGCTTTGCATCATGAGGCCATTGGTTAGATCCCCAAAAGGCCAGTAAAATGGTTTCCTCTTTTGTAAGTCTAATCTTTTCTGATTAACTGGAATTAAAATTTCCTCTCTGGTTGCATGGAGGTAGCACATGCCTTAAATCCCAGCACTCAGGAGACAGAAGCAGGCAGATCTCTTAAGTTTGAATCCAGCCTGGACTTCAGAGCTAGTTCCAGGGCAACCACAGCTGTTTTATAGAAGAACCCTGTCTCAAAAAAAAAACACAAAACAATACAAAAATTTCCCCCTTTGTTGTCCAATGATAGTCTGTTTACACAGTTGTGTGTTTGTGCCTGCAATATAAAAATACTCTCCTATCTGATTTATGGTCGGAATTTCCTCTCCTTTTCATTCCAATGTAGTTCAGAGGCTGCATCAACAGAACAAGCCTGCTAAAGATCTAAGCACAGCTTCTCTTGTCTTGGAGCACATAGACCTGATTCCCATGTATTTACTACTTTCTTGCAAATCTTTCTCATTCTATAGTCCATAGGAGATATGGAATACAGCAGTTTCTTTTTCTTTTCTTTTCTTTTTTTGTTGGTTTTTGAGATAGGGTTTTTCTATGTACCTTTGTAGTCTGTCCTGGAACTAGCTAGACCAAGCTGGTCTTGTACTCACAGAGATCTTCCTTCCTCTACCTCCCAAGAGCTGGGATTAAAGGTGTGTGCCACCACCACCCGACTGGAATACACCATTTTTTTAATGAATGTGTGTGAATGAATATTTCATGAATTTGAGTTATAGAATATGCCAATATGATACAGGAATAGTGCAATGAACAGTGAAGAGAACCCTCAGCAATTTTGCATTATAAGAAGAGGAATAAGAGACTTGGCTATTGTTGATATCATCATCATCATCATCATCATCATGCCAACATACTCTTCATTAAATCCTTGGTTACCATACACTGTAACACAGGTTGTTTTACACTAATTGTAAATTTTAATATATATTGGTGCTTCTATTAAACTTTTAATAGGCTCTATATAAATCGCAAATTTTATATAGACGATGAAATTCCTAATAATTGACAAACAAACAAATTTGATTGCCAATAAACTATTAGGCCCATTGTATTTATAAGAGCATAAATAGAGATCAGCTTACTGTGTCAACAATCCTCTTAATTTGCCTGACCAAAGAGGAAGCAATTCTACAAAATGTTACATGGAGGAACCATGCTTTCACCGGGACATCTCTGTTCTGTATCTCACACATCAGTACATATTAAGTATTCAATAAAGTTAGTGGCTTTACTTTCATGAAGGATTTCCAGAGTATGATAACTAAATACCACACACCTTCTCTGAACAGATATTACCAAGAATAAGAGCCCTACAATACTACCAAAATACCAAACCCAGGACCTTGAAAGTTTAACAACAATGGTGGAGACAAGAACTGAAAGTAATATTGAAAACTAGACTGAGTCTATACCTTGAAACCACAGCTCTAATTTTAAAACAGCACAAGTCTGGGGAAGTAATTTTTTAAAAGCCCTTAAAACTTTATCTGCTCTCTATACTAAGATGTATCCTAGATTTATGGAAAATTAGCTTCAAAGTTCACTTAATGTTATAGAAGATTTCAAAACCATTGTCAAGGATAAACATACCAAGCCATAAAACAACATGCAAACATTTCAGCTAAAAAGAGCAATTTAACATAGACCAACAGTCTCTGTAAACAATTTAAAAACAATAGAGGGTGGAGGGGTTGTCATGTCCTTTCCTGATAAAGTAAAAATTTTGTTTCTGGATAACGCAGACACTTAGACTCAACTACACGGTGATCTAAGAATGCATGTTCTTTAAAATAAAAGCATATTTGCTCTACCCATAGCATACATGTTTACAGGTATATATCCCCACACACTGTGCCTTGATACCATTTATCCTTAAGATGCTGTGTTTCTTAAAGTGACTTTTACTTATTGAGGGTTGTTGATAATCTAAATTAGTTTTAATGAAATGCATCCCTTGATGACCTCCCATCTAGAGTAATTTCCATTACAGGGGACAGTGGTATGAGGGATTTTGTCCTCAGAGAGAGAACCAGGAAAAGAAATAAATTGCTAACACCTGAGAAATATTATGGTTTAAAACACATAAGTCGGTCCAGGTCCTCTTCCTCTTGAATTAATGCAGATGTATGTTTATAAATCTTTTTAGATTCACCCCTAAGTTCTTGGTCACAGAGAATGTACTCTGGAATTTGATGATGCAGAACAAGACGGCGGAGTGTTCTGTCAAGAGGGTGATGGAATCAAAAGTTTGAGATGGCAGGAGAGTGAGGCTCAGAGGTCAGAGAACAGACAAATTTTCATTAGTGACAAATAAGGGTAACCAACAGAGTAAAAAGAAAAGCATGCAAACACGGCTGGTGGATATTAATTGAGATCCTATTTTATAGAGATGTAAATGTTGCAATGACAGTAAATTTGCTGTTAGACTTTGTTTCAATCTGACTTAATTAGTAAATGGACCATTTAGTGGGCACCACCTGACTCGGGTCTCAGGATGCAGGCATCCACTTCCCAGCTGTCTGCAGTGCTGACTGGTGAGAGTACAGCTGAACTTTGCTCCTGGCTGAAATCTGCTCTGTGGTCCAGCATTACCCACCTCGCAAGAGTGCAGCCCAGACCAATGGTTGGTAAATATGGAGTGAAGTGCTATACTTGGCTTCTATTCACAGTGCTAGGCAACCAGATGCTTGTGCGATTGTTTGCAACCTATGGTGAGACATCATCATTGGAGTTCAGCTCCTCTGCTCACGGTTGCTTTGCTCATGTCTACACAGGTGAAAGTATCAAGGGCATCACTCATCATCTGCATTCAAATCTCAGTGGTGTCAAGACGCCCGTAATAACACATTGAGGCAGTGTTTGTATATAATTCCATACATTTATCCAATGCATAATGATCAAATCAGGAAAGCTGGCATTTTCATCTCAAATATCAAGCATTTCTATGTAGGGAAACTTTAGATTTTCCTAGCTGTTTTATAGTGAACAGTGGATTACTAGAGTGAATTCTGCTTGCTTTGTTGAGCTTTGTCTAATTGCTTTCTGTCCATTCTCTCCTTTTGTACCTTACTCTATTCTAGTCCCTAGTGACCATTATCCTTCTTTCTTTTGAGAATGATAGTTCCTACATGTGGGTGAGAACACATGGTCCCTTGCTCATCATGCATGCTGCTAGACAGGATGTTCTTTAGTTTCTTGATGTCTCAAATGTATGTGTTCTTCCCAAGATAGCCTGTTGTCACATTTTGACCATCCTTGAACAGATGGATGCCTTGGTTGATTCTGTGTGTTTTACATTGTGAATACCACTGCAACACAAATGCCAGTGCAAGCATCTTCTCAACTTGTTGATGGCATTTCTTTTGAGTATATATTTCCAGTGGAGGTACTGGATCATAAGTGACTCCTCGTTTTTAACTTATCTGTGGTGCTGGAGATTAAACCCAGGACCTTGCATATACTAAGCATGCACTGTAACATTGAAACAAATCTCCAGGTCCACTTACAAATATTTAAAAATGAGGGTCCACATTGTTTTCTATAACACTGAAGTAATTTATATACGTTCTCACCAATGGTTTACAGGAGCTCTTCCCTTTCCACATGTACACTAGCATTTGTTGTGTTTTATATTTCTGATTATAAGCATTCTACCTGGATTGAGACAGTCTATGCATTTCCTTAACAATCAGTGATAGTCTCCAGTTTTTCATGTGCTTGCTGCTAATTACATGTCTTCTGAGAAATACCTATTGAGGGTTTTTGCCTTCATTAAAATTTGATTATTGGAGGTTCTACTGTTGAGCTCTGTAAAAGTCATATGTGTTCTTGATATTCATTCTTGTTAGATGGATAATTATTTTCAAGTTTTTCTGTCTTGCAGTTTCTTCCTTGATTATGTTTTATGTGTGAATTCATCCTTATGTCTTCTTAGCAACTTATCTGAATTATTTAAATTTTTGTTTTATGGTAATGACACTGCACAAGGTAATCCCTGACATAAGTAAAATTCTTTTTATCTAGGTTGCATTCTTCTATTGTTTTCAATGCTGGTTCTCAGTACTTCTTTGTCATTGTTTGGACTATCAAGCAGTGTCCCACATATTATTTTATTATATTTTTGGTAAAACTTAATGCAATGCAACCAATTTGTGTGGTTTCTTCAAGTGTCTTATGTAATTCTGGAGGGCAAGTTGAAAGAATGGTAAGACCTTGTACTGTTTTGGGGGACTCTGTGACCTCCCCAACAATCAACCACACAGAAGGTACCCCACTTCTGGTACTAGGTGTTTTAGTTTAATAACACACTATGTCTAGGATCAGGTCTATCAAGGACCTCTTGAAGGGATAGTCTTTAGTGTTTGATCTCTAACATACATGCTTTACTTCTTACCACCTCTACCATTTCTCCTATTTTTTTAAACTTATTTCCTTCTGATATAAATTTGCTTTTTTAAAAGTTAAAATATCTATTTGTCTGTTGAGATAATAAAATATTCCCCTCACAGTTCTTAGAAATGAGGACCATCAGCACAGACATGTATATGTGAGATTTTATTTCGAAGTGAGGACAAGTTTTATTTTGTTTTGTCAGCTCTGCCATTATGCCTTTAATAATTGCTTTCACCGGTTTCATAGTTAGCATCAGCTGTCAACTTGACACAAATCTAGAGTTACCTGAGAAGACAGACTTTCTTCAACTGAAGAAGTTCTTGGGTCATTCTGGTCTATGGCTTTGTTTATGAGGCATTTTCTTAATTGCTCAATGATGGAATAATGTCCAGGACACTGTGGGTGGCGCCATCCTTACACAGTTGGGCCAGGCCTATATAACAAAGGTAGTTAAGCAAGGCAGAGGGAGCAAGCTATTAAGTTGCATTTTGTCATGGTTTCTGAGTCAAGTTCCTGCCTTTGTGTCCCTAGGTGATGATGAAACAAACACTTTCCTCTCCAAGTTGCTTTTGGCCATGCTATTCATCACAGCAACAGAAAATTCACAAGAACAAACACGTTTAATCCATTCTATTCTTTCAGAGTGCTTCCCTAAAGACAATGACTTCCCCAAATCTGTCCATGATATCTAGTCCTTCTTAGGGACTTGTGGTATTTTCGATGAGAATATCCCTAACAGGCTCTTGTATGTGAACACTGCATCCCCAGTTGGTGGTATCGCTTGCTTGGAGAGGTGGTGTGGCTTTGCTGGAAGTAGTACATTAGTGGGGTAGGATGTGGGAATTAACAACCATGCCTCACTCCAGTTTGCTCTCTCTGCCTCGTGCTTTAGGTTTAAGATGTGATCTCCCATCTTCCTTCTACAACCCCTGCTGCCATGCTTTCTCACTGCATAGTCTCTTCCTCAGAAGCCTTCAGCAAAAATAAACTATTTCTTTCATGATTCACTTTCAGTCATGATATTTTCTCTTTGATAATATTGGTTTTCTAAATGACAGTGTTTGTTTTTCTTAATATCCATACTGTTATGTATTGAGAGGTAATGTACAGATTTTGAAATCAAGATCTTTCTGTGAAGAAATCTTTGCTATCACTGTTTATTCTCTTCTTAAGACCTACCAACAGATAGTTTAATCAATTCAATACCAGTTTAAATATTTTAAGGTATAAAAGACTGACATTGTAATATTTTCCATTTTCTTAGCTTCCTTTTCAGTGTTTCGAGTAACTATTTCCCTTCATATGTTTTATATTTCTTGAATATGGTGTTATTCTTGTTATTGGTTCATAACTGTATGGATCTGAAAATGCCAGTTTTGATGTCATTGTAGACTTTTTATTATAGTGGGTCTCTAGATTTTTGTGACAGAGATGACAGGGATCAGAGTAACCACAAACCTCTCTCCTATACGGACTGTTCATAAGGGTGGGTGGGACAAATGGTCCACCTGTGTTCCTTGATGCAAGAGGCTCCTGGAACACCTAGTGTTAATGAACGAGACTTGATGACCTCTCCACTATCAGTTGGTCTTTTCTTTAGCATTGAATGGGAAGGTGTAGAGGCTGCATCTCATGGAAGCTGAAGGTTCTGGGTATCAGGTGGGAGTGTTGTAGATAGAGAATGTTCAGTTTCCTTTCCTTTGGTTTATTAAACTGCCTGTAGCATCACTTCTCTTCACCATGATTTTTCTTTTCAAGTTATTTTCCACTCTTCTTCAATTTTCTCCCTTTCCAATGTCTCTCTGTTTCCTCATGGCCATGTTCTCGGCATTAACAGTGCAATGTGTTTTAGATGAATTTTAATTGCTGGAGAATTATTCAGCTTGCAGAGATAAGTTGACAAGATGTTTACAGCAAGCTGTATTCCTTTGCAGCTGTGGGCTGTGCCACGTTTCTATCTGCATGGGACAAAAACTAAGGTAAAGAGAAAAGGCAGTACACTTTGGCATTTTGTACTAATAAGAAAAAGTCCTATTTTGTTTATTATTAATCAGTTTGAGAATAATTTGAGTTTGTAGGGGAATAACCCCTCCAAATGCATCTCCCCTCCCCAATTATTAACACCTTCTGTTTCTGAGATAATTCATTTACAGTTAAGGAGCCAACATTGGCTCACTCCTATTGACACATGGTCACACTTCATTCTGATCACCTTAGGTTTCCCACATGATCTTATTTCCCATACAGGATCTCATTTAAAATATCAAAGTAGATTTTGATAATGTCTCTTTTGCAAAGTCTTCTTAGTTGTGACAGTTTTGAGGAGCTGGATATGCAGTCTTAGAAATTCCTAATTATCCATTTTTGTCTCATTGCTCTCTTGGTTTCACCGGGGTGGAATTTGTGGGATGGGGAGTCCAAAGGGAAAGTGTTAAAAGCTTATACTCTCGTGGTTGATTTGTGATTCTGGTCACATAGTGGAGGCAGAGTCTTTGTCAGCTTTCTCAACTAGAGTTGCTTTTATGATGTTATTCTCTGTTGGAGAAGGAACTGTAACCAGCCCACTTGAATGTGGCTGGCAGTTCCCTTCCGTCACAAGGGCAAACTACTTCCAAGAAATGTACCAAATTTTCTTAACTGGGACATTTTATCTCTCATTTATTTATCCATTTATTCAACATTTTATTATTTATATTGAATGTATAACTTTATCTTTATACTTCAAGCTCTTTGATCCCCCCATCCCTTTCTTCTTCCTCTCCCATTCTTTCTTCGTTTCCTCTCCTCCTTCTCTCCCTTCCAAACACTTTCCATATCCCTACTTTCTGATACTTTGGAGATATTCCAAGCTCATTTCACATGTCTTTATCTAGCCAAAAATCAGTCATTTCTCCATGGAGTTTTGGCTGTCTTTATCGACTTACTATTAAAAACCAAGATCTGAGTGCTCAGTATGTTATTTGGGATTAGGGTATTGCTTCCAATATGTCTGGTGATAAAAGTCTCTTAATTTTCATATGTAAATAACCCATATATATATATATATATATATATATATTTAACCCAATTTAAGATTCCGTAGCCTGACCCGATTTCTGATTGTATCCGAGTTAATGCTCAGTGCCAGCTTAAGCTTCTTGAAAAATGAAGTGATACTGCAGACTTGTCCTATGAATTCCAAAATCTGCCCCAAGGAGACGAATAATATTAAATGTGGAAATCACCTTTACTTTGGCCATCTCAAGTAAGTAAATTAGGAATCTGCACAAGCTTTCATTCCTTACTTCTCTTTCAGTATTGGTTTCCTTTCTGTGCCTCCAAGCTCCCATTTGCTACAATGGCTCCAAGTTAGCAACTTGAAATAGTGGCTTCTTTGATCCTAGAATATTCTTCATTTGCATACGGACCCTTGTCATTGTCGTTTGGAGTGATGCAATTTCTGATTGCTAACTTCTGTTGTTTGCCCTTGCCCTCAACACCTCACCAGATATTTGGGCTCCCATTTCCATTGGTGTTTGTGGCTGTGCCTTTCTGAAGAGGTTGGCCAGTGTGGGACAGTTCCATAATCCTAAGTTTAGCATCTTTTGAGTTCATGTAAAAATATATTTTCACTGATGATGCATTTGTAACAAGGGATTTTGAATTTATTCCTTAAATTTTATCCCTAGGGAATAAATACATCTTAATGGAAAGCTCCGATGGACAGCTGAGAATTTCTTTCCGGTGTTCATATCTCATTTTAAACCATAATCGTGAAAATTTGAAATGTACCGTAAATATTGAATCAGGCTTCCATCAGCACCAGGTTCATTTTGGGTGTTTTTGACACAAGAGTAGCATCAGGATAACATTCGTCTAATTGTTTGTGTTTAGAAACTTACCTGTAGTGTTGAAATGTCAAGTGTTTTCTACCATTAAGTTCTAATTTCATGTAATAATGTTATCTGAACATATAGTCTCATCCCTATCATGTTTGATTTCTACAAGAGAAGGTCTCTTAAAATGCAAATAAAATCACCCACATTCAGACAGAAAAAACTTCCCATCACCTCTGAGATCTATCCAGTGTGCTTCTTCCAGTGTAATATTCCAATTCTCTATTCAGTTTTCCCTGAGTGTACACACTCTCCCCTGCTTCATTGATCATACCATGGTTCTTCTTGACCATGTGTATAAAAGATGTCTTGCTGTGATGTAGCCTAAAGTCCATCTAATTGTAGTAGAATTATGTTACAATCTTACTTATACTATTAAAATATGATTTAGAAAGTACTGCTACATTATGTAATCATCATTGTTTTGCTAACTGTAAAATGAGAACAATATTGAACTTATCATCTTACTGATTTCTTCTATTTTTTAATTTAAAATAATTTTACATACCAATTTCCCCATTGCCTCACCCTCCCCTCCTCCCATGACCCCCACCGACCCTCCCAACCTCCCACCCACCCACCCACTCCCCAAGGATACTGAGGCCTTCCATCTGGGGTCATCAAAGTCTGTCACATCATTTGTGGAAGGGCCTAGGCCCTCTTTCATGTATCTGGGCTGCAATAATATCCCAAAGTCCATTAGTCTACTAGGGATAAACAATGGCTCCCATAGGCTGCCTGAGCCTCCTAGCTTGCTTTGTTCCAATGATGGTTCCCCAGTTTTATGACTGGGGTCCATGTGTTCTCACTAGGTCAGGTCAACTGTTTCTGTGGGTTTCTCCAGCAAAGTCTTTCCTCCTTTGTTCATCCTTCCTCCAACTCTACAGCTAGATTCTGGAAGTATGGCTCAGTGCTAAGCTGTGGGTGTCTGCTTCTGCTTCCATCAGTTACTGGATGAAGGCTCTAAGATGGCATTTAAGGTAGTCATCAATCTCCTTATAGAGGAAAGGCATCAAAGGTAGCCTCTCCACAACTGCTTAGATTCTCGGTTGGGTTCATCCTTGTGGATCTCTGAACATTTCCCTAGTGTCAGATTTTTCTTTAAACATATGCTGTCAAAAAACAAAAGAAAACGAGACAAGCCTGTACTGTCTCCCTCTATTAAGGTATCTCTTTTGTTTCTCTCCTCTATTACTCCCCTTCTCACTCTTCCTGATCCCTCTTGATCTTCTCCCTCTCTTCTTCTCCCCTTCTCTTTTTTCTCTCTCCCACCTTCTCCCCCTCCCCATGCTCCCAATTAGCTCAGGGGTTCTTGTCTCTTTCCCCTTCTTCAGGGGACCATGTGTTTCTCTCTTAGGGTCCTCATTGTTTCCTAGTTTCTCTGGTGATGTGGATTGTAGGCTGGTAATGCTTTGTTCTATGTCTAATATCCATATATGAGTGAGTACATACCATGCTTGTCTTTCTGTGATTGTGTTACCTCGCTCAGGATGGTTTTAAAAAACAAAACATCAAAAACGATTAAATCTTGAAAGTTGAAGGCAAAAGGATGGAACTTGAAAAAACCATCTTACTGAATTTTTATGAGATCACCGTACACTGATTATTCATACTCGTGCTGGTATATGTGGTATGTTTCTTTGCTGCTTTGTAATTTTTGTGAACCAATGAGTTTTATTATTATTAATAGTTTTAGAGAGAGATGGATGAGAGATCATTTTAAGGAGTATGGCTAGCATAGTAGTAGCTATACCACTGAAGAAAATGTCTCTCTTTTCCTCGCAATAATTAACTCTCTTTATATCCTCAGGGAACGTTGTAGTATTGGGAATTCTCTTCATTCCATTATGGAATGTTGATTAGCCCAGCAGATCTCTTGTGGGTCATCAAAGTTGCTGGCAGTTCAGTAGTGCAGTGACCATATGCCTGGAATTCATTGTTCCATAACATTCTACCCATTCCTCTGGCTCTTACATTTTTTTTTTGTTTTTGTTTTGTTTGTTTGCTTGTTTTTTGTGATTTCTTCTGTAATGTCATATTTTTTTCTTATTTGGATAACATCTCTTTACTCCTTTGGGGATTAGCAGAATTTTACTTATCTTCAAAAGAAGCCATCTTTTCTCCTGCCCTTCTTACCCACTTAATAATAATTATGAATCTAGAGACCAAGTCTTAGTTATCTCTTACTTTAAAATCTCCATTGCAATCCATTTTCCTCACTATGATTGTCACTGAAATATTTATTCAAATAACAAAGACTAATTGTACTTGTTAACATGTGCATATATGCATGCATACGCACCTCCCCCCACAAGTATCCATGGTGAATATCATATCCAAGACTAAGTATGGGTAGAAGTCAGATACTCTCATCTGAGCTCTTCATACCCAGTGTGTTTATATTAGTGATTATTTCATTTCCTACCCAGTTTATCAAGTTCTGAATGAATTTGAGGATTTCTGCTTCATTGGAATATATATATATATATATATATATATATATATAATACCTTCAGGACTGTTTCAGATAAAGTCATTCTCTATTCAAACTCATGTGGTTTTGATATTTCATGCTTATATTTGATACGAATGAAAAATGCTTGCATTATTGCTGTGTATGTTGCTTGGATTTCAATCCATTTCTTTCTTTTATGAAAAATTTCACTCTTCTTTCAAGATATTAATGGCTTCATCAAAGTCCTCAACTTCATAAAGAATAGTAGGTCTGTGAAATTATACCTCTAAATCAAACAAATCTTTATTATCTCAGAAAGCCTCAAACCCTATAGACTAGCTAAGATGAATCACTACCTTTGTTATCCAATGCAATGAGATTATTTTTCCTGGCTATTGATTAAAAATATTGATAATTATCTAATTGTAATGTCAGCTATATGAACCACATTTCTTTAAGCACAGTACCTCTCGTCTTACAAAATAACCTCTGGTCTGATGTTGAAGTGTTCAGCTAATAGCATTAGCATTAGTCCAACAAGTGCTACTTGCTCATCTCTCACAATATCTTTGCTGATATACCCTAACATTTAGGATGCCCGAGACCTCGTTAAGATTTATATATACTTTTATAAGATTTAAAATAAAAGAAAAGCTATGTCCATGCAAATGCTGGTAATTTTTCTATTTTTCACCCTATGTCTCTCATTAATGTACAGTAGAAGTTTCTGGAGGTCACATCAGAAGTGACGCTGTAGAATGGGTGAAGGGAAATGCTCATCTTGATGCGCACCTTTAATCTCAGAAGTTAACATTCGCGATAGCCAGTCTAGGCTTCATAAGATCCTGTCTTGAAAAAAAAAGATAAGCCAAAACAAGAAGTTGTTTGCAAAACCACATGTCCGACCTACCAAACTTCTGATAAGCCCAGATAGACTCAACAAAATCCAAAACAATGGAAGTCTTCATAATAAATATGTGATAATTAATACATAAAAATATAGCTATTGTAAATAATGAGTAATATATTTTCTCAACTCTTGTCCATAATATAGTAGTTGGTATTGGATATAACATAATGAAAATTTGTAGGACTCCTCAGTTTTGTAGTCCAAATATTTTCTGAGTTTTCACACATGAAGAACAATGATAATCTGTGGGAAGATTTTGTGAAGATTATGTGATAAAAGTCATTGGTAAAGTGCTTTGGGCATTTGAGGGTGTTTGGAGAATCAAAACTAGCCTTTCAAATCCAGCATTAATAGAAGGGAATAATTAAATATATAAATAATGCTGGATCTTCTGAAGGATGTTTGCTGATAGGAAATCTCATAAGGACTGCCAGGATAAAATCTATACTACCCCACATAGCAATAACTGGTTTAATAAGGACATCTGCCTAGCATATCTCTGTTTTACCTTGCACTGGTGTCAGCCGCTGTCATTAATTCTGATATACAGCATAATTTTTACAAAGTATGCTATGTACTGCTCACTACTCTTTCTTTAAAGACTTGTCATTTAGAGCAATAATGTATCCTACAAAGTTATGTGCTTTTACTTCCTTAACAGAGAAAACTAACTTTGTTTTGTCAAGTCTAATCATAGCTGACTCCTTTACAGATATATAAGTTAGCCCCTTAAGAATTTAAATAAGCTAAGAAACAAAGCATAGTATTAGTGACCTCTACTTTTTTCTTGCAGATGAATATGTGCAGGAGACTGTAAGCATGAATGGGAGTGTTCACACATATAGGGACTAGAGGGAATTACCAAGTATTGTTTCTCAGGTGCTTTCCATTTAATGGAGACTAGGCATTTCTCTGACCTGGAGCATGCTAAGTTGGTTGGCCTGTGATCCTCAAGCATTCACCTAACTCTACTTCCCATATCCTGCCATGCTCAAATTTTCACATAGATTTGGGGACTGAACTCAGTACTCTTGCTTTGAAGGAAACCATCTTACTTATTTAATCATCTCCTAAATCTTAAGAGTATCACCTGACATGAAGTCTGAAGATAGGTAGATCAGATATCCAGTGTCTTTAGTCTTTGGAACTCCCATCTTCAATATGACAGTGGAATTTCCCTCCTCAGGTCTACCAGATGACTGCTACAAAACTAAGCATGAATTGTCTACCAAATAGACATGAAAGTATGAGTAGCATCTCATCCTCCCATCCTTTGATCACAGAAACCTTCCCCAGAAGTCACTTTGCAAACTCATTATGTCTCAAAGACAAGAAATGCACAGCTTCTACTTTCTAGAATAATCACTCTTTATACAAATAATTATTTATATTGAAAGGGAACTGGATACCATCCTGCCTGAATAGAGAATTATAAATCTGCTATGAACAAAAAGGAATGGATCAGATTAGATGTTACTTAAACAGCAATATCCCACATTATGCTACTCCTGCTCCTGAGTAGAAATATAGCCCTTTGACCTTGACCCTATATTCAACTCACCCTGTATTAATTTATTTGTTTGTTTGCTACTGCTATTTTAAATTATTTATTTTGATTTTGATTCTAAAACTCTGGCTCAACTGATTTACTGCTTGAGACCTCACTGTATGGCCTGACCACACTGTAATATGGATGCTTCTCATTCTATCCAACTCATTCTACACACATAAAGCCAGATGCTCCATTGCCTCACTCAGTAGATTCCACCACTGGTCTCCTCTCTTCCAGTGATTTTCCATTTGGTATTTGATTGTTACCTTTACTGGCGTCTTAAAAATTTCATTCAGCCACAGAAACTGATACATACTTTTGTGTGAACTCTTTAATACCCCTTACAATGTATGCATATGACTCTATGAAATTTTATAGTTGTTTTTGTTGATATTAATCATTGCAATCATGCCTTCAGCCTTCATTTTTGAATGATTGACTATTTGGAAGAACATGACATTACAAGTAAATCATGAGCCTTAGTGTTATAGTACCATGTGATGTATCAGATCTCCAAGAGTGGTTTGCTAGAACAGCAGCAGCAGTAGTGTAGTATCTAGGAGCTGATGATGTGCATACTCAAGGCATGAATCAGCATCCCTGGAATGGTACTCATCTTTGTGGCTTAGTAAGCCTACCTGGAAGTATTGATAGATATGCCAAATTGAATGAACATAGAAATAATTGACTTACATGGTCTGTATCACAGCCATGAAATATTCTGACACTTTGTTGCAGCTGAGAAAATAATACCTATTGATAAAATACCAATTTTATGAGATTTAATACACAACAACTTATGTGTCACTTATATTTTTGCACTTGTTTTTCATTTAGTTTGAATATTATTTTTATTTTGAATCATCCTTTTAATGTTAGTCCTAGCTACCCATTGTCCAATTACTCATAGAAAATGTCTTATCCTAGCCATTCCTTGTAAAGATCATTATGTGCTCCTTGTTGAAGCCTTTTCCCCCTTTGCTGTCCCCCCTCCAACCTGCCTTTTCACTCTTCAATACCGAGTTTGTTGGTGAGATGAGGTGGCTGTGGTTTGGGGAGGTGCATACAAATGATTCCCTAAGTTGCATACTTTCCCTTTCTACTTCTCTCTCATCTCTTGTTTGCTATTCATGCAGCTGGTATTTAATTTCTTTAACAGTCATTTTTCTTCAGGGTAAAAAAGATGCCTGGGTATGCCAAGTTTCATGGCTGTGGGATCGCAGTTGAGAAATATCACCGTCTGTTCATATCCTGCCAGAGGGTTGCTCTCCACTTGGTGTTGATGGTGGCTGCAAAATGGTCTCAGTTAGCAGGACTGTAGGGCTTCATTTATTGGCGCCCGATGTCACAGCATAAAATGGGCATCATTTCTGGTGATACACACATGTTTCCAAGTAATTTCCAGCTCCGAATCTCCTGAGCAAGATGCTGGCTCTTCTCAGCATGGGTAATGAGTGATGCTGTTTCCAAATAGTTCTAGAGGAAAGACTAGCTCTTTTTTCTTAAAAAAGAAAATTATTGAAAGTGCAGCATATTAAAAACCTGTGTTTTCTAAGCCTCTATTATATGTAGATATACATGCTATTAAGAGACTGTCTGGACTATACACAATAATGCTTCAAGATAGGTGTCATACCCAAACCTAATCCAACCTAACCAGTATTCATAGAAAGGGTAAAGTTTTCAGAAAATGTAACTATGTTTTGCTGGAAGTCATATAATTTCTAGTTAAAAGCTCTTTATAAAAATGAAATCTCTTTGATCTTGCTTTCTCTGTCATGCAGAATGGAAGAAATTTTATCAGGAATATACAGTAAATGCTTACATACCAAACATTTCATATGTCTGTGTATATGTATGTATACATATGTGCATTAATATGCTAACTGAGCAATTCTGAATGCCCTTTGAATTGCTGGCTTTAAGCTTCTGTCAATTATTACATTGCACAAAATTGCTGTATGTCTAGCTAAGTGGGAGAGAGAGAAAGAACATATTCATTTATTTTACTATTTACTGCAGGACCATTTGTGAAACATTCAGCCAATGTTATATTCTTATTAGGTCTGCATTCTACACAGAGAACAAAGATGAAAGAACAGTATTTGCCTCTGTAGGACTTTGCCCCTCTCAGTCCTATAAAGTCATTTAGATAATCATGTTAGTTACTTTATAAGTTAATGATGTGTCTTGGTTTTAGGTCTGCTATATTAAGTGGAGAGACATTTTTAATTATTGTACTTATTTTTAATGTATTTACTCCTCTATCACATATAACACAAGAATAACCACACTGGCAACTTCACAGAGTGATTAGGAACTAATGTGTGTTAGAGCAACATGTAATTCAAAAATTGACTAATAAATATTAATATATTAATATTTTAGTGTGGCTATCATTTAAAAAGATCATTGGTTAATGTATATATGCAAACTAAAAACTCAGAGCAATTTACTAATTCATGTTCTTCACACAGAAATGAGGGACAATTGTACCTTCTGTTTTTAAAATATTTAGAAGTTTAAGTGTTTTTCTCTTGTCCTGATTGTACTTCCTGAAAACTGATGGGAACATTAGATGTAAGGCTAGAGAATGAATGAGAGCTAAAAAACGTAAGGAGAGCTGGGCAGTGGTGGTACACGTCTTAACCCCAGCACTCCGGAGGCAAAGGCAGGCAGATCTCTGTGAGTTCTAGGCTAGCCTGGTCTACAGAGTGAGTTCCAAGAAGGCTCAAAAGTAATACAGAGAAACCCTGTCTTGAAAAAACAAAAACAAAAGCAAAAACCAAAAATGAAAAAAAAAAAAAACAAAAATCAAGACCACTTATAATGCCTGACTCTGAGGAATCGGTTCCATGGCTCTGTGAATATGGGTCCTTCCCTACAAACCTAACTACCTGAGTTTGTGACCTAGAATCCATGTGCTGCAATCAGGGAAGCAACTCCCCAGAGTCACGCCTGATGTCTCCACGTCCACTGTGGCATGTATGTATACACACATAAGTACATTTATATTTTGCTGCTTGGTATGTTTTGTCAACCTAACATGAACTTGGGCCATCCTTGAAGATGAAACCTTAGTTGAAACAATGCTATAATGTTAGGCTTATAACAAAACCATGAGTATATTGTATCATTTATTGGGGACCTATTAGTTTATTAAATGTGCTTATAGAGAGGGGAGATGTTGGGCAAGATTCTAAGACTGGCTATGCCAAGCAAATGTAAACTATCACCTTCCTGCTTCCACTGAACTTCTACTACTACCTCTGACCCTACTAGGAATGTCTAATGGGCTACATGAATATAGGACAAGGCATTTGTAGGTGTTACAGTCATCTTGCAATGTCAAAAATTTGACCTCCCAAGCCCAGGTTTGAGAAACCCACTGAAACAGCTGACCTGAACAAGGGGGAACTCATGGACCCCAGACTGATAGTTGGGAAACCAGCATAGGACTGTTCGAGACCCCCTGAAAGAGGATGTCAGTTTGTAGGTCTGGTTAATCTATGGGTCCTTTGGTGGTGGATCAGTATTTATCCCTAGTATAGGAATGGATTTTGGGAGCCCAGTCTATATAGAGGGGTACTCTCTCAGCATAGACACATGGGGGAGGGGCTAGGTCTTGCTCCAGATGATATGACAGACTTTGAAATTCCCTCGTGGAAAGCCTCACCCTCCCTGGGGAGCAGAAAGGGGATGGGATAGGGGGCTGGTGTGTGGCCGCAGAGGAGGGGAGGGAGAGGGAACTGGGATTGGCATGTAAAACAAGCTTGTTTCTAATTTAAATAAAACTATTTAAACTAAAAAGAAAAAGTTGACCCTCTTGGTTTCCAAACCAACTATGGTGTATTGAAAATAAAACCGGTATATAGGCTTTGGAGAAGTCTTAGTTGCAAGAAGCATTTTCTGTGTAAGCCTAAAGACCCAAGTTTAGATCTCAAAAGCATGGCCGGGGGCTCAGCATTGTTGTAACCTCAGCATTTGGGACAGGGCAGGGACAGGCATATACTGGGCACTCATTAGGCACTCAACGTAGCCTAAATGTTGAGTTCCAGGTTCAGCAAAAGACACTGTCTCAAAGGAATAAGGTGGAGAAAGGTGAAGAAGGGTACCATTCCATTCATCTTGATGTCTGTCTTTAGCTTCTGCACAAACACTAAGAGGTTCATTCACCTGCACACACTCAGGCAAATAAACACATGCATAGGCAATTCACACCTACTTTTGTAAAGTTCTGACTCATCTTCAGGACAGACATCACCTTGGTTCTGCAAATATCTGCTCTTTGCTTCAGGTAAATTTTTCCAGAATCCTTGAATCTGCACAACACCCACTTCTTCCCATCTGTCTTTAATGTCACATTTCCCTCCCTGCCTTAGGTAGCATTGCTTCCTGGCAGAGGAAATGAGCCATTGTAGGCACCTAAGGGGCCAGTTCAGAAACTTACTGAAGTGCAGGAAAAAAAGAAGGCAAAACTAATAAAAGTTTCCCTAATGAAATACCATCCTTTAAATCGTTGTTTAATTCATTTATCATGCTGCATTTTCACTTAATAACATGGAAAAATGTTCAAGTTCATTTAAGGACAGAGTAGGGGAGATGTGCTAACAACTTCTATCCAAATAGATATCTCATTCAAGTGGGACTTCCTTCAAGAGAGATGACTTGTTCATGGTAATTACTTCATCTTACAATCCCAGAGATGTACTTGCTACCATAACTAAACCATATTTATGATTGAGAAATTTCTAGAAACTACCCATGTATTTCCCTATCCTATTTGATAAAATAATGGTAATATTAAAATTGCATGTATTGGATTAAGTTTCCCAAAGTCCTATTTATACTTTTTTTAGTATAAATCTCATTAAATGTAATTAGAAATTCTGGTTTACCTTCTTAACTGTAGATCAGCAAACATTACTGGATACGGAAGGCAAACAGAATCAAATGGTGCTGCTTCTAATTGTCTGCTACTCTTAACTATGGACCAAAGACATGTGTACTCTTCAGTCATACAGCTCTTAGAATGGATTCATCCTGTATTTCCAATAAGCCCTGTCAGTTGCCTGGTCATCTGTGGGTATTATAAATAAACGACCCATATCTAAGGCTAGGACACTACCACTTCTATGTGATGGGACTGTCCACAGTGGGTTGGATCCTCCTACATCAATTACCAATGAAAACAATGGTTCACCGACATGCACAGGCCAGTCTGATAGAAATAATTCTTCATTTGAGGTCATCTCTTGCTGAGGGTACTAATTTGTGTGCAATTAACAAAAAAAAAAAACTCAAAATGTCATCCTTTCCCTGAGTCGGAGTTTATTTTCCTCTGTTTACTCTGCCACCATTTCTTTTAGTATATTCATATTATAGTTGTATAAATATCCCCATATGTTATGCTTAATTATTTTATGGAAATAAAGTGTATGTTTCAAACAGTTTAGAAAGGGGGAAAAAGGAAGTGGAAAAGGAAATTAAAAACAGTATTGAGAGATACTTTTGGATTTATAAGGAACTTTCAGAGACTTAGTTTAGCCGCAATTTTCCTGGATGCAGATACCCTCATACCAATGTTTGTCCACAACTCTCATCTGTTGTCCTCAGGTTCATTGTTAGAAATGATAAAACTGTCACCTCTCTTCTTCCCTCAGAGACAGCCCATTCTGTTGAGGGACAGCCTTGCTTATCTGTAAGGTCACTTCTGTTGTTGTTCTGTTAAAGCTGCCTGTGACAAAACTTTCAAACCAAAGCTTTGAGTTTTATTTAGAATCATAAACATGGGGGAAAACAAACAGCTTCCTTTCTCCCTTTGAGATGACATGAAGCCCAAAGCCCAGTTGTTAGAACCAGAGGTGTTAATGGGATCTGGAGGAGAGTCACACAGTTTGATAAGCTAGCCAAAGGCAGGCTTGCTGTGTTGTTTCCTCCATCAAATCTTCACTACCTACCACACTGTGTCATTCCTAGCCAGCTTAGCATCAACACACAACTCTGACACTCTTTTTCAGCCCCTCTCCTCTCTAGTAATAAATGTTTACTGGTCAGTAATGGCCTTATCCAAGACTGATGGAATCCCTGAACATAGTAGGTTTCTTTATTGAAGTTGAGTATAATCTACAAAGAAGTGTTGATTCCCCTTGGATTTGGGGTCATTTATACCTTTCTCTTGTAATCCTCCATTTGCAACATTTCATTACACACGCTCTAATGGGGCTTGGGGATATTATTGTGTACTGAAGGATTTTTCTATCATGTTGCTTTTTTTCCCAATCATTAAAATGTTGATAGAAGGTCTACAGGGAAAGATGCAAAGTGCAGCCATGGATGTCTATGAGCTTAGCGTGGACTCAATTATATTTGCTTTCATTTGTAAGGTGATTTGTGACTGAGTTTCTGATCCAGAGTTTAACTATAACATCCATTCTTTAGTGTCCTTGTGATTTATCTATTATTTTTCTTTTACATCTCACAAATTACTTCACAGCCTTATTCCTCTCATGGTATCTGAACATAGGTTTTAATTTCACCAAATCTTGCTTGCTTGTTCTCAGTCTCTCTTCTCCTTGTCTCTCTGCTCTTCCATCTTTGCCTTTGCTTGCATAAGCCAAGTGACACATTTGAAATGTGAGCATGCTATGCCATGCCACTACGTAGAGTTCCCAAAGCACAGAAGCCTAAACCAAAATTCATTGTCCATAACTCAAGGTGTCTCTCTAAGTTCTTCAGGTCAGTTTTTGGCCACCCTTCCTATCATACACTTTGCCTATCGTACAGTTTTAGTAATCTTACAGCCCTTCCTGTTCTTCATTGGCTGGTGGCTTTGTGCAAACACTGATTTCTTCTTTCTCTGGCTGACTGTATTTATCCTCTTGGAACTGTCTTTGACATGAAATTTTCTTCTTCTTCTTACTCTTCCACAGGGTTCCCATGCATGTGTCTACTTTTGGAATATGTAACACATTTGAAGTTTCTTTCCATGACTATGAGGCTTGGGGATAGGGAACACATGCCTTATCATTCCTTTATTGTAGCTGGAGGATTTGTGCCTTGCACACAGAGTACACTCTTAAAGTTTTACTGGGTTGACCACAGGAGAAATAAATAAGTGCATGAAATAAGATACCTGCGCATCAAACACTTTTTAAACCAGAAAGAAAAATATGTAATAAACTTGCTGATAAGTGAGATGCATGACTCTTTGAATTTTGATTCAGAAACTGTATTAGTGGTATTCTAAGGAATATAAGTCAATATCATTCAGCTTGTTAGTTGATAGGTATGGGCACTTGGTTGTGAAGAAGATGTAGGTGTTCCTAGAGTACAAACCCTCAGAACAGGAGCCCAGATGAGCTAAGATGGCATCAACAGTCCCACTATGCATAGTTTTCACCCAGAGGTATACAATCTAATTAAAAGACATTAAATCTGAATATCTGATTTTTCCCTGATGATAGTTTTCCTTTCTGTTATGAATATATAGCAGTGAATTATTTAGGCCTTTACAATGGCTATCAGAAGACAGGTAACTTTCTTACCTCTTGGGAACCATAGCAATAATTTGTAATGCAAATTATTAAGGCTTATTAGTGATAATATAGGAGGCTTTAGAGAATTTTTCAGTATTTTTAATGCTAAAATAGACATTGTATATGAGCTCTCAAAAAAGCCACAGACATTTTTCGAAATGTCAAATTGGCTAAAATGTTTAAAATTGGAATGAATGTAGTGATATGAACTATTATAATCATATACATATTTCTTTGTCAAATAACAACCAGAAATAAAAATAGTTAATGATTGTGGACACAGATGACAACTAGAAGGCATTATTTTCTAAATATTCTGTTCATAGCCTCCCAAACATAAACAAGGGCCAAACATCAATAGTAACTATCCTTAGTAATCACTCTTACTGTCCATCCATCTATTCACCCTGCATTGATGTCCTCAGTTATGAGAGGTTTTTGTACTTGATAGTAATACCACTTCCTAGGACTCATAATTTTAAGAATATTCTATGCAAAGTACCCACAGATGTTATTACTTCACTGTGGCTAGATCTTAAGGAATTGAAGCATTTAGATGACTGAGCAGAATACTGAATTGGATCTACAAGGATCTTTAAGGTCCCAGATAACTTGTGTTCACACAGTTATCATGGATTTTGAAGTTCTTTGGTAGGGTGTCATGACTCAGCAAACTCATACAAAATTGGAGAGTCCTTGCTAATAGTTACACTTCCATTATCAAATGTAAGTAAGTGGATATGAGAGCCTCAGATGGTAGACTTTTTAATTTGCATATGTTCTCACAGTTAATCAGTGGCAGAGCACAAACTTAACAAAGGCTGGATACCCAGGGCCTGCAGTGAAGAAGCTGTTTAGTTATACAGCAAATGCAAGGCACAGCTCAGTGAATACAGAGATGCTGAGCTTTTGACATGTTCCAGCTCATGATTTGTAATGAATACAAATCGGGCAAAAAATGCATATTTTTTTCTAATGAAGACGTGATGTAGAAAGATAATCTTAGGATGTGAGTGCTAATAACTGCCTAGTTTGATCCTCCTGCTGAGCTGCTGTGTGATCTTTGATATGTCCTATCACCTCTCTAGTCTCTAGGTAATTTGTTACCTTTCAGATTGAACGGGGTATGACTAAGTGCACTCATGGGAGACATATGGAACCTTTATAGTTGCCTCAAGAAAAGGATGAAGCAATTCTACTGTAACAGGCCTCATTATCATCTCTTAAAGGCAGTAGTCACAATATCCCATTTACATACTTTCCTGGCCAATTACTCAGCTGCATTTTCCTCTTAAATGCTCTCAAGTTAGTAGACACTTTGAACATCTAAATCTTATGGAAATGAGCTACCTCCTTAAACCATGGGCATTTTCCTGCTGAGGTGAATTATTAAGATTTTTTTAAAGTTCCAACTCATGGTATTTCCTTTCCTTCTCTGATTGATTGGTGATGGCAGAAAATAAAATTAAAAGGTGTCCCCAACTGTGAAATGACTCATATGAATGGTTCAAAGTGTTCCACTTTGAAAAGCTCTTTGATTAGGCAAATGCTTTATTGCCTTAAAATATCCTGAATGAACTGTCCAATCCACTTAGACTGATCTGCAATTAGATACAGAAGAGCCTTAGCCTCACCTTCTAAGTATCTTTTTGTAGAGGTAAATTCAGAACCCCAAGTTCCTTCCTGACTGGAAAGAGGAATAGGACAGAAAAGAAACAGCTCCATAGGACAATGTTCTCTGTATTAATAATCATTTCTTACAATTATGAAATATATTAACATTCAAAAATCACTTCCTTTCATAATCCTCACCAACAAATGAGGTAGGCAAGATAGTTTATTGGTTCCAAAAAGAATGCTGTCTTTAAACCTGGATGATCTCCATGTGCCCAAGCAAATAGAGAAGACCCTGTTATATGGTCAAAAGACAGAAAGAACATTAATTTAGACCCATAATATTTGTTTTGTTATTTGGTAAATAAAAGGTCTCATTGCGTCACAAAGGCTAGTCTAAAACGCATCATCCTTCTTCCTTAGCCTTTCAAGTGCTGGGAGTTCAGGCATATGACATCATGAGGAGCATCCCTGTGGATCTTGCCATGGTTAAGAGGGTGTAATTTAAATAGTTAAATTTATATTTTATTTTCTTAGATGATTTGTGGAATAGCTTTATGAGATAGCAAAGGGAAATCAGCCTTTTATATTTAAAAATGAAGAGCAGGGAACTCAAGGAGATTATCTAATTTACCCATGGATATGTGGTTGTCATGTTGATACTCTGAACTATCATTTGTGTTGTTTTCTCCCTGCAGATTGATCTCATTTGCACTGATATTTTTGCCTTGTGCTTCACCTACAACTCATTAAGCTATTATACATTGTGCACTGGGGTAGACACGTGTGAGTCTTCTCACTCAGTGGATGGAGAGGGTATTGTATGTTCTCCTGGCTTTCTAGAACAAAATTTTTAAAATAAAACTTTATTCATCTATTTTTTATATGCCTAGTGATTAGTGATTTAATTTGCCCCTTCTGGGCACAGAAAGACACAGAAGGAACAAAGCCACACACTGAGACAATGATGCCACAAAATTAAATAGTGAGTAAATACTTGTTAATTTGCTGAAACTATACTTTGATACGAATTCTCAAAACAACAAAAAAGATTTGAACATACTGGTATTCATATTTTCTTCCCATATTCTAATAAACAGTGACATGGAAAAATGATTCATTGTGCTAAATTGTGGGTGCCAAGCCTAGCTCCAAGCACTGCTCAGTTGGGTTTCCTGCATCAGTTCCAATATGGCCGCTCATATGCCATGGGCATTGAAAAGCTTGGAGGCACCCTTTGGTTTTGGCAATGCTTAGGAACATGGAAGCATTAATGGTGACCCTTTGGTTCAGGAGGACTCAAAAGAATGTGGAAAGACATACTGGAAAGAAGCATGGTTTTGAATCTTTAAAAAACAGTCCATGGTTAGGATTACTGTCTTCCCTTTCTAGTAGGGAAATTAGGAGATCAGGAGAGATGCTCTGTCTAGCAATGAAAACTTTCCCCTTTTTAGGCATGTGTATTTGGCAGATAGAATGTAGGTAAGAAATGAATCTAAAAATATGTTTCAAGAAAGGGATGGTTTGTCCTTTAGGAAGAGCTAGAGACAGACACAGAGCTCTGTGAAAGCACTCTGGTTCATGGGCTACTCTACCCCTTACCACTACCATCTCAAGACCCTAGTTCTTTGGGTTCCAAGTATAAAGCACTTAGCACATATAATTCACAAGTTATAATGGGAATAGTTGAATTTTAGACTTTACACTGTATACCTGTATCCCCAGAAAAATGGTTGAGCATTCCTATTTGCCATTGTGAAAACAGCCATGAAAGCTGATGGAAATTGTAAGCGCTTTCACCACATAGGAGTTAATTGTGTTCAACTTACATCAAGATGCTGTGAAACTTTTTTGGTTAGCCTTAAAATAACTCCCTTTATGGGGAGTGAAAATTGAATAATTTATTTATATCTTTCTCTAAAACATCATCCTTCTGAATAGTAACATAAAAATAATTATACCTGTTGTCACTATAGTATTACTAATAGTGATATGGAAAATAGTAACAGTTTTTTGTGATTCTGTAATAGGAGAGCTTTCAAACTGACATATAAGGTAAATATCACACACACACACACACACACACACACACACACACACACACTCATTATACCTAAGAGCAATTAAGGAGATATCATTATCTACATTTCTTCAGAAAATTGGGACTCAGAAAAGGCACATTGTATAATATAGTCAGCCTGTGGCAGAGACACTCAGTAGAATATATTGCATGGTAAGTCTTCTGATTCCTAAACCATGCACGTTCTCCACTGAAAAATGTTATAACTTGAAAGTAAGACATTTGGCTCTTTAACTTTGAAAGTCCAAGACATAACAGATTCAAAGTCTGCAACAGATGCTTAGGAATATTTATCGAGTTGAATTTTCTCTTTGAGCTCAGGCAGTGGGATGTCTTTCATCCCCAAAGCTGGAGACACAGAGGCACGATGGACACATGGAAAATGTAAATCAAACCACAGTCTAAAATTGTTGGTAAGAGAAAGTAAGTGTCCATTTAAAAATACTTCTTATGTGTGCATGTGTGTATGTGCATGCATGTGTATGTGTGCATGTCTATGTGCATGTGAGTGCATGTGCCATGTATGTGTGCCTTTGTAGGCCATAAGAGAATATCAGATCTGGAGTAACAGTCAATTGTGAGCCATCCATGGATTCTGGGAACTTAGGTCAGGTCCTTTTAGCTGTTGAGTCATCTCTCCAACCCCATTATAATTAGGCCCCTTTCAAGGCCTGTTTAACAAATAATGCTGAAACGTAAATATTAAAGTATTTGGAGGCTCATGGGTTCCCCTCTTCCCTCACTTTAGTATGGCAATGTGTTGTTAAATCAAGGCAGTTGTATTATCTGGGTGTCCAGGCTTGACCATGAGGTTCAGTTGTCTCTGGGGAAGGTGGAAAACAATGATTTCTGATGCCTTTAGTTCTCTATTCAGTTTCAGGAATCCCAGGAAGAAGGTGGTCAATTCTCTTTTGAAGGGAGATGGAGATTTTGTTTTGTCCAGAGTAAGACTAGATGCTGCAATTGGAGTGGGCTCATCTTTTCCCCTCTGATTTGTCTTATGATACCTATTATGGGTCTTATACCCACTCAAGTTCACTATCATCACTCAACATTGGAAATTACTCATAAATAGCAAACTTCATTGGTGGATGGATTGTTTGATCTGTGAAGCTTTGGGTGAATGGATAATTTGCTGATTAAATAGAGAAGAGCTACAAGGCATTATGCAAGTTAATCACAAGGAATGTAACATTTGCTTAGCCAAGGAGGAAGAAGTATCCCAAAATTAGCAGGTTTATTTATTTATTTATTTATTTAATATCCTGTTGGAACATGCTGCTATCTGAATATTTGTATGCTCCCAATCATATACTGAAACTTTCAAGTTGATGACTGGCTGTGTAACACTACATTAATGATGTAAAGGTGTATTATATTCATTACATGCTCAATTTATTTAGGCAAAGATGCCTATTTGTCTATGTTCCATTTGTTTAATTATGTAAAGATGTGTTGCTGTTTCAGTTGCCTGCCTAAGGCACCTGATTGATCTAATAAGAAGCTGAATGGCCAATAGCTAGGCAGTAGAGGGTGGGTGGGCCTGGTAGACAGAGAGAATAAATGAAAGAACAGGAGAAAGAAGAGAATGAGGGAGAAAGAGAGGGGGAGCTGCTAGGGGACAGCCAGCTGGTTGCCAGCCAGCTAGATATAGCAACCAGTGAAAGTACGACTTACAGAATGAAAGAAAGGTAAAAAGCCTTGAGGCAAAACATAGATGAGGAGAAACAGGCTAGTTTAAGTTATAAGACCTAGTGAAACAAACAGAAAGGCCTACATCCACAACTAATATTAAATCTCCATGTAATAATTTGGGAGCTGGCTGGTAGCCCATAAGAAAGCTTGTTACATTGACTTCCAGGGAATGATACTTTGGGGAGTGATTAGGTTATGGCATCAGAGTCCTTTTAAGTGAAACTAATGCTCTCATAAAAAGAAAGCAAGCTGTTTGCTCTCTCTGCTTTGTCCTCTATGGACAGGCAAGACATTGAAAAGATTGTCAATCTAAAAACAAGGCTATGAATAGATAACAACATTTCAAGCCAGATCTTGGACTATGAAATATTGCTTATATGCCCCGACTGCATATGACATTTTTTGCTACTATATGCAATTGACACCTTCTCTTTGTGGACACCAGTGTGGAAGATTATTAGTGGCTTACAAATTTGAACACACACACAGAGAGAGAGAGAGGTAGGGGGAGAGAGAGGGGCAGGGGGAGAGAGAGAGAGAGAGAGAGAGAGAGAGAGAGAGAGAGAGAGAGAGAGAGAGAGAGGGAGGGAGGGAGGGAGGGAGAGAGAGGGAGTGAGTGACTAAAAAGTGTATAAATTTTACAATATGTCAGCTAAAACTTTGTCAATCAACATTTGGGGGATGGGTTTCAAAATTTTCTTCTTGATGTCACTAATATGAATTTGTGTTAGCGACACTAAACCATGTCTTTTTATTTGCAAGTATTGATGTATATGAAAACATGCTTTCCTCATAATTAGGTCATATATTGAACATACTTATCAATATGCAAAACTAACCAGTAACTTTCAATTCTGTTAGAATAGAATATATGATAACTTTTCTTTTTCAATTCATTCATTCATTGTTTACATGTATGTGTGTACTGCCACAGCAGATCTATGGAGGTTAGGGGCAACTTGCTGATGGTTAACTCTCTCCTTCCATCTCTTGAATCCTCAGGATCAAGGATAGCCATTGGGCATCTTACCCCCTAAGCCATGGCATGGGTCTTGATTTAGCCTGTCTGTTTTCAAGTCTCTGGTTTTCATTCCTACAAGTGGGGTGATCTTTTGATCCTAACTTTCATACTCCATGACCTTTGTCATGAAACTAAATTCATTCTACTTCCTCAATTCCAGCCCTTGGGGATGCACAGGCAAAAATATACTTATCTCTGAGAGCTTATGTTATATTATCTGTACCTACTCTCCTTGTATATTTGTAGGTATCTTTTCTGGCCTGCTGACTTCTGAGCTGGTTTTATTGATCAGAGAAATTTTAACCTTAACAGGGTAAGGCTAAGTGAAGCTCATACTTTTAGAGGTCTATAAGATAGAGACTTTTATACTCAATAAGAGATAAACAAACAAACAAAAGCCAAACAGGTAGATAAGCAAGTGAGCCAACATGAAATAAAGAAGTGGCAATGAATCTGGTGGGTTTTTTTTTCTGTTCTGCTGCATGTCCCCTCATACACATACTCTAGTTAGGAAATGTAGGAGTTCAGCCTCACCCAGTGTCCTTCACTCCCTCAGAATGGAAGGAATCAAGAAGAATTAACACATGGCTTAGAACTGTGCCTCTGATGAACAAGAAACCAGCAGAAGGCTGAAGGCAGGAGCAGCTTGGGACAGGTAATTCTGATGACTCACTCTTCTGGGTCGTTCCGCTGTTGCTTCTAAACAAATCCAGAGAAAAATGCTTTTGGCAAATGTTAATAACTACAAATGAAGCCTCGGTGTTTCTCAGCACTTCATTTTCTAAATCCGTGTCTGAATCAGTCCTTAGAGAAACAAAGAAGCAGGTTCTATAGGTCTGGAGCTATTCTCCTGGGCCATGCAGAATGTGGAAAAGAAAGCAGCAGTCCTAAGGTAGAGAAGATGCAGTCCCTGCCCTTCTGATGCTTTCTGCAACCCAAGAGAGTGAGCGCCAGCCATCCTCTACCTTATAATATCTGCACCTGAAATCATGCCCAAATGGTGTGGGCATCACTACAAGTTCACTGACAAGGCAAGATGCCACTATATAGCCCTGTGTGGAATCTGTTCCATATCTGTTTCATAGTGATTGTACCAGGTAGAGTGCTGAAACACAGGGAGACTTGGGGACCATTTCCAAAAGCTGTTTTAAAGTTCATTTTTTTGAAGGAGATGCTGTATTTGGGCACAGTGATTGGTATACTTTTTCTCTACGGGGAGAGAATTAGTACTTAAGATGTTTGTGGTCCAAAGGGCAGATGCAATGCTAACAGAGACAAGAGATACTCATCCACAGATAGTGCTGTTTACCCAGGGTGGTTGAGAACAATCAGGGTCTATCTACAGTCAGGAATTCTTCAGAACAGGGACATGTCTGGCCAGAAATTCAGACTGAAAGATGTGCTTTCCTCAGTCTCAGTGACTTCAAGATCCAGGCATGCACCTGGCTCATCTTGTAATGCACAGCCTTCTCAACTAGGCCATCTGGCTAGGCCAGGATGATTCACTGAATATTGATTGTCAACTAAAGTTCCCACCACCCATCTTTAACAGTTGCCAAGCAGAGGAGGCCTCCATGTGTTTAGGACAGAGAAGACAAGAGTACCTCTGCAACAAAGTTTAGCTGTATCCTGGCCAGCAAGGCATAGGGTAGAATGGAGAACAAAGGGAAGGAAACCACAGCTTGGTTTTCCAGTTCAAGTTGCTAGCCCATTGGGGGCAGTCCTGGTAGACTGTACAAACATAAGACATAGGATGGAGTTTGCTTAAAGACAATCACTTCTGGATTAAAGTATGCCGGTGATGGGCAGTGTTAGACTGAGGAGACACATTGAAAGGACATAGAAACCAGAAAGTGATATCCCTATAGAGACAGATGAAACTGCAGGTGGTCCAGTACAGAACAAAAGGCAGAATTTAAAAGGTTTAGACATGGGACATGATTAGCACCACAGGCACTGACATGAAAGATGAGGGTAATTTCCTAAGTAGGGACTTCACAGTGGCAAGAGCTTAGAGGAAGTCCTGTTTCATAGTATAAGCCAGTACTTTGTTCTCCATTTACCTGTGGAGTGATTATCAATTCCTGTCTAGTGCTGTGTGAATTGTGGGAAGCTCTCTGTGAAGAGAGAGTCATTACCTCATTATCGGGTTTGGCCAAACAACTTGCTTTGACTAATGAAGGCTAAGCACAGACGATGTAATGCTAGGTTGAAGCAAAATTCCTCTGTATCTATTTTCTCCTCTGTCTGTAATTATTTTTGCCCATCTTAGAACTAGAGGTACTCCTGAAGCATGCTGTCACTTAGCCTCTGGATTCAAACTGAAAGACAAATCTTGGGTTTTGTTGTTGTGTTTTTTTAATTTGCTGGGAGTTTTATATAACTTACTGTTGCAGTAACACTAGGACACAAGTAAATTACTAATTAGTTCATCTTTTGTTTTAAATTTGTTCACGTTGATAATTTAATGCATACTTACAGTGTCCCTAAATCATATCTGCTCTCTACTTTCTTCTACCTGAAACACTGAGCACTGCCCCCTCCAAATTTTGTTATTTTTGTCTTTTCTTCATCATCTTTTTATTATTCAATGAGTCCAATTGATGCTGCCCATTGTATAATATACATTGATATGATCCATTAGTGCCTAGACTACACTTGATTTCTTTCTGCAACTGGGGATGACCTTGATTAACCCTTCTGCCTCTATTCCTAAAGAACTGGGATTACAGTACTTTTTATCTCTATGCCCAACCTTATTGTAACAATTTATAATATAGGAAGTGTTGTGTTGGTGACATCCATTGCTGGTTTAACAGTTCTTGGGTCCCAGATGGAGACATGGACATAGGGATTTTGTCAATAATAAGATGTACTGACAGTTTATTCCCTACATATGCAGTATTATGTCTGGGTAGAGATTTACATTTCAGGAAGATATCATAGCTGAACCACCAGATTAGGACCATATTAATATTAACCTAAACTGATTCATTTGTCTCTTCATTGAGACTCATGTAGCCTAGATCATGAGTTTAATATATAGCCAGGATTCAGAGATAGACTGATCTTTGAGGACGTCACAGACACACACACACACACACACACACACACACACACCTATGCAGGCATGTATGTGTATGTGTTTAGACAGATGGATAAATGGAGATAGATAGATGATAGGAGATATATAAACTCCCCACAGATTCTATTAAATACTAAGTACAATAAAGACATGAGCGTAAGGATCAGTTACTCATGATGAGGAGGCATCATGAAGCTTCTATATATGAAGGTGCAGTTGCTGTGTCTGAATTGGGCAACTAGGATGTACAGCAGTGTGGAGGTTTAATGAATTCCAAGCTCCTTAAATCCCTCTTGCCTAGTTACAATTAGTGCAAGAAGTTCTTTAAATGTGGCTCATGGGCTACCTACATCAGAAGCAATTTCACAGCACAGTAGATTCTGTGTCCCCAACATCCCGAATCAGAATTTTTACAGCAGAAATTTCAGAGTATACTGTCCCAGTGTACACAGGGCACCAATATACCAATCCTCCAGATTTCATGCTGAATACTGAAGCCAGGCAGCCTAGAGAGACTCAGTTATGTGGGCCTCAAAACTGACTTTGAATTTTGTCATTTGGGATGTATCAAGACATACAGATGTCTAGACTCCACATAGAAACACTAATTTGATTTATCTGATGTGGGGCTTAGATAGTAGCGTCTTTTATAAGTTTTGTTTGTTTATTTTGGTGCATCATCAAAGAGCCATTAACATAGAAGTGAAATCAACTCATCTTAACTGTGGATCTATGCCATGAAAAATACCATCCAAGACACTGTAGGTGCTATGCCGATTAAATTTATGGTAGTCTTTCTTGAAAGAAACTTAAAATAAGAAAAAAAATCTTTAGTGTGGAGATTAAACTTGGAGCACTGTATCCTTTCAAAGCTACATGTGGAAGGATTGAATGAGATTTCTGGCTTGTTCTCTAGTACACCGAGCTCCATAAGATCATAGAGAGGGGATCAGAGTGTTGTGGGGTCGAAAAGAAAGATTCAGAATATGAACTGGACTCCAGTTGAGGTCTAGCTTTGATATAGAACTTATTCTTGGGGCACGTGTTACCTGCCAGTTTTTGGTTATGCTCTTTGCGTTTTTGGTGATGAATTTTTTTTTTTGGTTTTATAAGACAGGGTTTCTCTGTATTGTTTTGGAGGCTGTCGGTCCAGCCCAGCCTCAAACTCACAGAGATCCACCTGTCTCTGCCTCCCAAGTGCTGGGATTAAAGGCGTGTGCCACCACTGCCTAGCCTTGGTGATGAATTTTTAAGAGCAATTGCTACAATATAATTTTGTGAGCTTGGAGAACTGAGTATTTCTAATTAGGTTGCTATAGCCTGTAGTCAAATTACCGCAAATGTCATCTCTCTGTTCTCTTTTTGATGTGAAAACGGAGGACAGTCAGCAATATACACAATTTAATCTTAATGCGGGCAGACTGGTCAGGATGGCAGAAGGGTCTGATTTTCATTAACCCAAATTCTACTTAGTCAAGCAGTTCCCTCATCACACAGCTTACTTCCAAAACGATGTCTCGGCTTTTCAAGCACGATGCTGCTTTAGCAATGAGCTGTCCATACAAATGTGAGTAATCGCCAGGATGCTTAGTGTGGTGCATTCTTGGCCCATTTGAGTGACCTCTGTTGGCAGGGTCCAAGGCTTCAGAGGTTCTATATTTTCAGGATCCTTGACAACAAAAGTAGTCAGCTTTCTAGTCATGTCATTGGCTTCTTTGGTGTTGTATTAAAGAGAGTATTAATGTGTGAATATTTCTAGTCTGTCCACTCAGTGACTGAGCTCTTCTTGTATTCACTCACACCCAAGTTTTCCCAATAATAGATCATATACAGTTCAAACCCCCCAGCCTAGAATAATGCATATTCAAATAGTACATAGCAAAACAAAATGAAAATGATGGAGGAAAACGGTGGTGATCTACATATATCCCTGGAATATTTCTTCTGTATAGGGCATCACACAGGCCTTAGTAATCTGTTGGTCTTGTTAATTGTTCATAGAAAGTACTGTGCTGGTCCTACAATTTACAGGTGAGGAACTCAAGTCAGTGGAAGTAAGGGACTGTCTGGCCAATAGGAATCTAGATAGGTGGGACTAGGAGTCCAGGAGGATTCTGGGAAGGAGAAACACAAGAGAGTTCGAGATGTAACGCCATGGGGTAGGAGCCCGGAACTATTCTCCGGTAAGAGACATACTTAGATTAAAAATTATGGGGTAATTACTTAAGTCAGAGCTAGCCAGTAAGAAACAAGCAAGGCCAACAGCTTCATAATTAATACAGCGTCTTGTGTGTTTATTTGGGGACTACAAAGCAGCAGAGCCCAGGCAACTGGCGGGAGATAAACCAAAGCAGCTAGCAAAGAAAAAGCTTCTCTTAACAGAATGGTGATCAGGAGTGGGATCATGAATTTCCACGCAAAATAACAAAAGCTTTAAAGGAATTTTAGAAACAGAAGAACAGAGAGAAGCACAGATTTTGGTAGCAACATTTTTCTCAGGTGTGCTCTGTTTTGCTAGCCACAAGCCGAGATTCACGCGGCTTGCTTACTGGAGTCTTCCTGACTCGGCATAAAAAAGAAAACAAAAACAAAAACAAAAACAACAAGGTTGTTTTAAGAGACTCTACTAACGATTAAAAGGTGTGTACGTACAACTGGAAGTGACAGCTTTTGCTGGATGTCAACATGGACTGAGGTGGTAAGCTGGAATCACGCTTACGCCCACCATCTTGAAACGGCAGTTTAAAACAGCCGCGGTTTTACAGATAAGACACGTGGCCAGAAAAACATAAAGATTTACAGTAAAGTCAGACTTGGATGAAGAAAATCTCTAAAGGTTTACAGTGTGTTTAAAAATATACGTGAGTTTGAGAGAGAAAATGAAACGGCAAAGTGGTAAATAAATACAAAAGCCGGCATTGTGGTGGCGCATGCTGGTAGGAATTGCTCCAGAGGCAGAGGCAGGCAGATTTCCAAAGAGAAACCCTGTCTCAGAGAAAAATAAATAAAAGTAAAATAAAGTAATAACAGATAAATAAATAAGCCACGTAAAGATGGAAAATACACAGAGAGTCTGGATACTGTACGCTATTGTGTTTTTCAGTTTTTTGATTGCTAAGGAAGGGACAGCTGCTGAAGTACACTTGATTATAAATGCTGCTGAAATAATCCAACTTCTATCTTTTGAAAATGCCTTGACTTCAAAATTTAAGTATAAGGATATGTTATTCGGAAAAGGAGTTTTAGTTTATGTTTCCACAGAAAATGAAAAGCTGAGGATTCCTTCCAGGCTTCTGTGGTTTGACAAACCAAGACCCCCGGAAACAGTGAACAAGATGTTCCAACAATTGAAACAGCTAAGATGATGCAGTCTTACAGACCCCGAAAATATGGACTTATACAGGTTTCTGAGTTTTGTCATGATCCCCATGGTATAAACAGCGCCCCCCTTCCAGCATGAAGCAGTTTGGAATGAGCGACATCCTAATTCCCATCTTGTTTATAAATCTTTGTTTTCATTTAAATGGGATTGTTTATAATTGGCTAGTGATCACAGCCAATCCTTTTTAATGGTAAAAAAGGGAATTATGGTATGGCTATGGTTTTCCATTTATTGATACAAATTCAAGGTCAATTTTGATACATGTATACTTCTCTTGATTAAGTATTGTGCGTATACTGATCTTTTAAAAAGTAATGCATAATTAAATACAGGCTATAGATAGTTACTTATAAGAGTCAGATCTTATTGTTAGGTAAGTTAGGTTTTTTAGATATATAGAGATGTATTTGAGATAGATATATAGTCTTCAAACCTTTCGAAGACCTTCAGAAAATGGCATTTAAAATGGTTTAGGGTTTGTCTTGACAGTGAGAAATGTCTGTTCCTGGCAGTACCAATTATGTCTGAGAGGAAGATGGGCATCGAAGAAACTCGTTATGGAGTTTGCTTTGAACATGGCAAGATTAGCCATTTGGGCAAGAAACTGCTCTTGCCTGTACTGCTTGTCTGTTGTTGTATATTCTGGACAAGCAGGACCCACAGGAAAGTGACTGCTGAACTCAGTCTTACAGGGTTCCTGCTTCATGGAAGAGTCTACCAGACTTTCTGCAGGACACAGAAAAGTGACTGACAGACTGCTGATGCAGATGGACAGTTTGAAATTTCCTGCTTGGCTGAGAAATCTTCTGCATACATTGTGGCCTATGGGCTGAAGATGGATGCCCCAATGTTACAGAGGAAATTCGGGTGACTGTCCAGGCAGTAAGATATCTCTGTCAATCCTAGTGTTTATATATTATCCTTCTGTAGTCTTTGATGGAGTTGAAGACAGATAGTTATAATTATAGTTTTCCTTAGTTATGATAAAAGATAAGCTACATATAGAACTTTAGACTCACAAGGATGGGATGGATGATATTTTCTTTAAATCTTGCTGAATGTTGATAGACAAAATATTGTAACTGTATTCTTACTTGATAACTGTTCTGTTATATATGATTTGACTGTGTTAAAGTTAAGACCTTTCTTTTTGTTTAAACAGAAAAGAGATGTTGGGGAAGTCTTATGCCAATAAAGCACTGTCTGGCCAATAGGAATCTAGATAGGTGGGACTAGGAGTCCAGGAGGATTCTGGGAAGGAGAAACACAAGAGAGTTCGAGATGTAACACCATGGGGTAGGAGCCCGGAACTATTCTCCAGTAAGAGACATACTTAGATTAACAATTATGGGGTAATTACTTAAGTCAGAGCTAGCCAGTAAGAAACAAGCAAGGCCAACAGCTTCATAATTAATATAGCCTCCTGTGTGTTTATTTGGGACTGATGCCGATCTAGAACCAGGTGGGCGGGAAGGCTCCTCTCAAAGAAAAAGCTTCTCTTAACAAGAGACTCTCTTGATATCCAAGCCAAATCATGAGGTGGCTTAATCTTTATCAGTTTGATTCCATAGCTATGTCTTTTATCATCCCATGAATCAACCTGATCTTCAACAACTAGTACCCTTTCACACATGGGATCTTGATCCTCAGATCAAATCAATGAACAACATAATTATATGTATCAATTCTGTTTCCACGTTTTCTCAAGAGGAAGCATGTTAAAGGGAGTTTTCCTTGGAATTGAAACATTCCCTTGTGGATAGAGGATGGGGTCTCTCAAAATATAGGAAATAAGTGGATCTGATAATACTCAGGAAATGAGCAAAGCTTAGAAAGCTCCCAAAATTTATAGTATTTACACAGCTTTTTCCTGAGATTACAAAATCAGTAAACACTGTTGGGATGATGGAGCTGGAGTTATGGTCGATGGTGAGCTACCTGATAATGAATTCTAGGAAGCAAATCTCAGTTCTCTGCAAGAGCAGCAAGTGCTCTTAACCACCGAGACACCACTATTGCCACCATAATGTGATCCTGTTCAAAAGATAATATTCCTCTATTTTGAAATTTTACATTGGATAACTAGACTTTCAGGAAAAATCCAAAGCCCCTTACAATGTCTATCTTACTTATATCTTACATTTTACTCCCTTTTCAAAAACCAACAGGATTGGGAATATTACATTAGTTCAATCTATTGGCAACCCACTTCATCCCCTCAGAGCACTTATACGTATATATCATTTATTAAGTGGTTTTATAACTGTTTCTATGAAAATTATTCTTGCAACTTGAGGCTGAGTACTCAAGGGCTGTGTCTAATTAATTGGTCACCTCTTCTACTTCTAGAATAATGCATGGCACAGGGTATTCAGTTTGGCAGAGGTTTGCTAGACACAGATGAATCGACAAATCAGGAAAACCTAAGTCATCATCTTCTTCCCCTTCTTTCCTGCTCCAGTTGCTTAGGAGAGTTTTCTCCACATCTGCTCATGGGATAATGAGTGATCATCTAAAGACTAGGAGAGCTGCAGAGATTCTGTCAGATCACCTATAATCCAAACTCATGTCAACTGGGCTTTATGCTAGGGAAAAAACTCTCCCTCAAAGCACTGACTTTTTAAGTAAAAAAAAATTGACTCTGCCCCAAGATTGTGAAAGGAGAGAATACGTTGCAAATCATTCCAAAATTGGTTTTTGCAACTGTAGTAGAGAGAGGATAAAAGCAAGGAAGTTGATAATGTTGATTCTTCAAAGGAAATGAAAATTTGGCTGTGAGTAGAGCCAGGAACAGTGAATAATTTCCTACAGTCTTTAATCTCAGTCACTTTGGGACAGGGGAGGACTCTTAAAGTCCTTGGGGGGTTCTGATATCAGAATTACAGCAACCACTTACTGAATACCAAGCTGTGCAAGGCACTACATGAACTTTTAAGAATAAAGAGCCAATCAAGATGTGCACCTTGATCCTGGAACGTATGTGGGAGGGGAGTCGAGGCACACAATAGATCATTATAAGTCAATCTGAAGTTTCAGATATTTGAGAACAAACACAATACTATAGGTTTTAGAACAAAGTGCACATCGGGTATTAAAGACTTCTTTGGGGCCCTGAGAGGGCTTTGCAGAAGTGACATTTGACTGAGATGGGACAGTATGAGTAATGCTTTTCTGAATTGCCTTGGAGAAAATACCACTCCAGATTGAAGCAGGGGAATGTGTGAAGGTCTCATGAAGTCAAACAAGATGGTCTAGTAATGATACAGGGTGATAATGGCCTGGAGACAGTACTGTACATGCCTTGTGGAGAAAGCTGGGAAGAGTCATTAGTATTCCTATGGTGGGAACAGGGAGCTCAGGAAGGATGTGAAAGAGGACATTCACCTGGGGATTCTAATGTCATGTGTTCAGGCAGCATCTGAAGGCTTCAAGCTTGGGCAACTTTTGATATTCAGAATTAAAGTATATTCTACATTTGTATTTTGTAACAATGTTAAACTAAGAATATTCCAGTGAATTATAGGGTCTCTTAAAGTATAGTGCATCAGTTTCAAGGCAAATGTTCTAACTGCATCTTGGAAGGGAGACCACATTGATGTAAAGTACCCCTAGTCTCCAGTGACTTCTGAGGCTAAAGGCAGCATTGGTTTTGTCCTTATAGAAAACAAATATAAACTCCATTTGGAAGGGGTGTGCTGGTCTGCAGAAAAATGGCTTCTCACTGCTTCTGAAGATGTATTTCCTTTTACTTTGTGTAGGAATGACATTGTGTTTCTGATAATCTAATGATTCTGCAAATGGATCTACCACTCCTGAAAGGGACATTGAGTCAAGAATGTAGAAAGTCAAATGTGTAGGACTTTACAATTTAGGTTCACCAGGAATTCTGTGTGTAAATAGATGTCATTAACGTTTCAGCTATTTGTTCCATGAAGGAAAACACCTTCCAAAGTCACTGAATCCATACCCATTCTCCTGAACATGATCTGCAATAAGTCATTTGCACACTCAATTCCTCTCTTTACATCTCTCTAGGAAGAAAATATATGTAACTATTACTTGTATCTATAATTTTCTGTATCTCTTATACTTTATACCAGACATCTGCTTTAGATTTCTGATACCTTGTTTGTCCTTAGAATCTGTGGGATATTTTGCTATCTAAAATATTTTCACATGAAATGCATCAGAGCATCCTAAAGTGATAGATAATTCTCTGTGATGCAGATAAAAGAGAGTCTCCATAGCTCATAAACAATCCCTCTTAGTTGGGAACTCAGTCTTATAAATGCCCCAAATTAGAATTTTCTCAGCAAGGATTTTAATTTCTTGAAGGTACCATGTTTTACAAAAGTGTGTGACACCATTATTGACATTGTTTGGGTACCTAAAAAAATTCTAATTTTTCAGCTGATAGTCCTTCAATATTTGCCTAATTTTCTAATCATGAAAAATTTTAAGAATTTCATAGATTTATATTTCTTCACCAGTCTTTCAGAGGTCATACTGCTCCATCAAATCATTGCAACTCCATGTTCTACACAAAGCAACTCTTTACTTATGTTGACCTGAAGCTGTGGTGTTTTATGAAAATATTGTGTCTCAACTATTCAGTATCATATGATTCTTACACTAATTGAACTGTGCACTTACATAATCTTATAGATATTTACCAGAGTCCTTGACCATGGCACTTAAATCCATTTCTATTCTGTGCCTTTAATCATGTGTAGAGGCTTCCTTGGGTCATCTTTTTAAAATGTATCTCCTGTGATTGCAACTTCCTTTATACCTGGAAAATTATTGTATCCCCCCCTAGCACAGAATACAGCTCCAGTAAGATGCTTTAATTGCTAGAGTGAATGAGTAGATACATCAGGTTCAATGGCCTTTGATAAATCTTACTGCTACTGTAACACATCTGCACTGTGGAAGTCAACTAGAGACAGCTCACAATTTTATCAAGTCTTTCAATTTCGACACTCCATGTTCATTCTTAGCTCTAAAAGTGATTTATATATCTCAGTGTTATGACAAGTAGCACATTCCGATGGAGAGATTCATCCATATAGGTCATTTTATATGTCTCTTCTTCATGTGACAGGCAGATATAATCATCTCCTTCAAGGGGAAGGAAAGGCAGATTTTTTGAACATTAAGAGTTTTTACTCAAGTACATGTAAATTGCTACAGATTAAACCTCTATCCTCAGTGACTTCAGGGCAAGGCACAGTTCTGGGACAGTCCTTGGGGTGTTCCTGTGATCAGTGTTCTTTTACTTTGACAGATACTATAAAATACCTTTTGAGAGTCATGTATGTAGCTATAAAGAAAGAACTAATCTCAGTACAAGGAAACAGACATGAACAGTAAGAAGTACTTTCCTGGAAGAAGGATAAAAGCTAAGGATATTGCTATCTTCTCTCTCTCCCCCTTTCTATAAATAAGACAAGTCTTATCACCAACAAAGAAAAGCAATTTACTTTAGGTTTTCGGATGGACATAGTTTTGCTGAGACGACAATTTGGTCAGAATTGACTGCTTTTCCAGGTGGTGGAAAGATTCAAGGCTTTCACAAACATCACCTCATTTTCACCCATTGTTCTTGCTGAGTGCGCATCTCAGTTTCAGAATGGAGTCATATCACATCAGGGGCCAATCAAACATCTTCACTTTAACTAAGTGCATATCACACATCATTTCAAATATCACACTCTAGGATTCTGAGAGTTGAGTCTCGAGGTATTTGTCTGCAGGGAAACCATTGAACTTATGTGTATAGTACTTACAAGCATTCAAGTAATCCTAGAATTCAGTCAGACTTTCTCTATAATTTTGTTAATGACAAAAATATTAAAACAGCGGCAGTCATATTAGTTACTCTTCTTACTGCTGTGACAAAATCTCTAGCAAGAAGCGGTCTAAGGTAGGAAATATCAATGTCGAATGACAGCTTAAAGAGCTTTCATGGCAGTGTAAGGCAGCTGATCATATACATACACAATCAGGAAGCAGAGAGATATAAATGGTGGGTTCAGCTCATTTTCCTCTTGTATTCAGTCTGAGACTCCAGCCTATGGGACTGATCAAGACTGATCTTTCCCTTTAGGTTAACCCAAGCTCATTAATCCCTCACAGTCACGTGCTGAAGCTAAGCCACTCACAGTTGTGTCCAGAGTCTTGTCTGTCTTCTAGGTGATTCTAGAGCCTGTCAAGTTGGCAATTATTAGCCACCATCATGGTGAAATGGCAAAAGTAAGTTTGAAACTGGTTCATTTAACATTCAAAGAAAAGGAAGTGTGCAGCATTGTGAAAACAATTTCCAGAACTCAAGCAGTGACTGTTTCCTGTTCCTTCACCATTTGCACATAAATGTACCATGTTGAGGGGCATTTTCATATAAATGCACCTAGTTGTTGTCAATTCAGCTAGTGTCAGTGTAGCAAACAGCCTTTGGAAAGGAAATAGCAATTGTAAAACCTATATCAGTAAGAGCCACTTCCTATGAAAATGGATTTTGTCTGATATTTGTTCATCCTATCTGAATCTTATCATTGTCATAAAAACCATTATCACCAAAGTCTTGCATTATAATATTGTACACGGAAGAACTGTGTCAGTTAAGCAAGTAGGTTGATAACTTTAAATACAGTGTGTCTCTGAGATCAGATATTGTCATATTAAATGTTTCATATAACATACACATATATACCTGCATATTTTTATATGAGTATAGTTACCATTAATGAAACTAAATTAAACCAAAATCCCAAGGAAACTAACCCCACTAGATAAAAGCAGACATCAAAGTTAATGGAAAAAGGAAAGTGACTGAAATCAAGAATGAAGAAATTGGTTTGATTTATGAAGACTGTTTTAATATGTTTATTAAAATTAATTATTATGGACAATTTCAAAAACCCACTATCAGATTTCAAAAGAACATTAAGTTCTTGCTTCTTTGTCTAAGATAATGGCTTTAGCATTGCCTTTTGAACCACAAAATCACTCTTCATTAAACCAACCAATATACATTAAGAATATTGTGATCAGATTTAAGGAACTAAGAGGATATGGCATAGGAGAGCAGAAAGCACAGAGAGGAGACTGAAGATGAATGTTTGCACACCACTTATGGCTGTAACACTCAGCAAGTTTCTAACTGTGGCTCAGTCAGAAACTGGAAGCAGTAGGAAGGGCTTGTCGTTTCTGAGGTTTAAAATGAACAAAAGGCTATGCAACCTTAGAATAAAGGATAAGAAAGATAAACTAATTATCTTTTTCACCTTTTTTTTCTTTAAAAAATGATCAACTGGAAATATAAAAGAGTAAGTGCTTTATGGAGGAACATTAAAGCCCACTTATCCAAGGAAATGTCACATAAGGATGTTAAAGACTTTTAATAAAATGCTGCAGTAAATTTAAAAGCAGGCTTTGTTAAGTAGAAAAATGTTAAGCAGTGAAAACCAGATAGCAGTACAATGAGTGCCCAAGAGCCTGTATCAAACTTGAGTTATTATCAGTTAATTTCTCATCTTTCTGTCTCTTTTTGGGCTCTTTCACTGTCCCAATTATGTTAATGACAATTCTTGACAATCTTACAATGCCTATAAACATGTACAATAATGACCGTTAGTATCTCACGATGGTCATATTTCTAGAAAATTTCAAAAATTGATATGCAACAATGAGATACTGCTTTGTATATAGACTGGAATGATTATAATCAAAATGACAAAATAATGAGTGTTGGCAATGATCTGGAGAAATTGTATCCTTATATTGGTGAAAATGTAAAATTGTGCAGCCAATCGGATACAGCAGTGAACCTCCTTGAAGTGTCCTATGCAGCTACCATATAATCTCATAGTGCAATGTACGTAATCTGCTCATATACACACACCCACTGAAGCACACAGAGACACAAACAAGAAAAATGTCCACCACCTGAAAACATGGATCAGAAACATTATATGACCATAAAATCGAATGTTATTCAGGAAAGCAAATGAATGAAGAGTTGCTGTGTAGTATGACATGATGAACTTCACGATACTCGAATAAGGAAAGACAAGTCTAAAAAGCAACAGATGGAAAAGTCACTACTGTGAAATGTCCTGATTGCCAGAGAATGGGGTAAAGAGGTCATGAGAGGAAGGAAAGACTCTCCAAGGCCCGGCTGCCGTTTTTGTTTTCTTTTCCTTTCATTTGAGAGTGAATATGTTCAACACTTCATTATGGCCATGGTTGTTATTACCATGGAAATATTGAAATCCACCATCTTTCAGAGTTTAGATAGGTAAATTTCATGGTATACAACACCATTGAGCTGCAGTCTTTACATGTATGGATGTGTTCATTTGGGACTGTATCTCAACAATACTGTTGTTTTAATGGATGCCTAGAAAGGAAGACTCAGCAATGAAATAGAAACATGCCGTGCTTTCTGTTCCAAAAGGTGGAGGAAGTGGCGAGGACCCCAAAGTTGATTATTATTTATTTAGACTGAGTTAAATATACATTTTAAAAGGTGAAAGAGTAAGATGAATTTTGCTAACAGTCCTTCTCTTTGTCTTTGGAAATGGTTGCCAATTTAGGTAAATCCACACAGGTTTACCTGGTGAACTTCTCACCTTTAGCGTTCTGATGGAAAAAAGAATTCCAGACAGCTTTGTTGAAATAATCACCAGTCATCCTATCCGGTTGCATCACTTATTTATCTTCCCAATAATGACTCTGATCTCAGCCACATCGCCACATCCTCAGGGAATGTGGAACCATTCATAGCCATGTTGTCTGCTTAGGACAATTGCTGTTGAGTGTGACTCGGTTAACTGACATAAAATAAATCTTGAAAATTAGGATTTGGCATTGTATCCATTCATGTTTGCAGCGGCTTGCAAGGCAGATCGTTCCGTGGAAACCAAATCTGAATTTTCACCCCTAGAGAAGAGTTGCTGTGGTTCCAATTGGCTTATTGCAGCCTTTGTCTGGACTTCATCCCTCTCCCGGCTGTCAATGAATCAGTTCTGGCAACTGTGCTATGGGGTTCATTTATGAAACATAATAAACGCTGTTATGCTCATAGCTGGATCCTTGCATATATTAATCTAAGAGGGTTTAGGAAGAACACTTGTTTGTATTTTTATAGGGCAAGCAGAGTCTCCATAGCAGGGTACCCCTTCTGGTTAGAATCTCCACATTTGACCCTCTTTAACATTACAATCTAAATGATATATTTGCCCCTGGTTTTTCCAGAGCTAGGACAAGAGGTAACTCCCATCTCTCTCTTAAAAGAGATGCTGAAAGCCCTTCACGTGCCTGCTTCTGACTTCAGAGTTAGGATTAAATCACCTGAGACCCTCACCACTCTGCTTCAGACTTTCACAACCTTCTTCGAACCACATGACCTTTGTCTCCAGCCCTGTTATGGGAAGGACTCTAGAGTCCTATCCTACTGTCTTGTTTCAACGAAGCAGACATTTCTGATCCACTCCAGAGAACTTGATGCGCATATTTTGGCATTACTGTCCTTGAGTATGTCAGGCTAAGCTATGTCCTGTCCAAAGGGGGAAAAAAGATTTTAGACACCTGTGGGGACACCAGACCTTGAGCAGAGACCCACTTCCCCATCAGCCTGGGAGTAGGCAGCTGTAAGACAATGTTTACTAAAAACATGTTTACTAAAAACAATACAATGCCGGGGCAATAAGTTCCTGGAAAGGGCTTGCCCACTGGAACCGCCCTGACCTCGACCTTATCCAAAGACTAACCACCTCTTCTGACATACCCGGATCAGTTTTTGGTGTCAGAGCAGAACCAGCCAGGGGGGAGGAGAGAGCAGAAGCTTTTCTGGAGGGAAGCCTTTCTTGGGAAGTTTTCTTGAGCCTTTTTGGGGCCTGCTTAAAGTTTTCTTTATATCATTGAACGAGTCTCTGCGTTGTCAATCCCCGCCACCCTCCACACCTTCTCGGACACAGGCTGCTTAGCAGACACAGCAAACACCAACTCTCAATTTTTTAAAAAATCTTGGCTTGACAAGCTTTCCATGTGAACTGACAGTTTTGCTTCATAATTAGAAAAACAAAATAGATCTCTTTTTAAGCTCTTTTTCTCCAACTTGCCCTTAGACATGAATACAAGTCAGTGCCTGTAATTATATGGACTTATATTTTCTAGAAACTGTGGCTGCAGAAGACATACACTGATTTAAACTGAGTCTGCATCTGAAGTGGCTGCCTGTTTCTCTGCAGGCTTTTATTTCACCCATAAACACTTAGTAGAAGTTGGTGGTCTGAGGCCTTTGCTAGAGGGAATGGTTCTCATTCCTATTGACTGATAACCCAAGTGGCCCTGAATAAAAACAGAAAAGGCTATGAGAAATTTATTTTTCTAACCCAGGTTTGTGGTTGTATATTACCTAGAATGGCCTGGAGTCACTTGGAGTATTCTGCTGTGCTTTGGTTTGATGTGTGCAACATGGTATGATTGTTTCTCTTCTGCCCCATTGATCTCTTGGAAGGTATGTCATGCAAGGAAATATGCACCTGTGAATCTAGCAGCTTTGTTCACAAAGCATCCTGGAAAAGACAGCGTCAGAATGTCAGAATGGAGCCATGGAGATGGACTGGTTCTAGGTGGAACTGAGGAGGTGTGACTCTCTGTCTCTGATTCCCAAAAGAACACTGTGGCTAAGTCTCTTCTGAGTGTAAATTGGTTTCTAGAAAGTCACACCAAGTTCAAGGTGCACAGGGTGAGCAGTATCCAGGAAGCAAGGTTATGGATGACAATGTATGCTGAGTGTCTGTTGGCTTTCTAGTTAGTCTGGATCTTTGATTCCTCAAACTAGCCAGCATCTGAGAGAGGTGTGTGTATTAGTGGGAGAGAGGGAATTACTCATGTAAGTGTGTGTTTGTGCTAGTGTGTGTGTGAGAGAAATGAAGGAGAAGACAGAGTGGGGAAAGAGAGGCAGAAACAGAGTGAGAGAGATACAGACAGATTGGAGGTAGGAGCAGAGGGACAAAGATAAAAGACAAACAGACATAAAGAGACAGAGAGACAAAGAAAGACATAGAGGGAGAAACAGACAGTGACACAGAGAGAGGCAGAGACACAAAGATACAGACAGCTAGATAGATAGGAGGTGGGAGAAAAGAGAAGAGAGAGTCAGAGAGACAGACACAGAGAGACAAAGACAGACAGAGAGCAAGACAGAGACCAAGCAAGACAGAGACAGAGACAGATGGAGACACACAGAGAAAGGGAGAAAGAGACGGGAGGTGGGAGGAGGAGAGAGGAGGAAACAAGGTTGGACAGACAAGCATGCAGAAGATGCTAGCTGTGTGGAACAGAGACTAGCGAAGATGAAGCAGTGTGTTCAGTCCATACAGGATAGAAATTATATAATGAGATTCTAGCATGGAGCCAGTAGCACTGAAACAAACCCCAGGTCCTGGTGATAGGTTTGGGCTGTCTGAACAATAGTCAGGTTCAGTTCAGTCTTCTTAAGGAACATAACAAAGCCAAGCCTAGTGACTGAACATCTTTAGGACCACTGTGATGACAAGCAGAAGACTATAGTAGTGGACTATCTGCCTTCATAGAGAAATAAACAACATTCCCAGGAGGGTATTTTCAACACTTAACTATTGGCCTTTCAGTGTCTTTCTAAGTTAATTTGGGCCTCACTAGTCAATAAAAATTGGATTCTTGGTTTTGTCCTACAAATTTTGATAACTGTGTGAAAAAGCAGATCTTAAAAAGAAACCAGACAAATGCAAAATAGAACATTTATTCTATTGAGTAGAGCTCTGGGCACAAGCTACCTTTAGAGATTTAATGATGAGCATATGCCATCAAGGTAAAACTCTCAAAGGAAAATCTATTCTTACCTGGATGTGTTAATGCTGGGGATAAAAGGTAAATGTAAAGTATGTGCCTGTGTCAATCATTTGAGAACTTCTCACCCCAAGCATATGCTAATGTATTCACATGCCTCATAGGGTCTCTAATATAACAACAGGGAAGGTGGAATGTGAAGCATTCAGGGCAAGAGCAAAAATCTTTGGTTCCTGTTACACTTGAATTGCTTTCTTTCTAAGGTTGCCCTTGGCTTTTGGTCCTTCTGGTATCTCATCACCAGAAGTATGTGTCTCAGGCTGGAGAGCTGGTGTGGTATGATAGACTCTGTCTTTAGTTCTTTGCTAACAAAAACTCCAAAGAATTCTGGAAGGCCAGGTATAGGTGCTGGGCAGGATTAGAATACAGAAATCTGGAAATAAAGGAAGCTAACATTGAGCTAGACTCAGGGGATGTCTCCTGGACACAATACCAGAGCATCAGTTTATGAGACTGAGTGTGAGAGGCAGTGAGTATAGTAACAGCTCTGGCAAGGATGAGAAGGGGGACATAGCAACTGGGCAGTCTTTTAGGTCATACGTTCAGACACAGGAGGAAAGGTCAGTGTGGAAGATGAGGTCACAGTGAGAGGCAGCAGGTTGGTTTGGGGAGGGGCAGGGAAACCAGGGAGGTCTGTGGTTGTAGAGTTAGCCAGTCTGCACATTTCTCATAAAGAGCAGAGCCTTCTATCTGCACAGAGTGATGCAGGTCAGAGAGTTCACAGAAGACAATGCAATCCTGGGGTAATAGTGCGGCTTATGGCAGCTACACTAAGGAGCTCCTTTGCACTGATACTCCAGCCACCTTCAATGAAGTCTGTGTTTCTGTTGACTTCACACCACCTGTGCTCTTGTGGGTCTGAGGTCTCCTAGGTGTCAGGATAACTGGCGTCTACCTGGGCAGGTTCACATTGGGTTGTAGGTTGCTAAGACTCACAGTTGGAATAAAGGTCAATGCTTCTTCCTAGGGAGATCTCATTAGTGGACCTTTGTATTCAGTATAAATATGGTATTGAAGAGTTCACCTGGGGAAAGTGGTTCTTCAAATTTGTGACACATAGCTGAAACTGATGGAACAGGCCCATATTCCAAGTTATTTGGGAATCTGAGGCTTCCAAATACCTTGAAAAAAATTCAACTGTTTTCTAGGCTCCAGAGCAAGTTCAAGACCAGCCTCAATGACTTCCTGATACCCATTCCCTCAAAAGTAAATGTAATATAAGAACTAGTGACACAGATCAATGAACTAGTACTTTATATCTTGTATGATGCCCTAGTTCAACTTTCATTGTAGCACACACAAGAATAATACCTAAATGAATATTTATTCCTGAAATAAATCTTGTAACTTTTATCAACCCAATGGGTACCATTGAGGGTTTCATCATGAACTAATACAGTCTCTTTCTTCTTCACATCCATCCCTATCTATCTATCTATCTATCTATCTATCTATCTATCTATCTTCTATCTACAAACACAAAATCCAGTCCATTAATGAGGCAGGGAAGTATATGTGTGTGTGTTATGTACATAAATACATGAACATATATCTATATACTTATGTATGTACATGTGTAGTTCATTTCTGAGTAAAGTATAAACACCCCAAGTCTCTCAGAAGTATTGCTTCTGAGTTAGTGTGGCAAAGGGTCTTGCTTTTCTGGAATTTACTATATAACCCAGGATAACTCAGCATTCTGGGTTCTATGATTGTAGGCATGTGCCATCATGCTCCCCTATGAGAATCCCTCCTCCCTCTGATTTATTTTGGTTTACCACCTCAAGAATGCTCCTGTTATTGGTGGTCCTGGAGCCTCACCCCCAAACTAGATGGGTTCAATTTAATCTCTGCTTACAGAGAAGCTACCTAGGAAGGGGAACCATCTCTTTATATGTACACTAATGGTTTTTTAAAAAGTGGTGCTTGAATTTTTAGAGTATTTTAAAATTATTTAAGCCATATTTCCTTAGAAAATTATGTTGTCAAGACTGGAATTGAGAAGTCTTTTCAAAGGTGGATAACAAATCATTATTTGTCATATAAATCTTAATAAATCATGCCATACATGTTGAAGAACTTTCAAATAAATTCAACGAATTTCAGCTTCAATGATTATAAAGTTTGACTTGGCAATTATATGAAATCAATTATACAACACATACCTAAATTTAGCTTTATCAGCTTCCAGCAGATAAAGAAATAGGGTTTGTTGACTGTCAGTAAACTGCCCAGAAAGTGTCGATATTTCACATGGAGGCAATTTCTTAGGAAACTCAGTGTTCACCATTTAAATCTACAAGGTCTTTTGCATACACTACTTTGAAAGTCTGAACATCTCACTGGGATTTTACTACCACCAAATATAATAGGTATTATGTGAAATTGTATTGGGTATATATATAAATATATAGTCACCATAGATCAGGCACCAGTGGTATACCAAAGAGATGATTCCAACCAGATCTAGATTGTGAATCAATTAACTTATTTATAATTACTAGCAGTGTGAGTGAAGAGGTACTTAACAAATAGAGGATAGAGATTATTTATAGGAGCATGTACAATTTACAAAGAGTTACATCACTGAAGAAAATGTTTCTTTTTTCCTAGCAACATTTAACAGCTTTTATGCCCTCAGTGAGTGGTAAGACCTTGTAAACCCATTTTCCAGCTACTGTCAACTATACCTATACCCTGAATGGGGGACAAGGCTCACAAGAACACATACCTCTCCTCTATAATAGAATATCAGTGTCCAACACTTTAGTGGGTCTAATGCTGAAAATCATTAGCTACTGAGTACGCAAGAGCAAAGCCATGACCTGTCAACAGAATTTCACAGTAGGTAATAGAGGGATCTGAAACTCAATCCAAACAAAGCAAGGACTACTGGTTGTTTAAGGAGGGCTCCTCATAGCACTGCAAGCCACAGAATTAAACAATCTCATCCCTCCTGATGTGGCTTGAGGCAATGCTTACCTGGACCTGAAATATTACCACCATCTTTCTGTTATATGTACTGATTTAAAAAAATATTCTCGCTTCTTCTGAAATTGCATTTTGGTATGCTTATTCATTGTTCAAAAGGAAAATGTGCTTATTTCTAAGTTAGTGGGTTATTTTTTAATATAGACATTAGAGAATATCTTGATTAGGGACAAAAATACTTTGTGACTCTAAGTGCTCAAAGATGGAGTCCATTGCTTCTACGACTTCTGTGTGAACTTCACAGTCAATAGCTTTCTAGGTCTTGAGTTCTCCTTACAGGTGAACCTTAAACAGCCAGTAAGCCTCTGTTGCTGAAGAGGCTCAATCAGGACTATTGCATGAAAAGGGTTTGATATGTTTTCAGTCATTCAACCATGTCTACTGAGTGCACTTGTTCCCTCATATCCCCCAACCCTCAGCATCTAATGTAGCACAAAGAATAAAACTAAACCCCACTAACCACTATATCTCCAAGGATGTATAGGCACATCAATATTGATCCTTCATTAAAGAGAAGCTCACTGGGGAGATTGTTGCAGACATCCAGACCATTACTACCCAAAATACTCCAGCAAGGTCCTCCTAAGAATAAAGGCATCTCCCTTCCAACCACAAGTCTATCATTAGTCCCATAACTTCATTGTGTTACTTAACAAACAGATCATATTTCAATATCCTAGTTTGTTTCAAAGTTGTTTTCAAGGTAATTTTTCTGTTTGTTAATTTTTTCCAATCGAGAATCCAGTCTTTTTATTCTTACACTGTAGAATAAAATCCCATATTTTAAATCTGTTTTTCTTATTTTTTTTCCAGTCTAGGTAGGTGGTATCCTGGCATGTCTCAAAATATGAATGCACCTGTTTCCTCTTGAATATATTCATATTATTAAATACTTGGAAGTTTCCTCTATAACCTTTCCTTCAGTACTGTGTCACTTACATAATATCCCTTCTTGATGCCCCTTACTCTTAACATGAATTCATCCTGTCAGCATCTGAGATTTTAAACCTGTGCTTTATGCCATTGTCGATAACAGTTCTTATTGCATTGGCTATGTGGCAGAGAGTGCTTTGTAGATACTTCTTCCATCCTCATACCACACAATGCTTGTATAAGGTTTGTTTCTATTTTTTATTTATGTGTGTGTGTGTGTGTGTGTGTGTGTATGTGTGTTTGTGTTCCTGTCTATGTGAACAATTCATGTATTTCCAACAGAGGCCACAAAAAGGCATCAGATTCCCTGGAGCTAGACTTATAGGAGGTGGCAAGTCACCCATTGCATACTGAAAATTGGACTCTGGTCCTCTATAAATACCATCTCCCATCCAATGCTATGAGTAACTGTGAATTCAAAGTTCTGGGTGCCTTTTGGGCTTGTCAAAGTGATAGTTTTAATAATAATATGAACATCAACATTCTACAACTATGAGGTGACCATGGGAGGAAACATTTGCTTCATACCATGCTTGAGCTATAAAGAATGCTGCTTATGTGTGCCTGGATCCTATGGGCATCACATTTATTCTACACAAGTCTCACACACCTTCCAATGCCGGCCAAAATATCCAACTGAGATATTTTCTTAGTATATAAAAATATGTATTGCATATGTGTGTGATGGGGGAAGGACATTTGTATGCCCGAGAGGTCATGGAACAACCTCTGTATTCAATTTCCTTCTTCCATATTGATTTGGGTTCCAGGGATTGAACTCGGGTCATCAGGCTTATTTAACAAGTTTTTTTGTTTTTGTTTGTGTTTTTTTTAACCACACTGAGGCATTTTCTTTAGACATCAGATTTGTATATTGTCCTCTTTGATTAAAGAAGGAAAAAAACCTTAATTGTAGTATACCAGGGCTGAATTCTGAGAATTCAGAGTTCCTACATCTGTTACTGTGATGCGGTGTCAGTCATTAAAGCTAACTATGAATGAGAGAAAAGTTTGTACACAATAAAACTTGGGAAATGATACAAAACAGGACATTTTTCTTTCATTTCTATGATAGCTATTGCTGACCTCTAGCATCGTGACAAAAAATCCCAACTAACATCTCTCCTGATGCAGCCCAACAAGAGGGCCCTATAGGGGATGTAGTTTCAGGCAGAAGCCAGCGGCATTCAAGACACAATGCATGTCTGAGGAACCCCTGGCAGAGATGGTGACCTTCAGTGTGTGGGTTGGGGACACTTGCAGCTAACTCTGGGGAAACCATTTGGGGATGCAATTAGACTGTTTCCAAGACAATCAGCAGGTGATTAGGTCCAGAGTGAGGCTCCCTCAGAACTGAAAGCTTTGTGGACTCCTGTGGTGCTATTTGGTTTTGAATGGTCAGCGCCAAGGAGGAGAACATGCATAGTTAAGGTCAACATGGACTCTGGGCATGCAAGGGGACCCTCAAACACAGGATAGACATGGGGAATCCTGGATCAAGGCTTATCATCTCTGGAGGATATTCTGTGAATGAGTTGAGGTTATGTTTCATTAAAATCTGCCATCACCCACCTCATAGCATCTGGAAATCTCTAGGGAACTGCGGCTTCTGCCTTTGCTTTGACTTGAAGGTGTATTAGAACTTCCTGAATTGCATTTGCATGATATCACAGGTGGTTTCAGAACCAAAGAAGGCAGAGGGTACCAAGGGAAAAGTAAGTTTTACCTTAGCATATTTATTCATGTAGTCCCTAAACTGGAACATGCTTCTTGATCTCCTGGGTAGGAGGCAATGATACCACAGCTCACTTAGAGCCAGACTCCTGCTTTCTAATTTGGTAGGTCTGGGGTGGAGTCAATAGTTTGTATTATTTTGTCTCTTAATTTCCCATGATGCTGATGGGAGAATTGACCACTCCAGAAGATCTACTGCATTAGTGTAATCAGATGGAGGGCAAGGTGGCTGATGGGTGTTTTCACAGCCATTTTAACTTAATTGATCAACAGGTCAACAGGAAATGAAGTTTTATCTTTTGTGGTTTATTCTGTGTACACTGAACTGGATATCATTCTGAAGGAAACTTTTTAGTACATAGAAGAAAATGTCTCCATCTTCACAGGTAGTATTGCTAAAAATTAGCCCCAAAAGAAACGGAACATTCACTGCAGTGAACTTGCCTTCAAGGATAACCAGGTGCAGTCAATACCACAAGTCTTTCATAATTATCAAGCATCAGGCAAGAATCCTTCTACTTCCTGACATTCTGAAGTCATGGCTTCATCAACATGGTATTATCTTTATTTGGAGTCATTTGCATTGTAATAGCTTCAAACTTTCAAATAGCTTGAGATTTTGATAACATCATTCAACCAAATTCCATCAAGAAAGCTGAAGAATCTTTTTAAGACTGAGAAAGGCACTTTTCCCTCTCTTTCTTTTCTGAGCAATTGTCTTGTAGTTCAGTTTCCGCAGCTAGGCACTGCTAGATCCTTGTCTGAGAGCTAGAATAACATGCAAATCTCCTGTTGTACTTACATGTACCTTCATCCTTTCTGTCAGAAATAAAGATCCATAAATCATCCATGGCCTTGTGTTTGAACTTTGTCTAGGACCTGCTCAGGCTTGACTAACTGATGGAATCATCCTTCTCAATGACCTTGGGAACTTGAAACCAGAGTTTTCAGTCTTTTAATATTTAGAATATAAAGACTGGTGACATAATGAAGAGGAAAAGAAATGGGGATTTTCATTTTTATCATTTTCGTCTTCATGTCTATTTTTTAGCAAGCTAAGATTTTGTTGATACTCAAAATGTGCCTGAAGCAGTCAGATGATTCATATACATTTCTTCATATAATTGCACAAGAATATGTTAAGTGAAATTTGCCTACAAATTTTCAGAACTAGTAGGTTTTTCCACAACCTAGAGAATTCCTAATACTTCATGCCACATAATATATAGCATTTTCAGTATGTCCTTAGATTACATGGAAAACACAAACAGCAAACATGCTAAATATACTCTCTTGGGTACAATGAGTCTGAGTACAGAAGAAGGCAACATATTTCAACACTTTTCATAAGAAAATTGATTTGCATTTTAATATCTCAAAAATTGAGATCTCACAATGAAGGCAATGTTAAAATTATAAGTATCCGTTTGACCATTGTTAAAACTATCATTGCTTGCTTGAGTATGGATATTCACAGTGTTAGATTTAGTGGTGATTTGAATGAGCATTGCCCCATAGAATCATATATTTGAATACTTGGTTGCCAGTTGGTAGAAATGTTTGAGAAGAACTAGGAGGCATGGTTTTGTTGGAGGAAGTGTGTCATGGGAGTGGGTTTTGTGGCTTCAGAAACCTTATGCTGTCTCCAGTGCAATTTTTGTCTCCTTGCTCTGTGAGAATTGAGCTCAGATATTTCTGCTGCTAAGCCTTTCTTCACTATTATGGACTCTAATCCCTGAAACCATAAGTCCAGTTAAATATTTCTTTTATAAGTTACTTAGTCATGGTGCTTTATCACAGCAATAGAAAGGTAACTAGACAGCCCTTTTAATTCTAAACAAATGTGAAGAATTCTTCCTCTCTATAAGAACAAGACTTAGAGGACAAGAAACTATGCTACCACATTCATATTTAGTTCTTGAATTTTGCTTGTGAATCATTAAGTATCCCATTAACAGCCATTCAGCTTGTATACAACTATGGCAATAAAATAAGAATTTTCCCTACAGTTTAATTGACAGGTATTTTCCTATATTTCATCAAATGCTACTATCATTTATATTGGAGACTATCTTTGTTTCCACAGAATAAGACAACAGTTCAAAGCACCTTTATGTATTAGATAGTCAAGAGAATGGACAGTTGATGGGATACCACAAAACTCATGAGGGTTTTGTGTAGGAAGGGATCAGTTTTTTAGAGTTCTTAAAACATTGGAAATTTTCCTTCCTAAACAATAAAGGGTAGGTGAGAACACTGCTTTATATTTCTGATCAAAACTTATCATTTCAGGAAGTTCCAAAAGGGTTACATGTGTTTTACCCATTTTTCTAGACTATACTAATCTCTGAGATAATTAACTTACATGGGAGGAACATGCATTTTGTTGTGATTTTCTACTTTTCTGATTAATTATAGTTATTGACACATATCAACTGTATAAATCATCTTGACTTACTGTTTACTTTTCTTACAATTTTGGAGGTCTTCATGACTGCTTGCTGGTCCATTGCTTGTAGGCCTGTGAGGAGGCAGCCCATCATAAAGGGCAGAGCAGCACTACCTACTTCATGACCTGGGCTAGAAAGGTGCAGGAATCCCACAATGCCCTTCACAGACAGGCTCCTAATCAGCCAAAATCTTCCACCAGGCTCTCTTAAAATTTCTACTACCACCTACAGACTAGACTCTGCCATGAACACATCAGTTTTGGGAAACATTTTGGGTTCACACTATATCAATAAATGCAGACATCCATACATATCCATGCATGTATCTATGTGTAAATATGAATTTATATGAAATATTAACACAAGAAACATGAATACATGTGTGTAAGAATTTTCTCATTCTTCTGTCTCTTAATGCCCATTCCTCTGATATGGGCAAGGAGCTAGATAAGAGGCTACCAAGGAAAATTGCAGCTGTGTCACGGTAGCTGTCTTTTGATGGTCATTTTCTTCTCTGTGGTTAAACACCATTGATGCTTCACTTGATTATTCCTGTGGTGTCCAGAAATTAAAGCACCCAGACCATTTCCTAGTTGCTGCACATGTCTACTGATGAATGGTCTGCATCCTCAGAGGTTTCTGACCCCATTAAATTATTACTGCCATTGTGAATTTCATCCCATCCCTCATGGACTTTCTTAGGGGGTGATTGCCACTTATTCATAACTATCCATAAGATACTTTCTAAAGAATCCACAACACAAAATCCACTGGATCCCTATTCTGCTTCCACTTGAGGCATCCCACCCCAATGTCTTTTTGGAGTGCTTGCTTAGTACACTTCAACTTGAACAGTCTCTGCTTTTGACTGGGTTTTTCCTTTCAGAAAGTCAAGACTTGAAAGAAGCTCCTAACACTGTCACTCAGGTGCATGTTTTCTCTATTCCCCATCTCTTCCAATACCCCAACTTAGAGGAATATAATTTGAAACTTAAAGTTGCTCTACATTGGATGTTTACATTATTCCTTAAGGAAACATGGACCTCACTGTGTATAACACAGTGAGCTGGATCTTTCCAACAGAGGCAGCAATTGAAAATTAGATTCCCTGACTCAGACAGTTCACTGGGTTCATCCTCTTCTAACTATCATGCATGGCAGAAGAAGCCTTGTCTAGACAGATGAGATGTTTCTTCCTTATTGAAAACAGCACTGCTTGATGGCCTGGGTACTTTTCTTGGTCTCTCTGCAAGACTCTCAACTGTCACCATTTCTCCTTGTGTATCATTAAAGAAGGATTTGGAAAGTTAATGTATCTTTCAAACTATTCAGGCAATAAGTCAGCCTCAGGTTTATCTAATATGTGAGGTTGGGGTGTCCGTCAGTGATGAGGGAACTTTGGAGCACCCTGGTCATTGGACAAGGTTTGTGGAGACTTCTTGCCGCCAGGTGCCACCTCTCCTGTCACTCATGCAGTGATGCTGGTCAGAGGCTGACACGGAATCTAGATCTAAGTGGCTGTTTTGCTCCTATTCTTAATTTATTTTACTGATAAGTGCAATTACAACTGTGGAAAGCTGTCACAACTGTCCCAGGGAGGATTCCAAATGGAGAGGAGAGAAGCACAGTCACATTTGAATTTGACACAAGAGTTATTAGTCATAGTGGAAAAGGCAGGAAATTATGAACATGAATTTTATGTGTTGATTTGGTAAAAGTTCAATGTCTCAACTTCCTTTTCCTAAACAGACCTTGACCAATTACAACTAATATCTTCTGTGAAGATCAAGGCATTAGAGACACTATTTCTAGTGATTAAGCACTTAATAGCAATTCTTATCATATTGAAATAAACTATTTATAATAATAAACAAATAAATATTAAAATAAAATAATCCAGCTATTTTAAGGCAGCTACAAAAACCTTTAAGACTCTGTACACAGCTTGTCCTATAATAGCAGAAACACTATTTCATACAGTATTCAGGGTACTTGCCACAAAATATCCTGTGGGGTTAACATTATTAAATCCATTTATAGATAACTAAATGGAGGCTCAGAGATAGCAGGACACTCCCAGCCATCAAGACCTTACCAAGTCCCCTTTGTGCTCTGACGATAAGCTTAGGGAATACTTTTTCCAATCAAAACAGCTTCCCCATGTCAGCCAATATTCCCTTCTCTAAAGCAGTGTAGGAACTCAGGCTGACACGGTGCTAGCTCCTCAGACTTACCAGAACTGGGAAAGTAGAAGAGGATTTTCCAGGAAGCTGTTTTCTTATTTTATGGGAAAACTCAATAACCAATTCCCAGCTAATGAGGAGTACTCCAGAGAAATATAGGAAGGAAACAGAAAGACTTAAATAAGCATGATGGATCATGATGATATTCAGAGCAAAATAATGTTAATCATTTCAATATTACTTTTTTATTCTTTTTTATTTTTTGAAATAAAAAGTTATACATTTTTTCACATGTTACTCCCAGCTCCCTCTCTCTCCCTTCCTCCCCCGCTCTCCAATCCCCCAGTCCTCAAACCCCCATCCCATTTCAATATTTCTTAACAGCCTTCATCTCATTAATGATGATGTGACCCAGCATCCCCGAGCAGCTCTGTTTGCTTGAATAACTGGAAAGTAACACTCTCCTGTCTGTGGGAACCAGCTCATTGCAGAAGTGCACATGCTTTTTCCCTGCTTTGGGGGAAGAGTAGTTACTAACTCTGTGCAACAGCCTGCAAGCTAGGCCAATCAGAAGACAATAATTTCCTTTATTTGCCATTTCCCCAAAGATTAAGAACCACCTAGCTCATGCTTTAGCATTTTATAACCTAGTCTACTAACACAAAACAGCCTTCATACAAGGATTTAGTGGGTTTCATCAAATAGGTAAATTAATATTTGATTATTTACCCATATATAATACATTATAAGATCTTATATATGCATAATCTATAACATATTGTATATCATTTATATATTAAACCCTGGGCTGTACTGAAACTCACTTTGTAACAAAGGCCAGCCTTGGGTTATTTTTTCATGTCACTATCTCTTATCTTGAAATTATAGAGTGTGTTATAATGACTGCCTGCCTATTTTAGTATAATTGGGCCTTTAAAGATCCTCAACATATTTAATTGTTAGTGAAATGAAAATTAAAATCACTTTGAGACTACATCGCATGCCAATTGAAATGGTTATTTTCAAAAGAAAACACAAGGAAAAAAATAAATAAATGCTGGTGATGTTTTTGTGGTCCCATATAATGGGGATATAAATTATACAACTCATTACAGGTGACAGAAGGAAATGTATTGCATTTTTGTGTTGAGGAACATTGAACTCCTCTCTTCCTGATCTTTATAAAATATTAAGGTGTAGTAAATGGAGTCATTCTATAGTTCATATACAGCAGGACAACATGAGGAATTGCCTTTTTTATACACCTACAACTTGATCCATTTATCCAGTAACCTGCTGTCTTTCCCTTAAGAGTGTCCAGTAACCACTAGTATTTTCCTATGTTAACAGCTTTGTAGCTTCCACATGAAAATAGACACCATTTGTATTTCTGTCCCAAGTTATTTCAATTAATATAATGTTATTCAGTTCCATGTTCTATCCAACTTTCTCTCAATGACAGGCTTCTTCTATATTTTCAAACCCTAACCCTAACCACTAACCACTAAACTGTAAACCCGAAAAACCCTAAACTCCAAACCCTAATCCTAACCATATGTATATATATATATATATATATATATATATATATATATATATATTCTCATCCATTCATCTACACATTAACAGATAGATAGATGACATGTCTTGGATATTGTGAATGGTGTTATAATAAAGATAAGCCTATAGGTATTTCTTTAAAATCATTGCTTTTGTCTCTTTTGTGTATGAAGGAGAACTGGGCCATGTAGTAGTTTCAGTTTTAGTCCTTGGATTGAATCACAAAAAGGAACAATGTAGGAAAATGACTACAATTAGTAATCAAGCATGTGAAGCTACCAGGTACTCAGATTTGCAGGTCAGTTGCTAAAACCTCTCAGGATTCCATTAATAAGGAAAATGGGATGTTCTTATATTTTAATCACAAAGAATAATAGATAGATAAAGCATATACATTCAACTTATAAATTCTAGCATTAGCTCCTAGGAAAGCTCAATGCAGGTTTACATTGGGAGTAGCACCCATATTCCTTAGGATAATAATCAGCTTCCTCTAAATCCTTTATCCTCGATGTATATCATAATATTTATTGCCTATCTTTTATTTGTATAGCAGTAATCATTTACTTACCCATGCCTCTGACATACAACTCAGTTTCTGTTTTTGATCTCTATGCCATCAGAGTGTGCTCACTTCTTGGCCTCATTCCATCCTGTCTTCAAGAGATAAGCTGACTTTTCTATAACTAGCCCCCACTTCAAAGATGTTGAGGACACAACATCTTTGTTGTTTTTGGTGACATTCTACAGAGGAACCATTATCAGTCAGGAGTTTCTGAGGAAGGGACAGAGACACAAAATCTACTCAGGGACCCAAAACCATTGACCCAGCCACAGAAGAAGGCTTTCCTACTTCTCTGTTCAATGAAGTGCTCCTTTTTTTTTTTTTTTCACGATTGATGGAAGTCATGTGGCTTGCGATTGGATTCCCAAGAGGTTTGTGGCAGTGCCAGGGGATTCTTCCACTGTGTGCAATCTTCTCAAAAGAGAAATGAAACATAAGTTCAATGTTTCCAGGATACTTAGTGATTTTTCCTTTCCCCTCCCTGACTCCCCCTTACCCCCGTCTCTTTCTAACACTATAAAGCGACAAGCTCCATGATCAACACATTCTCTACCTGACATTATTAGTTCCTTTTATTCATTCTCACTAGAATGTTTTCATTTCATTCTGGCTTCTGAGTGGACAGTATAAGCAGAGGCATTGGGTGGATTAAGGAGTTAGCCCAGCATACTGTGACTATCTTGAGGTGCATGGCTGTGATTTTTGAGGACTGCCTTGGGATGAATTTTCAGTTCTATCAAGTTTAGATACCTGAGACAAGCTCTTTAGACCCCTTTACCTCAGCTTAACTGTTAAGAATTAGTAAAAGGGCATAAGAAAATATAATACAAAAGAATTGGAGCTTGAAGATTAAGCAGAATGAGGCATAAACTCATGTGACATTGTAGATAGAATGCAGAAGAGGCTAGTGAATGATAAATAGTACTTAATAGTAAAACCAAGCCAAAGATCATTTCTATTGTTTGGGCTCTGAACTTTATGTCATATCTACTACAGAAAAATGCAATCAGGTATATTCTAATGTAAAATATTACTACTTCATTTCAAGTCAGACCACTGAATAATATCATGAGCATCAAAATTGCCTTTCTCAACATTGAATGCCAGTCCTGTCCTATCTAATGATTATAAGTATGACTTTTATACTTTTTTTTGTCTTTTTGAGACAGGATTTCTCTGTATTGGTTTAAGTTTGTATAGTAACTAGCTCTATAGACCAGGCTGGCCTCAGACTTACAGAGATCCACCTGCTTTTGCTTCTTGAGTGCTGGGATTAAAAGTGTGAGCCACCAATGCCTGGCAACTCTTATACTCTTATGATACCTTCTGCTTCTCTTACTAAACAGTTTCCACCACAAACATGATAGGTGACTCTATGTATTAATCATGCACAGTGTAACTTCTGGGAAGAAGTGATAGTTATGTTTAAGGAAAAGAAACTGATTTTAGTCTATGAAATTAAATGTGTTCAAGTCTAAGCTCCTGCATTATGTAGCTGCACCATTTAAATTCACTGAACTTGCATTTTCTAATGATACATGGGGTAACATCACTTACCCAGAGATGACAAAAAGATTAAGTGCTGTCCAAAAGGTGATATTAGCTGTCATGAAATTAGGTCATTCATAGTTTGGAATGAGCTTTTGTATCCTCTACAAATGTTGGCCAACTGACTGAGAATAATGTTTTAAAATAAATGTATATTGATGAGACTGCACTTGGCTTGTGTCACTTATTAAACAGACAAATGTGTCTAATAAAGTCTGTGAGCTCTTGGTACATAGGGGAATCCAACTTCTAAATCTTATCTAGCTATTTGGCAGCTTGAGAGATGATTAAATTATTTAATCATTTCACCTAGGCTATTTTTAGTCTAAAATGAATTATTGGTGTCTAACTTGCAGCAATGGAGGGATGTTACATTCTCTAGTTCTATCACATTTTTGTAATATTTGGATTTTAATAATTGGTTGTTAGGTTAACCATTGTGGATCTTAGTATTGTTTGTTTTCTGAATGCACTTATGAGAAACAAACGTGGAAAACTGACCACACTGAACTTTCCAATTTTCAACTTTGTAATAAGACTTTAAAATGGAATTCTATTTACCCCTGGAATGTATAACTGAATGTGATATTTTAAGAAGGGATTTCAAATCATAAAACAAACATTAATCTGAAGGAATTTTCAACATTTCAATATTCTTTATATAAATATGTCATTGACATAAGCATTTTTCTCCAGAAAATCACATTTAAGATAATATAGTCTGTAAATTGTCCTTGCAGTTTGTAGGCATTTGGGTTTTTATTTTTTGAGTGCTGTCCCCCTCATACACCTGATTTTTTAACACAAACTTTGTAGTGTTATCTTACTCTTTGATTAACCTGTCTTTCTGTACAAAGAAAGTAATTCAAAAATCTAACAACAACATATCATATTTCATCACTGATGCTTTTGATCATAATTTTCCCTACCCACAAGTCTCTAGGTGATTGGTTTTGCTTGTTAAAAGTTCTTACAATGGCCAGGCGGTGGTGGCACACGCCTTTAATCCCAGCACTCAGGAGGCAAAGGCAGGCGGATCTCTGTGAGTTTGAGGCCGGGCTGGACTGACAGCCTCCAAAACAATGCAGAGAAACCCTGTCTCGTAAACCCCCCCCCCCCCAAAAAAAAAGTTCTTACTATGTCTCCAATGTTCAGTGCAAATGCCCCCTCTCCAAGTTCCTATTGTGCCTTCATAACACACAATGATCCTTTAATCTTACTACCTGGGGACAGTGTTCTAATTGAATTCCATTGACAATAACACAGGAGAATGATTGTGTCTATGTGCAAGTCTCTACATCACCATAAGAGGCTTCTGGGAGAGATGCTATCTATCATGCTCATCTTTTTCAGTGATTAACTAGTAAGCATCCAGCCAATTTTGTTTAATCTGCCAGTTAATCCAAGACAATCTAGGTATAGTCCTATGGAGGTACATTAATTCATGACAGAGAGTTATAATACCTTAAACCAGAAGACAAAAACAAGATTTTTTTTTAGATTGTCAGTTATAGTATTCAAGAGGAACTAGGGAATGGATCCAGAAATGATGTATGGGGAAGACATAAAGGGATACATAGCATAAAGACTTTATCTGAGGTCATTTGGGAAATAGAAGATGAAATAAGAAGGTTAGTATTTTAATAAATCCTAAACGAAGTCATACTATCCCATACTCTCCTCTTCCCTACAATCTGAAAAAAGTTAAAAGAAAGATACTATTAACTTTTCCCTTTTTAAATAATTTTATTTATAAACAATCTTATTTTACATATCAATCCCAGTTCCCTCTCCCTCCCATCCTCCCATACCCCTCACTGACCCCCCCCAACCCATCCCCACCCAATCCCCAAGGATAGGGAGGTCTTCCATGGGGAAACATCAAAGTCTGTTTCATCATTTGGGGGAGGACCTAGGCAATCCTCCGTGTATCTGGGTTGAAATAGTATCCCTCCATAGGGAATGGGCCCCCAAGGTCCACTTGTGCACTAGGAGTAAATACTGGTTCCACTGTTAGAGGTCCCATAGACTGCCCAGTCCTCCTAACAGGTACCCACATTCAGAAGGCTTGGTTCAGTCCAATTCTGGTTCCCCAGCTTTAACAATGGGGTTCATGTGCTCTCACTAGGTCAGGTCAGCTGCTTCTGTAGGTGTCTCCAGCATGGTCTTGACTGCTTTGTTCATCCCCCCCTCCCTCTCAATAACTGGATTCCTGGAGTATGGCTCAGGACTTAGCTGTGGATTCCTGCTTCTGCTTCCATCAGCTATCAGATAAAGGCTCTAGGATGGCAATTAAGATAGTCATCAATCTCATTATAGGGGAAGGACATTTAATGTATCCTCTTCAGTACTGCCTAGATTCTTAGTTGGAGTCATCTTTGTGGATCTTTGAACATTTCCCTAGTGTCAGATTTATGTTTAAACCTATACTGGCTTCTTCTATTAAGGTATCTCTATTCTTGCACTATGCTATCCCTTGAGAAATACATATAATAAATTAACTCCATGAATAGATAAGGTAGATGGAAGCATTTACAGAAACTTTTGAGTTTTCAGGGACACTGTGATCAACATGGTCTTTAGAGTACAGTGCAGGCATCTGGGTATATTCTAATATATAATCTAAGCATGACCTGGTGATAAGCAGGTTGAGTTATGAGCATGGTGAGGGAATAGCAGACCAGGAAGGGAGATAAAGTGCACATGGTTTGGACCAAGGACAACATGGCAAGTTTATCCTGATAGTACGCAACAATTTATTGATCACTTCAAGTGATTTATTCTTTGAAATCTTTATAGAAGCCACGAAGAAACATAGCAATAATAAATGACGTTGCTTGAGGTCCTAGGAATGAATAGATTGTGAATTTCCATTTCATTACAAGAAGGCTGTAATTTCTTCTGGAATGTGGAGTATTCCAGACAGGGAAATAATAAAATCAGAGTCATATATAATTCTAGTGTGTATGTATGGATGTGTTGTGTATCTGTGTGTGTGCACGCGTGCACATGTATGTGTGTATGAATGTAGGCACACACGTGTCAGAACATGTATATGGAAGTCAGTGGACAACCTCCAGTGTCAACTCTCACTTTCCATCAAATTTGAAACAGAGTTTTGCTGTTGTGTTCCCCACGGGACCTGACCTAAGGGCTTCTCATACTCCTTTGTCAACTTTGTCACACCTCTTTTGTTGGAGCACATGGGTCCCAGAAATGTGGTACTGTGTCTGGGGATGTAAAGCCCATATCCTTGCATGTGAGTGACATTTACTTTGCCCACTGAACTATTCCCCCAGCCCCTGAATTAATATTTTGGAGGTAACACCCAGTTTTAAGTAATAAGTGAAACTCTGACTGTCAGCTCTCTTATTTACAAAAATCTCTTTCTCTCACTGTATTGTGCTTGGAGGTAAGAACAGCTGGATCATATTTGTTGAGATCTAAATAGATTCCTGAGATGTGAGTCCTGCAGAGATGGCTGTCATGACTTTGGCTGTCCTCTGCTGCCCTTCAAACTGTTTCTCACTTCTCTTCTTGGGCTATATCATGCTACTTACTTGCAATGATTTTTTTTTCACTTTATGCCTCCTTTGTCCTTCTGTGTAATTAACCCATTAAACTCCCAATACATTTTTATCATAACAGAAGTAAAACAGTACCTGGGAGAACAGGTTGCAACATCCACATAGTGGGGTTCACTGATAGAGGGGAGTGGGATGAGTTCCTCCAGATAAGGCAGCCAAGAATCTGTGAAAATAGTAATCGGTTGTGGAAAACACCCAGCACTGGGATGGTAGAATCTTCGGATGACAGGATACATTTAGATTTCCTTACTGTTTGCTTCTTACTTTACAGGCCCAGGAAACTCAGTTCTATGTTGGCAAAGTGTGAAAGCAATGAAAGAGGCAAAAGTAGGGAATTTTATTCTGCTCTACCTCTATTTAGTTAAGTAGTGTATCAGTGTCTTGTTGCTGCAATTAGATGCCATGACCACAGCAACTCCTATAAAGGAAGATGTTTAATTGGGTCCAATAGTTCAGAAGTTTAGTCAGTTGTCAGCATGGGGGTGGGGCATGATGACATGCAGGCACGCATGGTGCTGGCAAAGGAACCTAGGGTTTTTCTACATCTGGATTGGCAGGCAGCAGGAATAGTGAGTAAGCCACGGGCATGACTTGAGCTTCTGAAATTCTAAAGTCGACACCCTCCCTCTAGTAAGGCCACAACTACCCCAACAAGGCCACAAATCCTATTCATTTCAAATAATGCCACTCCCCATGAGTCTATCGGGATAATTGTCATTCAAACAATCAGAAGGAGAGACGCATTAAACTGTTGATAATCAGTTGCAATAAGAATTGATAAAGAATGACTCTCTCACCCACCCCCTCTCAGTTTTTTAAGACAGGGTTTCTCTGTATAACTTTGGAGCCTGTCCTGGTACGTGCTCTGTAGAGGAGGCTGGCTTTCTCATAGAATTGAGACAATGCTGAAAACTAAATGTGAGATTTAAGCCTGTGTACATTCCCTCCTTGATATCTTTAGATATATTCTCCTTATAACAAATAGGCCTTCTGAACTGGAATATACAGTCTAGCTCAGGATGAATGCAAACCCAAAATGATGCCCCTGTGTCTGCCACCTGGCTGCTGAGCTTACAGGCATGTAGTCTGCTCCTGTATTATCTGCAGGTGGTTAAAGAAGTTGAAAAATTGAGAGCATTTATATACGGTGAACTCAATAATTTCTCCAGTGAGAAAACTTTTCTGTGAAAAAAAGTAGGGAACAAAATACAGCCATATTCTTATTATGTTCAATCAAGCAGACATTTCTCTATGCCTTAAAAATAAAGACTTCTTTCTATACCAAACTCTATGGGGTTGATTTAAAATGGTAGAGAAAAAAGGAAAGATGACAATTTTTAGACACATAATGTCACGGTAAAATTTCAGACCTAAATTTTCTTTAAATGATTATGTTGAAATAAAAATGGGGAAAAAGTAAAATGCATAATTCATGAGTGATTCACCAACAAAACATTAAAGATTAATCAGAGAGGTCGCAAGTCAAAGACACAGTGATTAGAACATCAGGGAAAGGGAACTGAAGACACTCATCTGCCTTCAGAAACTAAAGGCATCGTAGTTTTGTCTTCTTTCTCCCTGTCTCTTTTATACATTTAGGTCCCTGGCAGAATAGCCTATGCCAGTATAGATACTGCCCCTTTGTCTCCTCATTAGAAACCTCATCCCCATATCCTACTGAGTACATTTTGTTTACTTGCATGTACATGTGTTTAGGATAACTTGTCGCTAAGTTTTCCCAGGAAACTGGTTCCCCTCTCTCAGCAGCCATTCATTGACTAAGATTCTTCATCTAGAGGTAGGACCATTTAGTGTATCCCTGGCTATGTTGGCATGTCCACTGGCATTGTCATCATATAGGCATTGTTTAGTAAACTGTACTGTTGAAATCTCATAAGTTCCACTAGGTATTATCTAGCAGCAAAAATTCTAGACATCTGGCTCTTATAATCTTTCCATCCCCTTCTTCTGTTCTCTCTGCTTTAGGAGTGTGGAATATATTGTATATATACCAATTGAGGCTGGGCACCCCAATGTCACTTCTACACCTTGGCCAGCTGTCTCCATAGACATTTAATTCATTAATTCTACTTGTTTGGGCATATTCTCCCACAATGCTGAAACTTTCTTCTTCCAAATTTTGAATTTTCATCTGTAGCACATTGCTTTTAGTTACAACGCAGCCACTTATCAGTTTGCCATGTATTAGGAACTTTCTTTGGATCACAGAAATGTGGAGAAGGGTTCAACATTTACAAGTAGTCTCTGAGAGTTTAGGTGTTCTGCAAAGCATCTCATTTAATCTTCCAATCAACCTTGTAAGAGAAATCGTCCTCTCCATGCTACAGGTGAGTTAACACTAGCTCAGTAAGTCAATTATCTCATCCAGAAGGACACTGCTGCTGAGGGTATAAAAGAAATAGGGTCTTAGCAAAAGCTCATTAGATTAGTCTGTAATATGAAATCATAAGTGGAGTTGTTTTATTCCTGTGTCAGATTTTTTCCCTTTTCTGGCTATAGTGTTGGCATGGCAGCCCCTTATCCTTTTGTATGTATGTATGTATGTATGTATGTATGTATGTATGCCTATGCTTATCTGTTGAAGGTTATATTTCCTTTCCTTAGGATTTTATTGCAGTAGTCTGGGTCCTAGTCAGTAATGTACTGGCTGCACAAGCACAAAGGCCTGAATTCAGATCCTCGATTCTCATGTAGAAACCTGGGTACTGAGGTACCACTCCAGAATCCCAGGGTTTGGATGATAGAGATAGGTGGATCCCTGGAACTAACTGGACAATGAGCTTACACAGATTCGTGAGTTTCAGGTTCAATGAGAGACACTGATTATAAAAAATAGGATGAAAAGTGATGGAGAAAGATGCCCAGTTCAACCTCTGACGTCAACATGCACTCCCATACACACGGACATATACACATGCTTTTTTCACAGATGTGCATGTGGAATGGGTCACAAGAAGAATTTACCACGTATAAAGTAGAAACACAGCATCAGAGGGGAAGCAAAGGCTGACAGATGTGTGGCTGAAGACCAGCCACGGCAGGGACCAGCCACAGCAAGAGGGGACACCAAAGAGCCAATGAGTAGGCTCAAAAGGAGATCTCATGCAATCTAGCCAATGACTGATTAATAGCAGTCTCTTGATAGCTGGGCAGCGTCTGAAGCTATCATGGACAACAAGTCACCTAACCTCTGTGAAGGTGGGTAATAGCCCATTTTGCTGCTAAGAGAAATAGTCTACAGCCTTGTTTGTTGTTTCCTGGTTAGTCATCATTGTTTTTTGTCAATGCCTGGGAAAGGTTATACTGCTTAACAGATTCTCTCTCTCTCTCTCTCTCTCTCTCTCTCTCTCTCTCTCTCTCTCTCTCTCTCTCTCTCTCTCTCTCTCTCTCTCTCTCTCTCTCATTCTTCTTTGTTCCCTCCCTTCCTATAACTATATCTCACATGTTTTTATTCTTCCCCTACTCTCCTTTCTCACCTTTATTCTTTCTCCCTCCTCTCCCCCCATCCTTGCATATTGGGTCTTTCTGCAATTAATTGCATTTGGATTCATTTTGGTCTTCAGTAAGTGAGTCTCATTGGTTTCATTTGCTCTCCAATGAAAGTACTATCTCCAATCTCCATTCTACAGCATATTTTAAATGCATATCACAAATACATGAAAATGACATTGGTTTATGCATTATTAGCAGAGGAACCTGAGTTCTTGAGAGATGAAGACCTCAAGAGTCACAGATCAAGTTAGCAACAGATGTAATATTATCATCGGTCTCCAGGCATTTTAATTAATGCTTTTCCCCATTCAGTATCTGTAGATTAAGAAAATAAATAATCAAAAAATGAGTCATTAGTTGATTTTTAACAAGCCTTATAAGCAGGGGGTCATTAACTGGAAGCTCAGCATCAATGATCTTTTATATTATATGACAGCTCTGCTCACAAGTTTTGAACAATCCGGAATAGTCTGAGTTACGTGAACAGTGGCTCTTGTAACAGACATCAGAGCTGTAAAAATCTTGGTGTTTATCTAAACCAGCCATGAATATGACAAAATCCAGAAAACAAATAGAAACTGGTGTTTTCAGTCCTCTATAGAGTATCTGCATTGGCAAATAGTGGTGACAATAAGGGACACTATCATTCAATTTAAAACATAAAGCTTTGAATAGGAGGTGGAAGTATGTTTGACTTATGGTAGAAAAGATCTGTTAAGGGTCTGTTTTCTTATTTTCTCAGCATGCCTTCTTGGCTAGTGTTCAATGATTCAGTTCCAATTGAATGTCAGAAAGGGGTCATCCTGCAAATCCACACACTAGAATCTGTACCCTATTCCTTTTTTTAATTTATAAACTATCATTTTACATATCAATCCCCATTCCCTCTTCCTCCCATCCTCTCATGCCCCCTAGCAACCACCCAATCCACTCTCCACTTGCTCCCAAAGGACAGTGAGACCTTCCATAGGGGATCATCAATTTGGGGGAGGCCCTAAACCCTCCTTTGTGTATCTGGGCTGAAATAGTATCCCTCCATAAGGAATGGGCTCCCAAAGTACACTTGTGCACTAGAGATAAATACTGGTTCCACTGTTAGAGGTCTCATAGATTTCCCAGGCCTCGTAACTGGCACCCACATTCAGACAGCTTTTTACAGTCCAATTCTGGTTCCCTAGATTTAAGACTGGGGTTTGTGTGCTCTCACTAGGTCAGGTCAGCTGCTTCTGTAGGTTTCTCCAACACGGTCTTGACTGCTTTGTTCATCCCCCCTCCCTCTCAATAACTGGGTTCCAGGAGTATGGCTCAGTACTTAGCTGTAGGTGCCTGCTTCTGCTTCCATCAGCTATCAGATGAAGGCTCTAGGATGGCAATTAAGATAGTCATCAATCTCATTATAGGGGAAGGACATCAAAGGTGGCCTCTCCATTATGCCTAGATTCTTAGTTCTGGTCATCTTTGTTGATCTCTGAACATTTCCCTAGTGCCAGATTTCTCTTTAAACCTATGGTGGCTCCCTTTTAGTTGAAATTCAAACTACGAGAAAGGATTCCTCCAGAAGACAGATCCATACACTGGAATCTGTACCCCATTCTTTAGTTGGCATTCAAACCACCAAAAGGGGTTCCTCCAGAAGGCAGATCTTTTATTTGTGATTTTGATTATTCTCCAGTGACCAATTTTTGAAGATCACACTGATTAATGTGCTACCATCACATTAACTTTTGTCCTATGTTATAGTAGAGTACCAAAATATACTGACTTTTCTCCTTATTTCCTTCTGATATGTCTAGAGTGTTTGTTTATGCACATGATTATATAACATGATTAGGTAATGCTACTAGGAACTAGATGTGATACAGTTTAATAATATAGCCAAACAAATGACAAAACATTAAACATGCTCATTGTAATTTTGATCCCTACATTTGCCCCCTGACCTGCTTGGGTTTTTGAATTCTTTCACCTCTCCTCTGTGGTTTGTGAACTCTAGAGCTCTGTACACTTTAATATGTATCCAAATACACTTAGATTAATTTCTCTTTTTTAATGCTTGACAATCTTTTTCTGATTTTCTTTTTTACTCCTGTGCTATTCATGCCTGTCCTTTGCACCTTTGAGGATGTAGGAAATCCCATTGCTGTCTTTGGGAGAAACCTTCATAGTTGGGGAAACAGCTTTAATTTTCTAAGGCTTACCCATATCAATTGCAGTTTTCCCAGGCCTGATTGAGAGTTTTCCCTGTTCATTGTACAGTCTTGTTCTTCTTCCTAAGAACCTTCAAAGTTATCTCTGTGGGTTTTTTAAAAATTAATTTTGCACTCTTATTATTTCTCTAAAACTTCTCTGTTAATGTCCTAGCAGTCACTTTTTTTTAATCAAGACTGATTTCCTAATCTCAGTTCTATCTTTGTATCAAAGTGCAATCAGAAAAAATTACATGATAAGTACATCAGAAAATTTTAATATAAAGATTTATTATTTAGTAACTTTAATCAGGATAACTTTTAAGGTTCACATTGACTTTTAAAAGTATTTTTGCATTGGTCAGTTAGATGATTCAGTAGGTAAAGCAGTTCCTACACAAGCATTATGCCTGAGTTCAATGCCTGCTTCCCAACAACTTAGTTCATTATATGCATGACTGACATTGGTGTTTTGTGACAAGACTTTTTCTAGAAAGATGAACTCTACACATCTTCTCACCCCAGACAGGAAGTCCATGACAGACCAAAGTACGGCTCCCAACAATGCCCACTTAATTGGAGAACCAATTCATTTTATTGGGGCTACTTACTGGCTGAGGGTTTACTTATAGGAATAGAAGTGACTCAACTCAACAGGGGCTGCATCACCAAAGCCCACCCTGTATGGGTGACAGCTCATGAAACTAGGAACCTGCAGCACACTGCACAGCCTACAGGCAGCTCAACATGTTACAGCATCTCCTTCCCAGTTGTCTCCATTGATTTAAATATCTTCCTTGTGTCAGAGTCCAGGAGACATCCCAAAAAAGACCAGTCCCATATGCAATCAACAAGAGCATTTATTTTCCCATGCTTGCAAAGTGTCAACTATTCAACAAAGGAGTCAATGGTGACCTGGAGAGAAGCTCACAGGCTCCCTTTAAGCAAGATTAGAGAAAATCCAGGGAGGGGAAGTTAGTCTGGGTGTTGATTGCTAGGTTTAAACATAAAGTTTGTGGGTTGCTAAAGGATTGGTTGGTGGCTTAGTTGTTAGGGACTTCACAGCAGCAGGGCAGGAGAACCGATCTTTAGCTATCTCAACATTGCATAAGTTTGCCGGGCCGGGTGCTTATTGATTGGATGCTTCCGAATTGTGTTTTTTCAAGAACTGTTTGTTCAATTCCAGTAAATGGAAACTGAGGCCTGGCCCCTGGCAGGGCTAGTAGGAGCCTGTTATGTCATCGGTTTGGCTCCTTGGCTTCCTCACCTTGCATCATAGTTGCTTTCTGCTTCTTCCAGGCAGGTGGTCTGGCCTCAGAATCTTCCTTGCATTTGGCTTCTTTGTGTCTCCTTTGCGGGCTTTGTTTTCTTGAGTCTTCTTTTAAGCTTGATGTGTCTGGGGTGGAGTCTCCATAGTGTTGATCATTTACTCTGGGAAGAAGGATCTAACTTCTGGGAATTCCTGAGTTGTTTACCTTTCTGCTTAAGGGGCTTCCATTAAAGACAGACAGAATGTTTCAATCTCAGAGGAAACTGTTACACAGTGATTGGTAAATTCTGTAGAGTTTTGGAACTCTGATTTGGTTACATCATGATAGGCATGAAGGGGCTGGCAAAGTTGGGACGAGATACCAGATAAAAGTAGAGGTAAAGAATCCACTACACAAAGTTGTCCTCTGACATGCATTCATGCCATGTTTTATACCAGTACCCGATACACACAGTGACCATCACAAATGCTATTAAACTTAAAACTTACAGATTTGGAACAGAATAAAGTGCTCCTACTGGAAGACTGTGAACATAGACTTACTCAGAACAACTGGAAATAGTTTCAGCAAAAGTTTGACCTCCTTGGCTTAGTAAAACCCATATACTTAATATCTATTCTATAAATTCCAAATTTGTTTACTAGAAGCTATCAGAGCCAACTGAGGAGGTGTTTGCCTTTTTTGGAGCTCTAAAAAAGTATGATTACTGAGGCAATAAAGGAGAAAAGAAAACAAATCCATCTGTAAATCAATCAGGTTCTACCGAATTCTACAGGGCTTCCTGTCTGTTCTCTTTGTGAGTTGGAAACACCCAAGAAACAGCTGAGGAAAAAGTACTTACATATGTCTTATTCTTACACATGGTTTCTGAAGTTTCAGTCCATGGTTGATTGACCCCTTGTATTTGGAAGAATACAACGATGTGGGAGACTTGGGGGGATATCTTTACTTCTTGATGGACAAGAAGTTAAAAGCAAGACTTAGAAATAAAATTAATCAATTTAATTCACTGGAGTTAAAGAATAAGGGGAAAACCAATAGACTTTTTCATTTGATACAATAAAAATTCACTGGAAAATGTCAATATCTTTTCATGATTAAAAATTCCTTATTAAAGTTGTCATTAGGAGAAAGTCCTTTATATTAGCAAATGACATCTATGAATCACTGCAAAAGCTGTGATAGATAAAGGTTGGGATATTGTTAAATGGGCAGTATCATCTCTACTTTCCATAATCATCAAACCTAGGCTTAACTTAGGGTATTCCTAAGGAATTATTTCCTTGAGGTGGTTTGGATAATTTGTCTCTGCATTTCAGTGTTTTTGTTAATGCACTGGAACCCAGCACTTTTACCCATCAGTTATTGTTGGAGGTCACAGGGGACTGAAACAAACCTTTCGCAGTCTCCTTACAGTTGTGGAGAGTCTGGAAGTTCAGACTTAATATTTTTATGAGCTTTTCCAGTAATTCCATGTCTAGGAAATGCCATACTTTCAGAAGTATAACAAAGGGAAATTTAAAAAAATACTGTTTCTTCAATTTTAAACCTGCTTTAGAAGCACCTCTTTAAATCTATTTCTGTGCTTGAATGTTCTGTAAACAATTCTACTACCTTTCTGCTTATGTCAGGTCTGACATCTTTGAGTCTTCTCATGGTCCCTGGTGTTTGCACTGTACAATGCCTACTGAACTTTTCCACTGTGCATTTTCAGTGTGATTCATTGTATGTTTGTCTGGCCATGGGTGTGGTTTTTCCTCAATGCTCCTTACTGATGCAGTAGCAACTATATGGTATGCTGGTTACATTCACTGCTAACTTGACACAATGGAGAGTTGCCTTTAAAGAGGGATCCTCAACTGAAGAATTGTCTAGAGCATATGGACCAGTGGCCATTTCTGTGGAGTATTTTCTTTATTGGCAATTGATGTGATAGCACAGTCCATTGTAGGTGGCCCCATCTAGGTGGGCCTGGACTGTAAAAAAAAAAAAGCTTGCTGAGGAAGCTTGTACAAATAGTCTTCCTCCATGGTCTCTGCTACAGTTCTGGCTTGAGTTCCTGATTTGACTTTTGTCAGTGATGGACTATGATTTGGAAGGACAAGTTAAAATAATCCCTTCCTTCCCCCCAAGTTGCTTTTTGTCATGGTGTTTTTCAGAGTAACAGAAAAAAATTAAAACATATAGCACATAGTATATGCATGATTATATAAGGTGGAGAGAAAGAGAAGGAAAGAGAGAGAGAGAGAGAGAGAGAGAGAGAGAGAGAGAGAGAGAGAGAGAGAGAGAGAGAGAGAGAGAGTTCATGCTCTTACCTGTGGAGGTCAAAGACCAACTAACAATATATTACAATCAATCATGCTCCATTTGATTCAGGGTCTCTCACAGAACCTAGATTAACTGGACAGCAAACCCCAGGCTTTCTTCTGTCTCTATCTCTCCAGCATTGTGATTGCTCACATTGTACCAAGATTTTTATGTGGGTGTAAGGGATCAACCTAGTTCCTCATGCTTGTTTGGCAAGGGCAATTTGCCAACTGAAACATGGCCTAGCTTGGCTAATTTTTTTAAGCAAAGAAAGTATAGTGTAAACAGTTTCAGTGACTACATCTAGTTAATCCAAATTCATGAGACAAGATTATCTACCTGGGTTCTTATTTCAACAGACATGAATAAAATAAAGATCTTCTAGACTCTACCAGACTATATACAATGCCTAATATCTTTCTAGTATTTAGTTTTTCTTAATATGATGGTTGCATTGTATCAAAGGTGCCATTTAAGCCTGCTCTGAGAACCTAAGGAGAGCATGTGGATTGGTACTTGAACCCCAACAACCCCTGCTTTCTCTCCTTTACTGTTTGGCATTACTAAGGTTGAGACTCATCAAATAGGTTCATTCTGGATTACCTTTGACCCTGGCATGAGGCCTTTATATATAAACTCCAGTGTTCTTGAAGAAAATGTGCATAGACTTATCAGTTAGAGGACCAACAGTGTCTCTTCCCCACTGTGGACATGAGCCTACATGTATTGTTAGCAAGGCCATATGCTGAGATTCTCAACAGCCCTCTCAAAGTCCCAGATGCTCAAAGAACATTCAGGCAATGAGTTGATTTTCTTTCTTGGGGAGTGGTGAAATAAATATGTTTTAGAGAAACAACACTGGGAAGGAGTCCGCAAGATAGCTTTACCATCCAGGTTTGATGTTCACTCTGAGAGTTGTTTCCTCTCCAGTGAAATCAGGATGCTGTGCCGTGAACTTGCAGGGAGGGTTTTGAGTACTCAACATGGTTTCTTTTTCTTTTCTCTTCTTTTTTTTTGATATTTTGTATGGACTTGGAAAACAGTGCAGTTTCAAAATCTAATGGTAATGAGAGGTAACACTGGTGACTTATGTGGCACAGAGATACTGTTACTGTGATAAAATACCATAACCAAAAGCAATGAAGGGAAGGAAAGAGGTTATTATAATTCCATATCACAGTCTTTCATTGAGAGAAGTCAACACAGGCATCTGAAAGCAGGTCTGCTTGCTATACTACACAACATTATTCTGAACCAAGGAATTAACTTCACAGCCTAAGAGTCAGACATCCACCATGGATGCTGGGTATCAGGCTGTCTTATACTCAGCTAGCTTTCTTACGAGTACAGAACCAGCTGCCTAGAGAATGTTGCTGCCCACAGTGAGCTAGGCCTTCCTGCATCTATTAATAATGAAGACAGTCTCTCAAAGACATACTCACAGATCAATATCGTGTAGGCAAGCCTTCAATTAAGATTATTTTTATGGTTGTATCCAAATGGGTTAAACCTAACGAGGGCACTACACTAGGAGTTAAATATTTTCCAAGATGTGAAAAGAGGGTAGAGGTCAAACTTAATGACATTCAAGAGTGTCCTAATCCATAGGCTCCTGAATTGCCCACCATTTTAACTGTGTCAACATTGGCCATAGCGACCACCACTAGCCCCATAACTGTCATTTGTCTAGCACTTCACTATGTGCCAGGAACTTCTTCATGTGCTTTGTATCGGTTAATCTTTTGTCTTATACAACAGAGTTTGGTTGCAATACTATCTTACTTTCTCAATGAAGAGACAAATAGTGACAAATGCTAAGAGTTTAATACCCAGAGTCACTAACAGTGGAAACAAGATTTAAATTCAGGCACCCAAAGTTCAGTCTTGACCAGTGTGTATCTCATTTGGTATAATAAGAAAAATATCTGTTCATCAAAACTAATTCTATTCTCCCTCTTCCTTATTGCTTCTGTTTTCTATTTTCTTACACAAAATAAGATGCATACCAAATCTACACCTCAGAAAAGGTTTTTTTTTGTTTATAAAGGTTTTTATTTTTCTAAAGCTACCTATACAGATCAACACTGGCATATGTGAATCTTTTTTTTTTTTTATCTTCTGCTGTAGCTGGAGTGGCCAACCAAACTAGCAATACTCAGGAAGAAGAAAGGTACAAGGCCTTTGGATTTTCCTCCATCCTTTTATCCTACTATCATCTTTCCATCTATGTATCTCACCTCAAATTTCTTTTTTATTTAAATTAGAAACATGAATGCTTCACATGCCAATCCCTGCTCCCCCTCACACCCCTCCTCCCTTGTCCCTTCACCAGCCCCCCCAACTCCTCCACCCAATCCCCACATAATTCCCCAGGGAGGCTGAGGCCCCTCTTGGGGAGATCTCCAAAGTCTGTCATTTCATCCAGGGAAGAACCTAGGCCCTTCCCCATGTGTCCAGGCTGAGAGAGCATCCCTCTATTTGGAATGGGCTCCCAAAGATCATTCATAAACCCTGATAAACACTGATCTACTACCCAAGGCCCCAGTGATTTCTGTGGCCTCCTCACTGAGACTACATCCATGGAGTCTGGATCAGTCCCCTGTTGGCTTCTCAGGAGTCAGTCTGGGATTCAAGAGCTCCTCCTTTTCTGGTCAGCTATCTTTGTGAGTTTCAGCATCATGGTCTTGACCCCTTTGTTCATCACTCCTCCATCTCTTTCACTAGGTTCCAGTAGTGCAGTTCAGTGTTAGCTGTGGGTATCTGTCTCTGCTTCCATCAGTCACTGGATGAAGGTTCTAGTTTTGACTTTGGTTCCACAATATCTCAGAATATGAACCTTGATAGTATGCAGGATCATTTATTAACTCAGTTCTTTGTGATCATTGATTCTCTAAATTGCTGAGCCAGGCTGAAAGGGATGAATAACATTGTGATGATTCATCAAATTATTATAAGCTTTGTGTGTGCTATATGTACATTTTTGTGTGAGGGTAAAAGTGTCCATGTATGTGAATATATAAAAATCAGTGAGGAATGTTAAGTGTTTTCCTCTATGGTTCTCTACCATATGTGAAGGAAAGAAAACCTCCCTCATTAGGAACAACCAGATGGCATCAAACAAAAGGGCACTGTTGATGCTTTGGCTATTTAAAATGTTTGTGACACTCAAGATTCTATGATCTACTATGACTCAAAAGGTCTTAGAACTTTATTTTAGAATACACCTGTAATTAGGCTACATAAACACCTGAAAAGTCTGCTTAGAATATAATTATTATATCTAAATTGTATTATCATTTCTGTCATAGTCATACTGTCACCTTCCAAATCAAAGATTTAGTTGATAAAATTATTAATGATCAAGGTGTAAATCTAGGGTATATATCTAGTAATATACATATACACACACATATATATATTATATACTGTATATTGTTAAGAAGGTACAAAATGAAGTTAGGGAAGTCTTGCTAACAAACCAGAAATTCTCCAGGTCTATATGTGTTTCTGATAGTTTGGCAATAAAATATAAAAGGGTGACAAGAGTCACATTATCAACAAGCTGTGAAGAACTATGCAAGTAGTTTCAATGTTGAGACAGGTTTGGAGAGTTGTTGAGACTCTGGACTTAAATCTCATAGACACTTGGTAAAAGAAGTCTATTTGCTTCACCATCCTGAATCTAAATGTCCTTATTTCAGAATTCAGTACTTGTTCTAGTCTTGGTCTTTTCATGTATGTAAGGATTTATCTAAATTCCCTGCCTTCAAGTATAGGAATCTTCAGCTTGGATTCCTGCCCACCTATTTTGATTATATACATTGGACTTAGGGGCATGGAATTGTAAAGGGAAAGTTTGGTTACTCACAGTGAAGACACATGTTGCAATATGGGCAAGTGACTTTTGAAGAGGATATTTCCATTGAGGATGCAAGCATCCAAAGCTTAATGTCTTTGGTCCAGATTCAACATACATGTTCAATTACATTCCTGAGCCTCGGGCTGGGTTTTGTGTTTTTGTAAAGTACTAGATGCACAAGTGTGGTGTGCATGTGTGTGATAGTGGGGAACCGGAGGAAAGAGGATTAACAAGAATAAGGGACAGGAGGAAGGGAATCATTGTCATCAAGTGTCTATCTACTGGTGAGCATACTGTGGGACACTGTCAGAAGTGATAATGGGCAGGAATAATATAGAGATGAGATGGGTGGGGGAGTGATTGTGTATGTGTATACAATAGTCTTAGGACAACTTTGAATTAATGAAAAATAATAAAAGGATGTCAACATGATTTTAGATAGGCTCTTGATATTTAATGAGTTTCTTAATTACTCTTCTGGAATAATGCACTATGTGCTATACTAATTGAGTGGTTGGTGCTAATTACATGATTTTTGTTTATTTAAGGACTTAAAAATAGCCCTGCTATTCCTTTTTGTGATTAAATAATGCCAAGTTTTTGGTTCCTTCTATTGCTCCCATTTTTCTCTGGCTCCTTTCCATCCCTTTTCTGTTTGCTATTCTCATGAATAGAGAGGGATAAGAGTTAGTGTTCTGAGATATTGCACCCAAAAACTTGATCATAACACAACTGGGCACACAGTAGGAAAGGCCAAGTGATTTAGGACTTCCAATCTGAGTGTCTAAGTACTCCAAGTCAGTCCTTTAAATTCTACAGCTTCTCCTTTATTATGTAGTAAAACTTGGCAGGAATGAAGCCAGATAAAATGTAAGACTAGGGCATTCTATAGTGAGAGATGGGGCTATCACAAAAGAAGTGCTTTCTGAGATAGTGGCAGAATAACAGGAGAAAATACTGGATCTTCCAGATAATTGCAGCATGGATCTGATGCCTGCATAAAGTCACTGACCAGACAGATTTCTATTGTTGTCCCACCTTTACTTGGAATGATTTCTTTCAATGTTTGCTCTGTCATCCCTACATTGCAAACCACTCCAGTTTCTCCTCTGGTTTTGGTATCATTTCCCTGCATTTATGTCCCTAATAAGATCACGTAATTTGGAGTGGAATCTTAATAATTCTCTTTCATTTTTAGGACAAGATATGGTTGGCTAGTCTCCTGCACAATAGAATTCAAGTACCCCAAGGGCATCCCATACTTCTATAGTTTCTTATAATGATCTCTTGGGATCCTTATTTTACCAGGCCCTTTTTGGTATTACAAAGTCTTGCTTTGATGGTGAGGCCCGGTGTGCCTTAGTTTACCTGGTGGTATATAGAAAAGGCTATTGGCCTTGCTTTTGTTTGTGTTACTCCATTTTGTAGAGCAATGGTTTTTGTCAGTCACTCCATTTTGAGTATGGATAACAAGATAGAATGGATAAACAACTTTTTTCTATAAAGATTATCAACCACCATTTACAAGCATACCGAGAGAGAGAGAGAGAGAGAGAGAGAGAGAGAGAGAGAGAGAGAGAGGGAGAGAGAAAATATGTGTACATGTATAAGGAGGCCAGTGTCATTCATTAGGTGTCATCTATCTTGTATTGTGTAAAGCTTTCTCAACCAGCCTAGAGTTCAGCTTGCAGGCTAGGCTGGCTGGTGAGCATGGTGAGCAAGTACCACAGATTTACCTGTCCCTGTGTCCCAAGTGCTGGGATTATAAGCATGTGATACCACACCCAGACTTTCTTTTATATGAGTTCTAATGAATGCAGGGCCAGCATTTACTTTACTGATTGATCCATCTTCTATAGTTACTGAGCCTACTGTTTGACTCTATGCTTGCATCTATTTCTGTCCCATTAGGGAATATCTGCCCCAAGGAGAAGCCAAGATTGAAGGAGTAAAGAGTTAAACGCCTTCCTATGAAGGAGGTACAAGGTCACACCATAGAGAGGCTTGCAGACTTGTGGAATTTATTGTAGTCAGGAGCAGATGAAAATAGAACATTCATTTAGTAGTTGGGCTAAATGGCATGGAATATCTTGTCCTGTATATTCTGTTCATTCATGTAACTCTTCCCTCAGTGTGTGAGCAGTTTGGAAATAAATGAATTATGAAACTACATACATAAAAAACAAATAAGCAAGCATTCAGAAAATATCTCTGACCTCTGCTTTCAATAAAGTACATGACACATGCACCTGTGAAGATGACCTAACACTTGTGTCCATGAAGATCACCTGACACATGCACCTGTGAAGATGACATGACACATGTATCCATGAAGATGACATGACATGCATCTGTGAAGATTAAAACTACCAAGCTATGTGTAGAAGTACATGCCTGTAATCCTAGCACTTGTGAGAGAAAAGTAGGAAGATCTTGGGTTCAAGGTCATCTTCATATACAGAGATTTCAAGTCATTCTATGCTACATGGTGATAGAAGAACCTGTCTTAAAAAAACAAAACAAACAAAATACGTATTTAGGTTTATCTGTTTTTTTTTAACAGACACTTCTGAACTAGACCTTGATTTCTGTATATCTACTGTACTATAATTTTTAATGGAAAGTTTTGAAATACTGAATTATAACACGTGTTTAACTAAAAAAAAACTTTTGCACATGGGAGTGTGGACAGAAACTGTAAGCAGTTTCTAATCAGTGTAAATCACACTGTAAGGCTAACCAGAACAGAAGGACGGGTCAGAGGATACTTTCTCCCTGCTATGAACAATTGAAAGTAATCATGTTACATTTAATCAGAAAAGACCTGTATTCTTTGCTTAGGCAGAGAAGGAGTATTTTGACAATAAATGTGTTTTCAGTCAACCACACTGAGCTGTAAATTACAAAGACAGCATTCTCTACTTGAAGTGAACATTTCAGGGTGACTTACAAAGTCATGAAACCATTACCTATTCGAGACTGAAGGTGCTTCGGCCTCCTCAATCATTCCTTTGTGTCTCTGGCCACGTCTCAAGAGATCACATCTGATTTGCTTTGTTTTCCAAGCTTTCATACATGTAGAACCATCCTGGTGCCCCAATCCTTTTACTCAATATGGTAGATTGGTGACTTGTCCTTGCAATGGCTAGAAGTCAGTCTTTCCTTGTTTTCTCTTGCTGAGTCATTTCCCCCTAAATGTATGTAGCACAAATTGTTCATTCCCCCATTAAATTACTTTAGTTTTCCTCTAGTTTTTATCTGTCATCCATAGTGTATGCATTTGTGTATCATCCCTTGACTTAATATGTGATTTAAGTTTTCCTGGGGAGAAACATTAATTATTTCATTGTGCTTTTGCTTGCATTTGTTTGATGACTAATTATGGAGAGATTCTTAATAAGTTTCCTGGATCCATCTGCTTTGATGGAGAGCATTTTTACTCCTTTTAATTTTTAAATGGAGTATCCTACCATTGAGCTGTACATTTAAAAAATACTAATCTTTATTCAATGTGCACATATCCACAAATGTTTAAATTTCAAAATATGTAAAAATACTTCTCACACATTTTGCTGTTTCATTTCTTTTGGGATTTCTCAGTCCCTTTCTTCTTCTTTATCTCCTTTGCTCCTTGACTCCCTTCCTTTGTTCAGAAAATGCCCCAGTGTGTGTGTGTGTGTGTGTGTGTGTGTGTGTGTGTGTGTGTGTGCGTGCGTGTGTGTGTGTGTGTGTGTGTGTGTGTGTGTGTGTACACTCCAGTCTAGAGAAGGATTCACCCTGGAGTTTCAACCTCATCCTCACAGTGTTTATCAATATCACTCAAAGCTTAGAAGGCTTTTTTTTATAATACAGTGTGATTACTAATAGATTCCTACGGTTTGTCTATCTTGTGTGCCAAGAAATTTTTACTTTCTCCAAGATCATGAATAGCTCTCCTGTTTCTCATTTCTGAAGATTGAAGTGAAGGCTGTGTATATTAGAACATTTCTTTTCCAATACAAAAATTAAAAATAATAATTAATGACTATGTACTCCCATAATAGTGTTCCTTTAATTTCAATACAATTTCATTAGTCAAAATAGATTTTAATTATTTAGTATTCCTTGAGACATGGTGTATCTAATAGAAAAATGTGTCATTTTAAGAAATGTGTTGCTTACTATTGCTTCTAAATTTCATCATTTTATCATTAAACAGCATATTTCATGTATTTCCAACTTTTAATATTTATAGATAGTAGTATACATTTCTTTTTCTTTTACGTTTCAGAATTTTTTGCTACAGTCATTTCCAAGTTCTGTGACAGTAGCATATCATACACTGTAATTGTTATCTTCCCAGTTTGTGCTACCTTGTCTTTGGGAAATTTTCTATACTATGTCCCTTAATATTACCCTTTCCAAAGTCTACTTTATTCTGCAACTATAATCACTCCAGTTATCTCAATTCTTGGTACTGATTACCCCTGTATAGTGTTTATTTTATACCATCCATATTGTTACTCTGAAATTGCCTTCCATGTAGCCAGCCTGTTAAGTTTGGTTTTTATAACCCGCTTGGCAGTTTATCTTCTTTGGCAGTCTGTCTTTTAGTTTCTATGTGTCGATTATCTCATGGCATTGTTATTATTTGATTTATAATGAATGACAATCATGCTTTTTACTTGCTGTTTGTTCCATCTTTCTTTTCCTGATAAGACGACTTTGTCATTTTAAAGATTATACTGTATCTCTATTGCTGCTTTTTTACTGTAACATTTCATACCATCGTTCTTGTTTCTATAAGTTGAAATAAACTTCCCTTCAGTTTGAATTTCACTTTCAAATGGTAATTGTGCAAGTTTTCCACTAACAGACTTTAAAAACTACCTCTGTTTTTGAGATATATGTCTGAGGTTTTAGATGCTCCATATGCTGTCAAGTCTACATTGGAGAGTTGCTATTACTGCCTTTTAAATGTCAATGATCCCACAGAAAATTTAAAATGAGAAATACATCTTTGTTTGTGTTTGTTTCTTGAAGAAGTTTCATAGTTCCAGTACTGGCTCACCTCAAGTTATGACAACCCTCTTGTCTTAATCTCCTGAGTGCTACTTCTCTTAGAGGAAATATGTTTCCCAATGACTACATATTTATTGGATATCCCAATCTCTGATCTGATAGCATATTGCAATGATTGGAACTAAGTAATTGCAAAATTTGCCTTGGGAATGGGATTCTTCTCAGAACATCTCTTTAGTTCCCCTTCATTTTGGATCAACATTTTGACTTATGCGCTGTTACTAGTGTCCCATTAATTTTGATACAATTTCATTAGTCGTCAAAAGAGATTCTCATTCTTTCATTAGTTTTATTTGAGAATATCGTTGTCATCATAAATCAAATAATATCAATGTCTTGAGATATTCTAAACACAGCAATGAAAAGATATACTAAAATAGAAGATAAACTGCCAAGCAAGATATGACAGCAAAACATAACAGGCTAGCTACATGGAAGGAAATTTTAGAGTAACAATGTGGATGGTCTAAAATAAACACTATACCCGGATAACCAGTATGGAGAATTGAGATAGCTGGAGTGCTTATAGTTATAGAATAAAGTAGACTTTGGAAAGGGTAATATTAAGAGACATAGTATAGAAAATTTCCCAAAGACAAGGGGGAACAAACTGGGAAGATGACCATTACAGTGTATGATATGCTGTCACACACCTTGGAAATGGCTGCAGTTAACTATCTTCAAACTTAAAAGAAAGCCATCATATACTATTCTCTGTAAATATTAGAAGATGGAAATAACATGAAGCGTGTTGTTTAGTGACAAAATGATGAAAATTAGAAGCAGCAGCAAATATGTAAAATGTCATGAAATGCCACATGCATCATGAAACGCCACAACTTTCCATCGGCACATCTCTTGCTTCCCAGTTGTCAATCGTCCTCTTTGTTTCTCCAGACAGAAATAGCTGGTTTTCAGAGTTTTGGTCTTCTGTGTGGTTTTGGACAATTAAAATAAGATCATAACTATTTGTGCTTCTTTGATTTAGTTTATTGGATTTCTTGGATGTATAGTCTTACAATTCTTACCAAATAGTGATGGCTTTTTGCTATTGTTTTAAGTACCTCCTCTCCCTCCCTATGCATGTCTCTTCTGGTCTTCATAGTGCATCATTTTTACCAATTATTGATTGTTCATTGTTTTTTGTTTTTAAATATTTAATGCTTCTAATTCTATTCTTTAATGTCTAAGATTTTGTATCTTTCATTTTTGAAACTTTATTGAGATAATTTCATTATGTACATGCTTTTATTTTAAAGTGTTATTTTATGCCAGTCCCCAAGATGGTGATTTATAACACATGTTAGCAAATCATGAAGCATCATTGAAAACACATGTAGCACCCTCTTGTGCGTGGACCATTCTCTTGTTTTCTCAACATACAGCAACACTGTTTTGTTACAAGGAAAGGGTTCCTTGTGCTTTTTCTTATGTTTATTCATTTGATTTTGTGTGACATAGATATTGCTTTGTAACTTACAATAAAAATGCATTCACTATGTAGCCCAGATCTACTTTGTATAACATTGATGCCCCTTCCTCAGTCTCCTGAGGACTGAGAGTACAGACATTCACCACCTTACTTATTTTTTATATTGGTTCCAAATAGTCAAATAATTATGTTGACCTCAATATAGTCATGTTAATTAGCATTAGACTAAATGTCATTAAATAAATATCATTACTAAATATAATTTGTAGAATCATTTATTAACATTTGTCTTTTTTTCTTTGTTTATTTGAGACAGGGTTTCTCTGTGGCTTTGGAGGCTGACCTGGAACTAGTTCTTATAGACCAGGCTGGTCTGGAACTCACAGATATCCAGCTGCCTCTGCCTCCTGAGTGCTGGGATTAAAGGTGTTGTCTTTTTCTTTTAAAAAAAGTATTTAAATTTTACTCTTAAGTGTGTATACACATGTATGCTTGTATATATGAATTCAGGGCTTTTGGAGTCCAGAAGAGGGCATCAGGTTCTCTAGAATTGGAGTTATAAGAGGCTCTGGGTTCTGGGAATTAAAGTGGGATCTTCTGGGAAAGAAGGAAGTACTCCTCATTGCCTTCTTTCCAGTCTATAAATATTATCATATATTCATATTTAAATTATTTCATTTGATACTAACGTTACCTTGTGAAAAACAATATTCCTCCTGGGCTCAATAAATCCACCTTTTCTGTTTTAGGGTCTAGAAATTGGAGGCCTTGGGACTTATAAAATGATTATTATTTTAATATTTTAATGTCTTGTGTGGTATTCTAATTTCAACATTGCTTCGTTATTGCATTAACTGAATTAGTAGGATGTAAAGCAATAGTAGGAGAAAAGCAGCTAGCCATTTATTACTTCTTGAGATTGTTGTTGTTAGAAATGATTGAGATGCCATTAAAATTTCTCCAGGGTAGTATATGGCATATGGTAAATACTCAGTAAGTGTTTTTATGATTATTTTGAAAATTAGATGTTAATTAATATAAAAGTTGTGAGTACACAAAAGGAATTTTTTTGATCAAGGCACCTAACTTGACATCAAGTGAATTATTTTGCCCTTTTAAAACAGAGTCCATACTGAAGCATAGATAAATCAGGAATGTACAGTTCAATCATTACTCACCAGGGAGTGAATGCAGAAAAGCAACAGAATTTTCCATCCCACAGTCTCTCTATGAGTGCAGCGTATGGCAGGTGGAATTGCTTTTCTGCCTCTTCTCACATCATAGAGACAATGCACTCTGGTATGATGATTCAAACTCATTAAATGTTGTCCTAATTTCAGCTGATGTGGGATGATGGTCCTGATGGAGGAATGACGGTAAAGGAAGCAAAGGGGTTCTGGGAAGTTGCCGTTTGATTAGCATCACTATGAGCCAGCTTCCAGGTGTTTAATTACATTTTATTTTTTCTCACACAGAATTGTGGTTGATGATCTTCTGAGACCAGCTCTTCCTCCATCCCCTGACAAGGCATCACAGGCACTGATCCTTTAAAGTTCTCGCTCTTCCTCCATCCCCTGACAAGGCATCACAGGCACTGATTCTTTAAAGTTGCCTTCTGGATAATGCTTTACCATCTGTTCCTTCTCTGTGTATGTGCAATGGTTCACCCTCCTTACACAGAGGTCTCCAAGAGGACAATAGTCTTTAGTTATCCATATCCCCTGGATCCCCTCATACAATTTCAGATTGAGGTTTACTGAGGTGATGCAGAGACACCAGACCACTCTGAAAGGTGAGGATGCTCTGTGCTTTTATCCTTTATGCATTTGAGGTCATGTCTAGAAATCATGATGATCCGTGGGTATGTCAATAGGCCTAGAAAGGCAGCCAAGTGAGCCTGACGTCTGGTTCTGGATCCAAAGGTCTCTGAACTATTAAGAATGAGATGCTGGAAGGGAGCCCGCAGAATGGGAAAAGATATTCACTAACCCCACATCTGGCAGAGGGCTGATCTCCAAAATTTACAAAGAACTCAAGAAGCAAGTCTTCACAACACCAAAGGATCCAATTAAGAAGTGGGCTACAGAATTAAATAGCTGATACACACTTAAGAAAGTGCTCAAAATCCCTAGCCATCAGGGAAATGCAAATCAAAACAAATCTGAGATACCATCTTACTCCTGTAAGAATGGCTAAAATAAAAAACAGCAGTGACAGTTTATGCTAGAGAGGATGTGGAGAAAGGGTAACACTCCTTCATTGCTGGTGGGAGTGCCAAATCCTACAGTCACTTTGGAAGTTAGTATGGAGATTCCTCAGGAAAATGGGAATCAATCTACCACAAGACCCAGCATTTCCACTCTTAGACATATACCCATATACCCAAAAGATACACATTCATACAACGAGGACTTCTGTTCCACTATGTTCATAGCAGCATTATTTGTAATATCCAGAACCTGGAAGCAACCTAGATGCCCCTCAACTCAAGAGTGGATAGAGAAAATGTGGTAGATTTACACAATGGAGTATTATTTAGCAGAAAAACAAAACAAAACAATGGAATCTTGAAATTTTCAGGCAAATGGATGGCACTAGAAGAAACCATCCTGAATGAGGTAACCCAGTCACAAAAAGAGAAACACGGTATGTACTCACTCATATATGTATTTTAGAAATGGATAAGGGGAATTCCAGGCTACAATCCCACTGCCAGAGAGAATGGGAAACAGAAATATACGCATGGTACCACAGAGAATGGGAATGAGGCAAGATCTCCTGAGCAGATTGGTTTCATGGGGGGGGGGGAGTCGGGGAGAGGGAGCTGGGAAAAAGAGAGGGGGAGATGAAGAGGAGATAGGAGGTCATGGGGGAGCAGGAAGGTTGTGTTCGAGGAAGAATAGAGGAGAGTAGAATAACAAATACCATAATAGAGGAACTCATTATAGGTTTGAGGAGAGATCTGGCACTAGTGAGATTTCCAGAGATCTACAAGGATGACACGAACTGGCAAACTAAGAAATAGTGGAGAGACTACCTTAAATGCCCCTTCCTGATAGTGAGTTTGATGACTACCTTATATGCCATCATAGAGACTTCATCCAGTAGCTGATGGAAACAGAGGCAGACACCCACAGCTAATCAGTGAACTGAACTCCTGGAATCCAGTGACAGAGAGGGAGGAGTGATGAGCAAAGGGGTCAAGACTGGCCTGGTGAAACCCACAGAGACAGCTGACCTGAACAAGGGCAGCTCTTGGACCCCAGATTGATGGCTGAGAGGCCAGCTTGGGACTGATCCAGACCCCCTGAATGTGGGTGTCAGTGAGGAGACCTAGGCAATCTATGTGGCCTTGCGTAGTATTTATCCCTGGCATACAAATGGACTTTGCGTGTCCATCCCACAATGAGGGATGCTCTCTCAGCCTGGACTCTTGGGGGAGAGCCTAGGCCCTACCCTGAGCTAAATGATAGACTCTGGACATCCCCACAGACAGAGTGGGGGTTGGGTGGGGGGCTGGAGGGCGGGGGAGGAGAGGAGGAAGAAGGAGCTGGCATTGACATGTGAGCAAGCTTGTTTCTAATTTAAGTTAAAAAAAATTAAAAGAAGAATAGATGCTGTCATCTACCCAGTGATGACAAATCCATGGTGTTAATCCTAAAGAAACAGGTTAATGTTCAAAGAAGTGAGCAAAGAAGGGGATATAGAGAAACCCAGAGTCTTCTCGGTAGAAACTGAGAATGTTTGGCCCCTCGGCAAGCAGTCTTTGCTAGATACGGAGATTATTCAGCATGGTTTGAAGTTGATGCCTGTGACAATTTTCGAGATATTCATTTTATATCTTGCATAAAGGCAGGGTTTCCAAATAAATGGATTTTCAGAAATAAAATTGTATTGATAAGATGGTGTTTCAGCTCTGTCTTCAGAGAAATTTCACGGAGCTCATCAAGGTATGATTTAAAATAAACTGCACTCACACTGAGAGCCATCTTGAGAATCTAACCACCTTGTGTTTCTCAGCTCCATTAAATCAAATAGAGGAGGCATGGGAGAGCTTCGGGTGATGCTTGTATTTCTGTGACTAATTCCACTTTAGGCTGAGCCATGCCTACTAGGAATCAGATTCTAGAGGGAGTGACTTCCACATGTCAAGCATTCTAGGAAGAAAGGAGCACTGAGGATTCTGGGGATAGGCTGGCCCTGATCAGGGCCAGCACCAATGCTACCCATCCTGGGACAATCAGTTGTAAAAGAGAAACAACAACAAAAACCAAATAAAACACAACAAAACTGTTGTGGCAATTTGAGTTGCTGGATGGGAAATCATGACCAACTATTCAACCAAGTTGCCTTTACAATGGACATGCACACAAGAGGGGTCATTGCTGTTTTTTAGTAATGTGCAGAGAATAGTTTTAGAACAAGAATGCAATATAAACTCCTGGTCTTAATTGTGCCCAACTGTACCTAGGTCCTCTAAGCAGTCTCTTGTCCCCCTCAATGTCTATCTTATCTCTATAAGATAAGTAGGTATGGCCTTGTTGGAGGACGTGTGTCACTCTTAGGGCAGACTTTGTTCTAAGTACGCCAAGAGTGGCACGCAGTCTTCTACTTCTGCCTGCTGATCAAGACGTAGAACTCTCAGTTACTTCTCTAACATCATGTCTGCTTCTAGACGTGTGTGTTAAACAGAAGCTAAAGGTCTGGAATTCAAGTGGCTTTCCTGCAACATTATCCATAAAGTACAAAGACACAAATTTTTTTCAGTGAAAAGTTGGTTATATAAGTTACATCACACAAATACCATGGGTAAGAGCTAATAAAAAGAATGGAGTAGGGTTTTTACCAATTTGCTGCAAACAATTGTTAGCAGCTTTGAAATAAAATCTGTATATATTATATCACCTTTCAAAAATATGTGTTCATATTTGTACATTTATAATATACATGTCTGTACTAATACACATTATTGGGGAAGGAAACATGCCAACACAAAGTGAACTCAATGTGAACATGAACTTAGAAATAGTATATGGGTTCATTAGATTACTTCTTTTTATTTTTTAGATAATATGATCTTATCATTTCCCCTTCCCTTTCCTCACTCTAGATTCTTTCATATGTCTCCTCCTTACTCTTTCAAATTCACTGCTTTTTTCCTTTTAGTGTTGTTAGATGCATACATATGTAAGTATAAACGTGTATACGTATATATCTTGTATTTATGTTTCTAAACATTTGGTAGTTGCTCTATTCTTGGGAAGAATATTTCTCTTACTCTATGCTTTTCTTAGCAGCCTGTAGTTATTTGTGTAAGGTTGACACCCCATGGGGTTTCACATGCTCACTTAGCATGTCTATTGTTGTCCTTGTTCAGGTCATGTTTAGGCAGTCATGATACTGAGAATACATAGGTGTAGATTCTGACATTCCTAGGAGACATGCATATTGGGTACACACACACACACACACACACACTCACTCACTCACTCACTCACCATTTTCTTTAGAGTTGAGATAGGTATTTATGCCCAAGGTTCTTGACTCATTTTAAACTGATTTGCGTAAAAAGTACAAATAATAAAGTTAGATTCAACTCTACAGTATATTTACTTATTGGTTTGAACCCTTGTATTTCATCTGTGACTTAATTACAATTTACAATGAAAAATGTAACACAACCTGGAAAATAATTGAGAAATGCATAGAACAGGGACTCCAGATGTACTCTTTCAGTTCTATTTTTATGAACAGTAATGAGATCTCACATTGGGTATCTGGCAAGTCACTCATCACTGAAGGGTCTATGCACTGAAGCAGAACACTATCAATATTCTTACTGGGTTGGGTCCTTGATGAATTTGCCTCATTTATCTCTATGACAGAGCAGCGAATTCTTTCATTTGGACAAACAACAACAATGCATTGTTGAGTATTGTCAAACTCAATAAGTCAATGGTAATTTCATGCAAGAAAAAAATTCTTTATTTTAATTGAATCCCAGCAGAAGACCTAAAGAAAAAAAGGTCTATAGCATAAGAGCTTAATTGCTTCAGTCTTTCCATCTTCTCTTTTTTTTAAGTGGACACTTGAGTGGGCTACCAAGTAAAAGAAAACATACCATTGGGACATTGTCTAACTCTTTATTGTCCATATACAGGCTTCCCTCTAAAGACCTCAGATTAAGCAATTTAATGCAGATCAGTGTCTGCCATGTATATCCACATGTACCAAATAATAATTGTGATTTTGAAACTAGCATATATGAGAATATGTTAAAAAGTGATATTGTTGGAGCAAGAGGCATAGCTCAGTAGTTAAGAGTGCTTGCTACAGAGGCAGACTCCCACTGCTAAGCACTGAGCTGAACTCAGGAAATCCAGTGACAGAGAGGGAGGACTGATGACCAAAGGCATTAAGACTGGGCTGGTTTAACCTCCAGAAACAACTGACCTGACAAGGGTTAACTCTTGAATCCCAGGCATCAGCCTGGGAATCCAGCATGGGACTGATCAAGACCCCCTGAATGTGGGTGCCAGTGAGGAGGCCTAGGTAATCTGTTGAGCCTTGGGCAGTAGATCAGTACCCATCCCGAGTATACACACGGACTTTGGACTCCCATCCAACAATGTGAGGTGCACTCTCACCCTGAACTCTTGGGGGAAGGTCTAGGCCCTGCCCTGGTTGAAATGACAGACTATGGACACCCCCATGGAGGGCCTCACCCTCCCTGGGGAAATGAGGGGATAAAGGGAGGGTTGGGGGAAGGGCACAGGTGGAGGGGAGGGAAAGGGAGAGGGACCTGGATCTGACTTGTGAAGCAACCTTGTTTCTAATCTAAATTTAAACTTAAAAATAAATAATAAAAAGAAAAAAAAAGAGTGCTTGCTACCCTTGCAGAGGACCTGATTTAGTTCCCAGCATTCACATTCAGTGGCTCCTGACCCCTATAATTCTTGTTTCAAAGCACTCACTCACCTCTGCAGACAACCACACCCACATGCACATGCACACACATGATACATATACATAATAAAATGATTAAATATATCCTAAAACACTGTCAGTGGTGATGTGGTTCTTACCTAAACTTTAAGACAAAAAGCTGTGGGCCTCATAAGACAGTGAAGGGAGACAACTTCACTTTGCAAGTCCCCTTCTCATTCCAGTTACTAAAGCAGGTCTGGAAGCATTACCTCTGGAATGGACCCTTCCACCTGTTACCAGATCCTCCTCCTGTAACCACTTATAACTCAAGTGCAAATATCTTGGCAAGGTGAATGGCATCATGTCCTCCATCAAGCCCAGATGTGAACTTAAAGACATGATACCAAGGACTTGGAAAAAGATTAACAACTAAAATAATAACAGTAAAGCCTTATTTTCTTTGAAAATGTTAATAAATATTAATATAAAATACGTATAACATGTATAAAATATAAATATAAAATAAATAATTAACAATAAAATCTTGTTTTCTCCTTGGAGAAGACAGTAACACTCCTACTCTAGAAGGTAGGGGAACATTTTATTATCAATTCATCCTTTCATCATTTCTACCCACCCCCCACTTCCTTCTCTTTTTTCTTCCAATATTAGCCAAGCATTTGTTGATTTCCTACTGTGAGTCAGGTAGTAATCAATTTATTGTATATATAGATTCTTTTCTCTTGTTGCTTTAATAAATTTTCATCTACTGAATGGCTAGAAATAACACATTTGTTATCTTTGGGATGTAGAGGTCAAAAATCCCAACTGAGTCTTAAACAGTCAAGCAAGGTATTCATAGGGTTGTGCTCTCTGGAGACTCCCCTGGGGAATCCTCCCCCTGTTTACAATTCTAGCTTTTGATGTCTGCCATGTTTCCTTGACTGTAGTTCACTCCACAAGTTGTTCCTGCCTTGTTGCTCTTCTTATTCTGTGTTAGGTTTTCTTCTGCCTTCTTCTTCTTCTTGTGGCATAGATGGTAGTAGCAGATCCCCAACTCAGATAGCTCCAACATCATCTTCCCACTGTAAGATTCTTTATAATACATGGTAAGTAACTTTTGTCATGGTAATATTTTTGGGCTTCAGGATTTCAGAACAAGGGATCTGTATGGACATGTTTTCATCCTGTCTTGGTGGATACTTAACACACTTGTATTCTCAAAGATGCTCTCCCTGGGGACATGTAAAATTGGGAGAATCTCAGAAAATATGTTAGATGCAGACTTTCTTAGTGTTTTCATGCTAGGAAATGATTTAGAATTAATTGCTTCTAACTACTGTGGGAACAAAAGACCTTGGCCAGAGTCCCACTTCCCAATCAGCCTGGGAGCAGGAGGCTGTAACCGGTATCTGCCACCACAGAGAAGGGAACACCCTGACCTTGACCTTTCCATTGACTAACCGCCTCTTCCTGACCAACCACCGCCACCTCTGATGTCAGGGCATATAACCAGCTGGCGTAAGAATAAAGCAAAGCTTTCTTGAAGCCTTCTTTCCCCACTGACTGGTCTCTGCGTCATCAATCCCTACACCCTCTGCAGATTCTTGGACACAGGCTGCACAGCAGGTGTGGCAACTACTAATTTCAGTTCCATTATGTAAAGAATCAGTGCCTACTTGGATATATGAAAGCAAATTTTAATCTAATAAAAGCATAGGTGTCTTTTTTTATATCTGTGATAATCTGTGGTAGACATACATGTTAGACTAGACAATACACACATACACACACACACACACACACACACACACACACACCTCTAGTTCCTAGTCCATGATTTTGTAAATATTTATGTGGCAACATGTTTGATCCAAACAATGATTGTGAGATAAGGTAACTGTCCCAAATATGCTAAGAGATGACAGGAAGATGAAGTGATTCTCCACACTAAAAATGTGAAAAAGCATCTGCCTCTCGAGATGGAGAAGGATGTTGACTTGAACCAATCCTTGCAAAGAATGTGGATTGGGAATCTTGACAGTGTCAGACAAAATATATTTCCTAAAGTATTTGGAAGGGGCAAAGTGGTGACAACCTTGATGTGAACCTAGTGAACTGATCAGGGACATTTGACCTAAAGAACTGACAATGAATAAATGTGTATGGTCTGAAGCCAACCAATCTTTACAAATTTATTAAAACAACAGAAGAAAACTGATGTAATCATTTTAATGTCTGAATCTTTTCTGTAATTGGATGTACCAGAAAAATGCTGGCCCAAGAGCTCTGGGCAAAACTATGTAACTGATGCTTTCTCTTCAAGTACAGTCCACTTTCCTGTTGAGCCCAAGTCTTCTTTCTCTACCATATATAGCATATCCTAATTACTTAAGTGAAAGAAGTCCCTATATTTCATATCCTATGTATTATAAATAATTAAATACGTAGTAAGAAGTGTACCAATAAGGAAAATAGCACTGCTGTAATTTACCTACCCCTGTACTGAATCATCATCCAGAAAGAAAGCAGTAATGAGACAATCTATTCTGTGCTACACATTGTCTGGCGACCTAGTTCCAGTGCCCAAGTCAGGAACACACATTGATTCTCTTTTCATGGCTCATTAGTCTCCTTCATTCTGGAACAGCTCTTCTGTATTTCTGGGATTTTCATCACTTGTAACTTTTAAAAAGTACTGCGCAATTGTCGTGCTGGGTCCCTCAGAGTGGTTTAACCTGATTGTTTCTCATTATTATTGTACTTAGGGAATTCATCGTAGGCTCAAATCACATAGAAAGGATGCCATGTCCTTGCCAGTCATTGTATGAGAATGTACATTCAGCTACCTAATTCCACTTGCAGAATGTGAGTGAGGAGTTTTGAAAGCTCATTATAAAAGACTGTGAATTTGTCTAAGTCTAAATGAATTGAAACTTTAGAAATTTATATCCTTACTCAATTTTATATCAATTGGTAAATTTATGTATATGTAAATGTTTAGTTCACGACATAAAAACTAGAGACAATTAACTGGTTTTCAAATTTACTTACACAAACTACTTTTGAAACCAAACTTTATGAAAATAATAAAGTTTGGAGAGGGGAACAATGGAGAACTGAGGAGTAAAGAAGGTTGACCACCTAATACTGTTTGACTTTTCTTGGGAGCATGTGATGAAAACTCTTCTTATGCCAGATAAAAAAATCTACAATGGACTAAATTATTCCACCAAAGTCCAAATTTTCAAATGAATGAGTTTATTGGGCAGTTTGCCCAAGTATGGGTGATGGTTTACATACAGGACATCAATGACACAAAGTTAACTGCATGCATCACCTAAAAGCCCACCTCAGCATGGGTGACTGACTACAAGTTGTAACCCAAAAACTCTCTGTGCAACTTGTAGGCAGCCCAATTGGCAAAAGTCACCCATAGGCAACTTAGAGACATTTCCCTCATCAGCAGTCTTTACCCTGGGAGTAAAGACTTGCCTTGGAGTTTTATAAATTTTAGGAACTTTCTGAGACTTGTTAGTTGTTTATTTTCCTAGTCTCAAGGAGTTTCCTTACAGGATAGAATGTTTGAATTTGGATGAAATAGCTGAACAGTAGCTAAGTGTCCCACAAGAAAGCATTGATTTGCCTCTGTCACTTATCAATGAAATAAATTCATATTTATTGATAATTGTTATATTCCATATGCTGTTGGAGTGATGTGTGTTGGTCCAAATAACCTTTATAACAACAGTATGAATTGTATAATTCTCTTATTGACATTTTAAAAATGAGACATCAGCAGCATAGTATCAAGTCATTTTAAGATCTCAGAGCTAGGAAGTATTGGAGTCAAGAATTAACTCACCTGACTAATAAGCCTTCTGTGGGTTTTTACTATTTACACACTTCTTCCATAGCATTGCCATCTATATCTGTGATCTAAAACTGGAGGTATTAGGCTTACTTGTGTAGTAGAATCTGTGATTTAACAAAGAAGACCTTTTAAATTTGTGATGGTATCCTCTTAGACATATAATAAACAATAATATTATTATTTTGCAGTTGTCATTGTGCCTTTGAGCTCCTGGTTGAAGGTGGGGTGAGGAGTACCCCGAAATTCATACTCCTGCAGAAACTTCATGCAAAAATACAAATTCAAACAGTAACCAATAGTTTCTTCTGTGCCATTTTCCCTTCTATATGAGCCCTTTTCTCTAAAGTGATTGCTACAGAGAGGTGGATCTTCACATAGTCATGCAATGACTCCATGTATGCCATCTAAAGACATTATGTTCTGAACTCAACAAGAAACTATTGTAACTTCATCTAACAAGTGTAGAAAAAACTTCCTTTGACCTAGGAGTCCGTGAAAACTCAGTGTAGTAGTTTGATTCTGGAAGGTATTTCTTGATCCCTCACTGATTGCCTTTCTCCAAGATGAGACTTGATTTAGAAACTACTTGAAGTGTTAATCACAAACCAGTTCCTTTCGTTGGACCTCCTTCCATCATCACAGAATGAAGGCCCTGAGCTAGAGAAACTCTCATGCAGTTAGAACTAAGAATTGTGTCATACTCTGGAATGCTTGATTGTTACATTCCTTGTTAGTTTTGGCTTTCATAGCAAGTGTTGGAAATCAATCAACTATTAATTCATCTTATTCTCAGTGCTGCATTAAATATTCATGTTTTCATTAATTACACAGTATTTTCACCCAAAGGTTGAGACTCCCTGTGCTTATCAATTGCACAATGCCATTTTGCAGTATTCATAATCTGTCCTTTCTGGTTTCTTGCTAAAATAAGAAAACCAATTATTCTATAGAGCTTCAGATGACTTTGCATATGCTTTATCTACTAAAAGTTGAAGTACATCTGCACAAACTCTTTGTTTCTTTACCTGCCTTATTGACTCACTGAAGCAATACTAAAGGATACAAGAAGTTCACATCAGTACTTGATGAGGCACCATTTTTTATTTTGATTGCTTTTATATGCAAAGGTATTCAAAAGACCTGGGGATGAATGCATTTACTTTGAACCTGTTCACCATATGCCACACATTTTAACACCAACTTTAAAAACAAGAAACAAAGAAAATAGAAGATTGAGTCGATGAGATCATATGACTCTTTTTTTGCCCTTTTTTATTTTTGAATTTAAATTTAAATTAGAAACAAGGTTGCTTCACATGTCAATTTCAGGTCCCTCTCCCTTTCCCTCCTCTCTTCCCATGCCCTCCCACCAACCCCCCAGATATCTCCTCATTTCCTCAGGGAAGGCAAGGCCCTCCATGGGGGTATCCATAGTATGTCATCTCATCCAGAGCAGGGCCCTAGACCCTCCCCCAAGAGTCCAGGGTGAGAGTGCATCTCTCATTGTGGGATGGGTACCCAAAGTCCATTTGTATGCCAGGGATAAATACTGATCTACTACCCAAGGCCCCATAGATTGCCTTGGTCTTTCATTGGAACCCACATTCAGGGGGTCTTGATCAGCATGTGACTCTTTCTTATCTCATATTTTCAAAGTTGTAGTTAACTTGAAATTAATATCAAAGAAATAATAAACTCCAAGCTAAGAGGACTGTTGATAAAATTTTAATGTACTTAGCTTGGTGAATTTTTTCATAAAGACTGTTTAATAAATAGCCCAAACTCCTATTTTTTTAAAAAAATACTTGTATTAAATTTGTTGTTTGACAATGTCATGCTTGTATACCATGCATTCTGATTATAATATCTCTCTGTTTTCCTCCACTACTATTCCAACCCTATTCAAATTCATAAGTCCTATTCCCACATGTTGTGGTAGATTTTTGTGTAATGTTTTATTTCCTATAACTATTCTTTACTATATGCTTATATTTATACTTAGGAAACTTACTGAAAGATTAACCAGAGGTCAATTATCTTCCTTAAGTTAAATGTCTTACTTCCTTCTTTGATGAAAATTCTCAGTGCCATTTTAGTATTTTATTCATGTGAATTTGGCTGTCATCAACAAAAGACTTCCTGCACTCGTGATTGCATTTGGTGAAGAATGTAAATTCTATTTGCATAACCAAGAATCACTGACATGGTGTTCTACACACAGAATTCTCTTAAATTGAGACACTGAGGATAGAGAGCAATGGGGACCAGCATGGGAAAGACAGATACACACAGATTAACTGAGTACCAAGGAAATGGTGTCATATAACTTGTTGGATTCCTGGAATACATGAGGTCTTCTAGCAGAAAGTAAATCCTTCTAAGCAGGACATTAGTAAAACCTTTGGATGTAAAAGAATATATAGGTTGTAGCTTTAAAAACCTACCAGTCTCGGACCTAGACAAATTTAAAGTAAGGACATTAGAAAGAGAGTATATAGAGTAAGAAACAAGCCTTGTGTATCATTTGAAAATTGGTTATAATTTAATTAGACCACAGAGAGTAGAGATATTCTTGGGGGAGACTTTAAATATCGGTGGGTATAAGAATGAGAATCAAGTGGTTAGAAAGGATAGATTCTAATCCCACGTTTTATCCTTGTGCTGTTCACATTGTGTTTGCATTGTTTATGTATTTAATAAAATAGAATGAGCCACAGCACATAGGCATAGGGAGGAGAGACAGACATGATATACAGTTTGAGCTGTCACAGCATTTTTCTCTAGGCCAAACTCTGTAATAAAACGCAAGAGAGACAGAAGCATCTCATCTCTTTAATACTCTTATAGGTAGACAGAGTATTGCAAAGGGGAAAAATCAAATTCTAGAATTGTGATTACTTGAAAAGCAGCAGTGTCACTGGAGTTGTTCAGAGTGTCAAGCTTTTCTTTTGGAAGATGCCCAAAGAAAGACAAAGTCGGAATGCAATTCTGGTAGGAGAATAGGTTTGCAGACTCTATCATCTCTTCATTTTGTCTCTATGCAAAGAAAATTGTATCTCATGTTCCAAGTCACAGTACGTTTGCCCTCCGATCATTTTATGCCGTAGTCACCACTACCAGTTTTCTGTCAAAACGTTTACATTATCTGGGGATCTATTTCAGAAACCAACAAAAATTTTTAGACTTACAGATTTTAGGTAACTTAGGATGTTCTTTGGCATGCTCAACAAATTCAAATACTGCTTACAAATTGGGCAGCCCTGAGACAGTGTGCCCCTGATCATTTGAAAGGGCGTCTTGGGACACCAAATTTTGTTATTCACATAATTGAGAAAGGTGACCTTGAACTGGGTTGATGGGGATTTTACTTCCATTAAATGACTGATATGTGAAGACAATTATTGTTTCACTTTTTCCTCATAATTTGTTGAATAGCCACCCATGTTTAAATATTTTGTCCTGTGAAGAGCAACTAATTTCAGGCTAAATCATGATGGATATGCTTTTCATGTTAAAATGTGCACCTTCCTATCTCAGGTTATGGCAGATGGGTGCATACATATGGAACAGCAAATGAGCCAAAGGTCATTGACTTGTGTGGTTTTTAACCCTTTCCTTTATTCACATCTCTTTCTATCTTTTAAATCTCAGTGGTTCCAAAAACTGTTGATTGAATGATTTAAATTTCTTGACTCCAAAGTCCAACGTTTCATTTTGACAATGGTAGGAGCTTTCAGTTCACACTTGGGTGTGTCTTACCTGCTCTGTTTAATCCTGATGCTTAAATACTATTGATATGTGGGTCGAGGCAGCCCTAGATATTCTATCTCCTTAGCATTACCAGGAGGATGAAGTCTTATCCTTGAAAAATTAGAGGAACAACTACAAACAATTAAAGCTATAATTTATGTTTTGTGTATTTTCTTTTTGTCTTCAATATCTTCCAATAGTGTGGTAATTATTTTGAAGGAATAACCTGCCTGATATTATTTGGAATGTCTTGAAGGAAGTTTGTTTACAGAATAAGAAATCTTGCTTATTAGAAATGTTAAGTGACATATGTACAGACATACACTTGTATTCCTGTCTCTTAGGGGGCTGAGAAAGGCTGTTGGAAAATCTGAGCCCAGCCTGGGCTATGTAGGGAGACTGTCTTGAAACAACAGCCCCAAAGGAATAGTAACACAGAAAAACACTACAGGAGAAGAGATAAATGCAATGATATAGAACTACCGAGCAGTTTTAAGAAATAATTTTAGCAAAGACCTTCACAACAAGGTAGTATCATAGAAGCTATAATCACAGAAATGTGCTTCTATCTTCACAGTTTTCTTTTCTAGGATAATTAGCATTAGCAGTGTACATAGCCATCTGCCTGCTTCTCCTGTCTTAGTGCTATTGTTCTGAACATGATTCATTACTGCACACATTATTCATTCTCCCATCATGATCTAATGTATGGCAGATTAGGACTGCTGCTCACATTAGAGGTTAATTGCTATAATTTCCTTGACATGGAGACATTCTGCCCTTGGTACTTGTCTATCACTCTGAATCTCTCTGATCTCTGATTCAGCTCTGAATTCCTAGGGTCTAACTCTTGACATGAGTTCAGGTGCATTCAATGGACAGAAGAAAGCTGTCTTGTGTTTGGATGGAATCTAAAAATTTCCTTGGTAATATGTGTTTGTGTGTGTGTGTGTGTGTGTGTGTGTGTGTGTGTGTGAGAGAGAGAGAGAGAGAGAGAGAGAGAGAGAGAGAGAGAGAGAGAGAGATTATCTCTCTTCATTTTAGAAACCCTCTCCTCTTTGGTTGTTATTGTTTGAGCCGTGGAAGCTTGTGGGACAGATAAAAGGTCTAAGGTCTGCTACCTGGATTTAGAAAGTTGAGTATGCAGAGGCACTGAGAGAAGTTAGTTCAGGAATGTCTGGGGTATCTGTGGGACGATCCAGGTGACATGTCAGCTGGAAATTGTATATCTATGTTTGGAGACTGGAGAACCTTCCAGGTTGATTAGGAACCACCGAAATGTAGATTAAAGCAGTGGACCAGATGACAACATCAAAAGAAGGAATAGATTAAAAGAAAACCAGAAATTAATCCTAAGTGACAACAACATACACTATTTTGAGTATGTATAAATGAACTCACACTGACCTAAAATTGTATTTTGGAAGATTTTATTCTTTCTTTTTTTGAGAGAATGGGGAATGCATTTTATTTGCAATTGCCATGTATATAGAGACATGCGGCAATACTTAGCTCATCAGAGTGTTTTGTGAACAGATCAGGGCCCTTAGCATGTCTGAACCTGGGCGATAATGACCAGAATCACAGCTGGTGTCTATTGTGTAGCCAGTGCTTATTTATATTCTGCAGGAGATGGAAGACTGGCTTCAGGCACCCAGACTGGAAGTCATTTCTCTGTTTTGGAAGCACCCAAATCATTTTTCTCACGTTATTCATTCAGTGGGCTTTTCTCCATCTGAAGGGAGATGTCTTGGCAAGTGTGAACGTGCTTCCATTTCCTTTCTTGTTAATTCCTTTCACATGATAAATTGCAGGGAACTCTACAGAAATCCCTTAGAATTGAAAAGTCGGCCTTCGTGAATGCTTAGGAGCATAGGTTTAAAACATAATAAGTCTGCAGATATTCGGCAGAGAAGGATTCTCTGAAACATTTGCAGGCGATTGCAACCTCTGACGGGTGAATGCTAATTCTCACACATGTCTTCTTGGATTTCCTGTTTGGCTGACCAATTAGAATTATGTAAAAATAGTCACACCCCTCTACCAAGTATTACCAACATTATTTCATAATCCTGAAGATAATTATTCATAAAATAGTCATGCCTGGAAAATCTAGCATGTTATAAAAAGGAGAAATATCTGTGGGTTTCTACCTCCTTCTGTCTTTTTATACCTTGCCTCTGTGTCTCTCTTTACCTTTTGCTCATGACAGAGGTATTCAAGCTATGTTTTTTTTTAATGAATCATGTTCACAAAATGCACCAAAAATTCTCAACCTATTTCAGCATTTCAAATCATCTCATTATTTCAAAATAGAGTTCTACAGGATAATTTAAGACACAAAAATAATTTTAATGCTTCAAAATTAAACAATCCAGTAAATTTAATACATGTATCATTTTCTACTAAATTTATATACATATATCAGTGCTCACATATAAAATAGTGAAGGAACACAAAGCAAAATACCATAAAACCACAAAAAACCCTCATACTAGTGGGGATAAAAAGACAATATCAATAATAGACCTGAAACTTATGATAAAGAGAAAGGAATACTACAATAGAAAGTTGATAGAGGTGAGATATAACACTAACTGACTAACTGAGAGCTAAAAATACAGATTATCATAGTGAGTGAAGTGGCATTGTGTTTTTCCTTTAGCAAAACTGGAAACACAAACCCTGTTTTAAAAAAAACATGCTGCTGAAAATGTTTCATATTTAGACCATTTGAAATATCAGTGGGATGGGCCTATAGCTCAGTGGTAGAGTGTTTGTCAGGCTTTATTTCTTGATATGGAGACACTGAAAAATATATATTATATGTAGCCTGTTGTTTTAATAAGTATCAAATATGTAATTAAAAATAAAGGTATTTTCTAATTGCAGAAAATTCACATAAAAGAGTTCAATGATCCTTCATTAGAATTTAGTAACAATGAAAAAAATTTAGAGTTTAGGTAAAATGTTTTAAAAAATGTGTTGTTTCTTAATGATATTGCTATGATAATGAAAAGTTGGGACCTGTGATCACAGGATGACAGGTATCCAAAACATCCTCTGTTTTTAGGAAGCTCAGTGTTGCAGGGGAGGAGTTTCTTCAGTTCTCATTCATAAACTTTTACATACATAATTATAAACAGAAAGAGAGAATATCATGGGAGCAATTTGAAAAGTAAAAACATTTGTGAAGGGCTCATCAGTGTTACTTTGATGACCTTCAAAACTCTCGAGGAAATATATTAGAAACAAAAATAGTATTAGAAAATAAACCCCTTACAGAAGACTTAAACTTTAGGAGTTGTTATAGTAAATCCTGCTTATGATGGTTTGCTTCTCATAGAGTGCTGCATTCTTTACCAGACACCATTAGTTAATTTAATGCTTAATCCCTTGGCAGCTGTCATGTTGAGATATATATATATATATATATATATATATATATATATCTTTTATAGTTTCTTGAAGTTTAAATTTCCTCTCCAAAGATTCATAATGTGGAAGTTCAAGGCAATGTAAACCTGTAACCCAATGCTTCATTCTTTTTTCATTTACACAATGCATTCATTGTATGTGCACCTATGTATATATGTGTATATATGTGCGTGCTTTCCAACAAATAGTTTTGAAAAATTCCTCAATAACTCTTTATGTACACATGAAGCAATTGGAATATTTAGTCTTCCAGTTTTCTCTGTTTCTCTCTCATACACACATAGACACACACCCACACACAACACAAGCATGCACACTCACACACATCCGGGGGGGTGTTCCTGTGATGGTACTTTTAATAGGTGGCCAGGTAATCAGAAAAAGGTATCCAAAGGCATATATATATTCAACAAATAATGCTTAAAAAAAAACAATACCCACACACAGAAGAATGAATGCTGACCACTTACAAAAATCTTCCTCCAGTAGATTAGAGCCTTAAAACTAACATCTGAAACTACGAAAATACTAGAAGAAAACAGAGGTAGTGGAAGGCAGCTATGCTCACCCCTGTACCATCAACATGGGTGAGAGGTAGTGGAGTAGGCAACTTTCATTTCATAAATATTGTGTTACTGAATGTTTCATTATTTTGAAAACCCCTTGTTTAGTGCATTACTTTTGGTGACAAATACGTAAAGTCTAAGACATTACTAAATATTCAATTTCAAATGATTTTCTTCATACATTAAGATTAGAAAATAGAACTGCCACCTGATCCAGCTACTCCAGCACTGGCAACATAGTTAAATGAAGTCAGTGTGCTAAAGAGACACAAATCTGCACTCCCACAGTTACTGCCTTGCTATCGAATCAACTGAGCTGTCCATCAATGGATGAATGGAAAAGAGAAAATTTAGAATCTATACACAATGCAACAATATCTGGCTATGAGTAAAATGCAGTCTCATTACCTACAACAAATATGGAAAAGACTGGAGATTATCATGGGAAGGCAAATAAGCCAGTTACCAAGGGACAATATGATGCCACTTATGTGTAATCTAAAACAGTTTGTTTCTTAGGACCGGAAAGAACAATGGAGGTTACCAGGTACTGAATATATGGATGTGGCTGTATGTTGATAGCCAGGGAAATAATGAGCGTAGATACTAACTTACAGTCAGATGTGACAAATAAATTCAAGTGTTTTACTGTACAATAGAATAACAATAATACCCTAAAATTCTTTAAATGTTATAAAATTATTTTGAATGCTATTGTTACAAAGAAATGATAAATGGTTCAAGAGATCCAAATATATTAAACACTATACACTGTATGCAAATATCAGAACATAGCATAGTACTCCATGATTATATACAATTTTATATGTATATAAATATATATGTATTATGCTGCCTTAAAACTTGTTTGTTGGCTTGCCTTATTTTTAAATAGTAATGATTTATTTAAATATCTAAACTGTTACAATTTGTGACAGTTGATGTGTATTTGGTCATTTGAAGGAATATAAGATCAAATTAAATAAGGGAATCCTGTTCACACACCCAACAAATAAAAATGGATTCAGAACCAGCCACGCTGTAGTTGAATTTGTGAAGATTTTTATTCCAGTTTTTTAAAGTGGTTAAGTGAGACAGCTGCTATGAGCTGAAATTTGTTTATTTTTCAGTTTCACTTGACACTTTCATAACCTCAGCAAATTCTTATTAACAAAGTCAAAATGGTTACTTTAATTGTTTTATGTATTGAAGCAAGCTGGCCCTTGAGAAGGGGTTTTTCTCTTTGTAACCGTAACCGTATAATTGTGCCTATTCAATCCAATGTATCAGTTAATGCCTGACACTTTAACCATCTATGTACATTTCAGGCTTAATGTATAAGATGTTAAGTTATAAATTGATTTACATGCAAGCTGTGTCGTTGTTACAGTGTCATCCACTGGCTTCAATGCAACTTGGTTTTCTCTTGAGTTTCTGCTACCAGTTAGAGGAGCCAGCAAGTGACCTGACTCATCTGCTGATGACCCCTTCTGTTTATCCTCCTGTCACATGCTCTCTGATTTATTAAAGGTTGACAGTGGAAAAGAAGTTTAGACCAGGAGACCATTCAAAGGAGTACTGAGGTGTACAGCTATAATAATTTTTAAGTGGGCACTGATACTAAAATCAGAAGAAAAATCAAAAGAACCTGAGACATGACTATCATTAAAACCATTTGTGGTTTAACAACACTGTTTAAAGTGAAGAAATTTGATCAATTACTCCATAGATAAAAATATTCAATTAATATAAACTCCACTAGTGTGATTAGTCTTTGGGAAATTAAATATGTTTAGATTTTCATGTAACAATATATATCAAAACAAACCTCTATAGGTTGAATGATTAAGCATTTATGTTTTGTAAAAAAATTAAATAATAAAGAACAGACACTATGTATAAATATATATAACAAATCTGGGAGGCACATAAGAGTTTATATATTAGGATCCTCTTTTGTGTATAAGTTTAATCAAATGAATTAGAAATAATTAATGAGCATTTGTCAGTGTATATTAGAGACTCTGGTTACTTAAAAATGTTTACAAACTAGTCTAAATATTCTCAGCCAATTAGCAAAATCTACTTATTGCGATTTTGTACATTGTAGGCAGGTGTTATCTATTTTTCCAGCTAAAGAATTTCCAAGAATCCACAAGATGATGCCAGCCAAGACTCCTAGCAGTAGTGGAGAGGGTGCCAGAACTGACCTTTCCCTGTAATCAGATAGGTGAGTACCCCAACTAACATCATGGGTCCTTTATTCAGTGAGTGATGGAACCAGATGCAGAGATCCACAACCAGTCAGCAGGATGAACTCCCAGAATCCAGTGGAAGAGATGGAAGAGGAAATACATGAGCAAGGGAGGTCAAGATCATGATTAAGAAATCTACAGACACAGCTGAACCAAGCGTGTGGAAACTCATCAACTCTAGACGGACAGCTATGGAGTCTTCATGGGACTGAACTAGGCCCTTTGTATGTGGGTGATAGGTGTGAAGCTTGGACTATCTGAGAGGTCCCTGACAATAGGACCTGGATCCATCCCTGTTGCATGTGCTACCTTTTCGAGCCCATTTAATATGAGAGAGTGCCATGCTCAGCCTTAATACAGTGGTGAGGGACTTAGTCTTCCCCAACTTAGTGTGCCTGTTGGGAATGGTGGGTAGGGGGTGGGATGGAGAACTTTGGTTGGACTGTAAAATGAAAGGAATTAACATAATTAAAGCTATGGATTATAAATATGTGTGCACCAGGGTGCATCCACCACATGATAAGTTTACTCTTAAGAAACCCTTGTCATGGACAAGATACAGTGTAGAGGAAGTTAAGAACCTTTTCTTACCTGGATACCTAATGGCTTCCTCAGGTGGGGTAGTCTTGAAAGACTAGACTAGCTGACTGTGGTGCGCTCCCATATTATTTATCACTAACTTTGGACACTTCTCTAGCTATTTACTAGATCTATCTTCAGAAAATCAGTTCCACTAGTGGTCAAATGTAGTTCACCTCTTAATGCTGCTACCTGGAGAGAACACACAGGACACTTTCAACGCATCTTTCTGTGAAACACATTTCCACTTTATCGTGAAGCATCTCTTCTTCCCTTGTGAGGTCTCCTACCAGGCGATGCAGGGCTGTTGCCAAAGTCTAGGTGCTCAACTCTGGTCTTCCAGTAATAAAATACCCCTAAAGAAACAAACAATGCAATGGGAAAAAGAATTGAAGAAATTTTACCAGTGTAGTTGTTTTGGAAAATGAGAGGGATCAGATTCTAGCCCTGTCTTCAGGGGTCCTGACACAGGCTTTAGGTTTAAATAGAGGAAGATCTTGGCAGGGGGTGAAAGGTAGGTATGAGTAAGCTCTCTTGGTCAAACGGGGGTCTGCTTAGTGATAGTCACATTTCTGGTTCTGTGAGGTCTCTGTAGAAGGCATTGTTACTTGAGGGAGCAATCTGGTTCCATTGTGAAGTTTGTTCCTGTTCAATGTATGGGTCAGGCAAGATTCATATCTAAGAATAATTTCTCTCCCTGGGTGATGAGTATCACATGAGAAATGGTCTGACTGCAAAGCTTTATGTTATTCTCCAGAGACTCAGGACCATGTATGATAGTTTAACTGCAAATGCTCATGTGTGAGTATGTGTATTTTGTAATATTAAACTATGCTTTCATACCTGTAATAAATTTACCTTAGATATGCTTTGTTAATATTTTCTACATGTAATTTTGTTTTGATTTTTTATAATCACATGAATATTCTTGAATGAGATGAGCCTACACATTGTTTTCTTATAATATGCTTGATGTCCACATCAGGTAGTCATGAAGACCAAGTAAAAGAAGGAAAGAAAATCACAACAACAACAACAAAAAATGTGCCAGTAAATATGCTGTCATTGAAGAGAGAAACTATACAATAAATTAGGCAAATACAGAATGCTGAAAGTAATGGAAATATTCTTCCCCAGGAAAAAAATCACAAATTTGTTATTCAATAGTAAATGTTCAATCCTAAAAACATGTGCATAGTGTTAAATTGTACAGATTATATTTATACATTTAGGAGAATCAATATATAAATAACAAAACTTAAAAAGAAGTCATGAATATGAAACAGAGCAAAGGAGCTCTTGGGATGAGATAGAGGATAGAAAAGGAGGAAATAATAACCTCAAAATATTTCTAAGAATTTTAATAGATATCAATAAAGAATGACCAATAACAACCCAAATGAGAACTTTGTAGCAGAACTAGAGTTCAATAGGAAAAGGGGGAATGGATTGAAAAAGTAATTTAAAAATGAAAGAATAAGAGGGGTAGACAGTCAACTAAGAAAATATTGATTGTCACTCTAATTAGTTATTTTTATATATTATCTGAAATGAGATCTATTTCTTTCATCCTTTTCTTGCCTTCTATAAATTGTGCATTGTCATTTTGTTGGTAGAATGTTTGGAAAATAGCAACCATCATACAATTGCCTATTGCCTTAAGACACAAATTTGTTCAAATATTTTAATCTCAATTTCATAAACTTGAACAATATAAAAGCTTTCTGCATAGAGATGTTTATATAATAATTTTTCAATATTGTAAAATGATGGCATTTGATAGTTTAGTTATTGCTTCTAAAGTTATACTATGATTTAAAAAATAAATAAAACGAAAAATGCTCAGAAGGTTTGAATACCAATTTGTGAAAAATGAACAATATATATGTAAACGTGTTCAAATTGTGCATTTCTCAGTAAAATAAAATGAAAATGAGAAATGCTATTTTAATCTATCATATTTTCTAAAATCCAGTCTATCACACAAACCAGTATTATTAAGTCTATAGTGAATATAGTTCTTCCATAGATTGAAGTGAAATTGGTACAACATTTTTAGATAGCAAGTTGTCATTCTCAATCAAATACAAAATATATAAAACTGCTGACCAGTGCTTTCTCTGTGCAAGTTGATCTTAAACAGAAGCATTCCAAGAGTTGAAAAGAAGCTCATCCGCTGTGGGCAACCATAATACTGGAGAACACCTATATTTTCATTCAAGTAATTATGACTCAAACAGTGAGGAATGTTACAGTCACTGAATAGAATTAATTCAGTTCTATTTAATAAATTGGAATATACATTATCTACTGTTGGAAAACTTGCAAGTCACACGGTGTAGAATGTGATACAACATGTATGCTATTCAGTCACTCCTGTCTGTCTGCCTGTCTTTGAAGTTATCTATCATCTATCAATCATTCAACATTCTGTCTTCTATCAATCATTTATTTAAAAGTCAATTTATTTCTCAATCATCTATCTGTCAAACATTTCTCTGCCAAAAATCTGTTCCACTTCTCATTTATATTTATTTATTAATTATTTATTAATTTATGATTATATTATCATCCATCTAGCATTAATGTATTTATCAAGTATCTACATACCTAGCCACCTAATTATGTGTTATTCCTTCCTGTTTGAGAATTTGGAAATGCATGTAGAAACCATGCAAGATAAGAAGCAAGGACGTTGACATTATGATTCCATCCAGAATATTACTTCTTTTATACTTATTTGCTATGATCAAATAATGAGAAAAGTGCATGATGTTATAAGGATGTGTATACAGCATTATAATTTAAGCTTATATGGTTCAATATAAACAAAGAGGAAAAGTAAAGTGGTTATGACCTACAATAAATAATTATACATTTAATTAAGGCTGCAACTATGAAAACTAAAAAAAATAAAATTATCAGCATGAAAATACAGAAGTATATACCCCTAAGGACTGACTATGCTTTTGCCTGGGACACAAGGGCACAGAATTAAGGGCATTATTTCTATGGTTTTCAAAATAGCATAATAATCCAGTACTCAATTTTTTATAACAAAGAAAGGAATTTAAGAGAGTGTAGATAAAACAGTCAGTTTGCATGAAGTACAGTTATCAGCAGGCATGGGCAATAAAAATTATGATCACTGTATGACCAAACAGAACCATAAATTTATCAAAAAAAAGTTTGTATTATATTGTGGTTAGGTACCTTCTGGTTCATATCCTATGAATTAAGTTAATTGACGTAAAATATATGTGCCTCAACGCTGTTATGACAGATTTAAATAAGGAGACTTGAGTCCAAAGTTACTTTTTCTTTCTTTATCGGACTCACTTAGAGGTGGTACTCCCTCTGGAGGCTCTTGGGAGTATCAGGTTTTGTTTTTTTGTTTTGTTTTATTTTTTTTCTTGCACTGTAGAATTCAACTCCTGAATGCTTGCCTTTGTTCTATCTTCAATGGCAGTGAAAAGCCTGATTCATACTCCACATTCCCTCTTTCAGTGTTAAAACACCTCTTCTTCTCCTTAGAAGTACACTTAAGCTGTATTTAATGCTCACGGCGATAAATGAGGATAATCTCTCTTTTTCATCACCCTCACCATAGTCAAAGATGCCTGCTCCCTGGACCACACAAGGTAACATTCACAGCTTCCTGTTCAAACAGGAGGATGCTATTATTCAGCTTGTCATATGCGTGCACTGAGGACAGTCTCTGTGTCACAGAAATGCTGCGTAAATAGTCATCATTACTACTAAAAGTAGATTGTGATGGGATGATGCAAAAGTCCCAGTAAAGTACTAGGTTGTAGATGATGATTTTGTGGGGTCAGGCTTTGATCCTTTCTGAGGACATTACAAATGACATGGTTCCAAATTCAAGGGATACCCAGGGTTGAAAGGGCTATGCAGCTCAACTACAACTTTTTCCTCCATCCTTCACCCAACTTACTTGGCAAAACAATATCAAAGATGCTGCTATTGTAACTTAAGAAAAGCAGAGTGCAGGAGAAAGACATCATGTGACAGGGTTAAAGCAGAGATTTTATGTTTGTTTGTTTTTTCTTTTCTTTTTATTTAAATTAGAAACAAAAATTTTTATATGTCAATTCCAGTTCCTTCTCACTCCCCTCCTCCTCTGGCCCTACCGATCCCCTATCTCATATCCTTTCTGTATCCCAGGGAAGGTGAGTGCTTCTATGGGGGATCTTGAAACTCTGTCATATCATTTGGAGCAGGGCCTAGGCCCTCCCCCATGTGTCTAGGCTGAGAGAGTATCTCTCTATGTGGATTTGGCTCCCAAAGTCCATTCATGTACTACGGATAAATACTGATCCACTACCAGAGGTCGCATAGATTGTCCAGACCCCCAAACTGTTCAGGGGGTCTGGAACAGTCCTATGCTGGTTTCCCAGCTATCAATCTGGGGTCCATGAGCTCCCTCTTGTTCAGGTCTTCTGTTTCTATGGGTTTCACCAGCCTGGTCTTGACCCCTTTGCTCATCACTCCTCCCTCTCTGCAACTGGATTCCATGAGTTCAGCTCAGTGTTTAGCTGTGGGTGTCCAAAAAGAGTTTTTTTAAATTTGAAAGGGATCTTAAAAAGGGAAAGGGGAAGGGGGGAGACTGGCCTCTGGAGACAGGAGCAGTAGAAGAGAAAGAGAGAGGATGGGAGATGGGCTGGGCTCTTTTAAAAGGGAACATAGTGAATGTGCACAGGAGGTTCTCTTAGTGCCTGCAACTGTGAGGGCATATCCTCTTACAGAACCCCGAGGACAGGTCCTGTACAGATGGCTGAATACTAACAGCTACAATCTGTCAGCCTGAGTTTAACCTTTTTTCTCAACACATTATTTTGTGTTTCTGAAGATTACCATCCTGTTCTGTATGATGATAATTGAAGCATCCCCTCTCACCCACACCCACCTCCATCCCCCACACAGGCATAAAACGGGCTAAAAGCAATTTGGTCCAGAGATTTAATTATTCTCCGTTATTCTAGTTTGTAAGAATATGGAGCCTGCATTATTCTCAGGAATAGTAACAATAATTATCCTTAGAATCTGACCAAAAGTGTAAATTCACTTTTCAAAAAGAATCAAACTATTAAGGAGATAAGCCAAAAGTCTTCTGCCTGTTTGAGAAAAATCAACTTAAAATTTGGTGCCGAATTGCAGCTAGATGGCAAATGGGTGTAAAAATAGAATCCCATCCAAAATGAATACACATGTTAATTTAACATTTAAATCCCCATTTTGATTATTTCTACAATTGTTCTCATTTCATATTTTCTTTTCATGTTTTAATGTCAAAATGTTTCCATCCAAACCTCTTATTTTCCCTAGATAAATTGTTTGGAATCGTTTTAATCTGTGTTTGACAGTTCTCATATGAGACCTAAACAATTCATTCTGGTGAGTTTCTTATAACCATGTAACTCTTTCATTTCTGTGCATGGTTATAGTCAAACATGAGTTGCCCCCAATATCTCCCTGAAATTCTTCATGACAATAGGTTGAATAACATGTGCATGGTACCCTTGTAGATTTTATAAGGGCAGATCACTACAATTATAAACTTTTAGTTGCACTAATTAAGAAGACTTTTCTGTTTCTCTGTGCAAGGGAACCTCTCAAGTTACCTAGAATCAGTTACTGGAACATGAGACATAATGAATGGTGAAGATGAGACTTACAGAATAAGAGCCCAAGTTAATCTTAATTCCTTCTCAGCAGAGGGGAATTCTGTATTTGCCCCGTCTTTTTGTTCTTGTTAAAAAGAATGGAAAACAATCTCTAGCTACATGCTAAGTATGGATGGTAGCATGCTCCTACTTCATTACTGAGGAAGAAGTAGTGTTTCCTGAAATGTTGGATCAAGGTACAATCCCTGTTTTTTGTTTTGTTTTGTTTTGTTTTGTTGTCTTAGAGGCCATGCCTGACTCTACTGAGACTACAACTACCTTCTGCAGTCCCTTACACAGTGTTCTGCTAATTTCTGGTCCGAGGCACCTGCTTAACAGTGGTCACCAAATGTAGTTTTTAACTAAGTCTTTATCATTCTGTCTACCAATAAAAACTTGGGAGTTAGATGTTGGTTGTGAAAACCTGGTAGATCACAGAAGCTAAGAAGGAATCAGCTGTCCTCCCTTTTTTGTCAGAGACCCAGCAAGAGAAACATCTCTCCATTAGTTCCAAACTAAAAAGATGGCAACTCTATAAGTCCTTTCCTGCTCCTTCTTATCAATATTCCTGGCTCCCTCCATCATCTCTATGGCTAATTCCTGTCCACAAGTCAGTGGCTCTTCTCCCTGACCCAAGGTTAATTTTGTTAACATAGACTTGGAGTGTAGCTGAAGTTTCTTTCCAGCCTGGTCCTGCAGCTGATTTGCCCCAAATAAACACATAGATATTATATTAATTATATAACTGTTGGCCAATAACGAGGGCTTCTTACTAGCTACTTCTAACTTAATTATTAGCCATAACTATTAATCTATGTATTTTCACATGGTCTTGGCTTACCTGGATCTGTTACTCCTTTGGAGGCTACATGGCATCTCCTGCTGGCAGCTTCTCTCCTCTCCCCAGCATTCTCCTCATCTCCTTGTCCCACCTGTCTTCCTGCCTCTACTGGGAAATTAGTGTTTTATTCATCAAACAATAAAAGAAAAATATATACAGAAGAACAGTCCCCACCATTGGAGTTTCACAGTGGGATCAGCTGTCCCCAAGAGAATCTCGTTGGTTTACTTTAATACAGTATATTCTAGAAGACTAGACAAGTTCGTGTACGGTTTATCTGGTTCTGGATGATGCATTTCTGAAAGAAAGTTGTTGATGTTTATCTCCCATATGAGACAATAGCTACACCCAGATTATGATGAGCAAAGAGGAATTTTTACTTCAAGTAGTTCAGAAAAACAACAACAACAGCAAAGTGGAATTAATCTTAGATTAATTCTAAGGCACTGGTAACGGGGTGATTGGATCTCTATTTTTAGCCTTTGTTCGCAAACAAACAAATAAATAAAAGCATCTATGGAAATTTGGGGCTAGAGCGATGGTTTGGTGGGTAAAGAATTTGTCCATATAAGTGTGAGAATATGAGTTCAGATCTTTAAAATTCATGTAAAGCCAGACATGGTAGCATGCATGTGTAATCCTAGTGCTCCAATTGTAACATGGGAGGCAGAGATAAGAGAATCTGCAAACTCTTAGCCCAGCTAGCCTGACCTACACAGAAGGAAACAAGATACTGTCTATGAAATAGAAGTTAAGGACCCACATACTGTATTTTCTGTGACCTCCACACATGTGACATAGCACTTTCATGCCAGTAGCCCCCACCACGCAATACATGCACACACACAGACTAAGATATAAAGAAACTGAAATCTATGTTATCATTTACTTCACCTTTTAAGAAATAGGTGTTGGTAAGAAAAAAATGGGCTATAGCCAAGTGCATTGACTAATGTAATTTGACAGGCTTAAAGTTATTCATGAAATACAAAGCAAATGAACTTGATAGTCCAGCATTAGTCAGGAACTTTGAAGCTTTGAAACCTCTCAAGAACCTACTTTCGAGCCCCTCCAAGACCCCAAACCCAGCTAGTCCAGCTTCAGGTGAGATTGGGTCTCCTGCGGGGACTGCCCGCCCTTCCCCCATCCCCCTTGATCTTCGGGGCACCCGGCATCCAGAAGACCCTGCCCACACAGGAAAGACATCAGCCCCTCCAAGACCCCAACCCCAGCTAGTCCAGCTTCAGGTGAGATTGGGTCTCCTGCGGGGACCGCCCGCCCTTCTCCCATCCCCCTTGATCTTCGGGGCCGCCCAGCATCCAGAAGACCCGCCCACACAGGAAAGACATCAGCCCCTCCAAGACCCCAACCCCAGCTAGTCCAGCTTCAGGAAAGACATCAACCCCTCCAAGACCCCAATCCCAGTGAGTCCAGCTTCAGGAAAGACATCAGCCCTTCCAAGACCCCAACCCCAGCGAGTACAGCTTCAGGAGACCTGTCCACACAGCAAAGAAGTCAACAATTCCAAGACCCCAACCGCAGTGAGACCAGCTTCAGGAAAGACATCAGCCCTACCAGGACCCAAACTCCATGTCAGCATCCCCAGCTTCAGTTGCAGGAAGGAAGGAGACCAGTGGAAAGACCCCACCAGCACCCACTGAAAGAAGAGATGGGAAGAAGACAGAATAAGAGATCACTCAGCAATAGAAACACCAACATGACCCCACCAGAATCCAGGGATCCAACACCAGCAAGACCCGAAAAGCACTATATAGACGAAGAAGAGGAGACAGACCTTAAAAATTATTTCATGAAGATGATGGAGACCCTCAAAGAAGAAACGAGGAAATCCCTTAAAGAAATAGAAGAAAAAACAAACAAAAAAATCCATGAAATGGGGGAAAAATTCAAGAAATAAACAAATCTCTCAAAGAATCTAAAGAGGACCAAGAAAGAACAACCAAAAAGATGAAGGAAACAACTCAAACAGTTGAAGGATTGAAAGCTGAAATAGAAACGATAAAGAAAACACAGAATGAAGGGATGCTGGAAATAGAAAAGCTGGGTAAATGATCAGGAACTACAGATGCAAGTATCATCAACAGAATACAAGAGATAGAAGAGAGAATCTCAGGTGTTGAAGACTCATTAGAGGATATAGAGTCGTCAACCAAAGAAAATCTCAAAACCAACAAATCCTTAACACAAAATATCCAGGAAATATGGGACACCGTGAAGAAGCCAAACCTCAGAATAATAGGTATAGAAGAAGGTGAAGAAATTCAACTTAAAGGTACAGAAAACATATTCAACAAAATCATAGAAGAAAACCTCCCTAACCTAAAGAAAGATATGCCTATGAAAGTACAAGAATCTTACAGAACACCAAATAGGCTTGACCAGAAAAAGAAGTCACCTCGCCATATAATAATCAAAACATGAAACCTACAGAGTAAAGAGAAAATATTAAGAGCAGCTAAAGAAAAAGGCCAAGTAACAAACAAAGGCAGACCTATCCGAATTACACCTGACTTCTCAATGGAAACGATGAAAGCCAGAAGATCCTGGACAGATGTCTTACAAACGCTAAGGGAACAAGGATGCCAGCCCAGACTACTATATCCAGCAAAGCTCTCAATTACCATAGATGGAGAAAACAAAATATTCCATGACAAAGCCAGATTTAAACAATACGTATCCATGAATCCAGCTCTACAGAAAATGCTAGAAGGAAAACCTAGATCCAAGGAAGATAACTACATTCACAAAGACACAGGCAATATATAATTACACTTTACAAAACACCAAAAGAAAAAGGGAGGAGAAACTACACAAAATAACTTCACTAACAATAAATCAAGCACAAGCAAAGATCACCAATCAATGGTCATTAATATCCCTCAATGTCAACGGCCTTAACTTGCCTATAAAAAGACACAGACTAGCAGAATGGATACGAAGACAGAACCCTTCCTTCTGCTGCATACAAGAAACACATCTCAACATCAAAGACAGACGTTATCTCAGAGTAAAGGGTTGGGAAAAGATCTTCCAATCAAACGTTCCCAAGAAACAAGCGGGTGTAGCAATCCTAATATCTAACAAATTAGACTTCAAATTAAAATCAATCAAAAGAGATGAAGAAGGACACTTCATATTCATCAAAGGAAAAATACATCAAGACGAAGTCTCAATTTTAAACATCTACGCCCCAAATACAAAGGCACCTACATTCGTGAAAGAAACATTACTAAAGCTCAAAATGCACATAAAATCTCACACACTAATAGTAGGTGACTTCAACACTCCACTCTCACTGCTAGACAGGACCTCCAGACAGAAACTTAACAAAGAAACAAAAGAACTAATAGAAGTTATGACCCAACTGGGTTTAACAGACATCTATAGAACATTCCACCCAAATACAAAGGGATATACCTTCTTCTCGGCACCACATGGAACCTTCTCTAAAATTGACCACATAATAGGAAACATAGCAAATCTCCACAGATACAAAAAAATTGGAATAACCCCCTGCATCTTATCAGACCACCATGCATTAACATTAGAATTCAACAGTAACACAAATCGCAGAAACCCTACAAACTCATGGAGATTGAACAATGCACAATTGCACCATCCCTGGGTAAAGGAACAAATAAAAAACGAAATTAAAGACTTCCTCGATTTCAATGAGAATGAAGACACAACATACACAAACTTATGGGACACTTTGAAAGCAGTGTTGAGAGGAAAGTTTATAGCACTAAGTGCCCACATGAAAAAACTGGAGAACAGTCATACTAGAGAATTAATAGCACAGCTGAATGTTCTAGAACAAAAAGAAGCAAACTCCCCCAGGAGGAGCAGACGCCAGGAAATAATCAAATTGAGGGCTGAAATCAATCAAGTAGAAACCAGACAAACACTGAGAAGAATCAATGAAACAAAGAGTTGGTTCTTTGAGAAAATCAACAAAATAGCTAAACCTCTGTCCAAACTAACCAAAAGACAGAGAGAGAGCATGCTAATTAACAAAATCAGGGATGAAAAAGGGGAAATAACAACAGACTCAGAGGAAATCCAGAGAATCATCAGGGCATACTTTGAAAATCTGTACTCCACAAAATTTGAAAATTTAAAGGAAATGGACAATTTCCTGGATAGATATCACTTGCCAAAACTAAATCAAGAACAGATAAACAATCTAAACAGACCTATAACCCCTAATGAAATAGAAGCAGTCATCAAAAGTCTCCCAAATAAAAAAAGCCCAGGCCCAGATGGCTTCAGTGTAGATTTCTACCAGAAATTCAAAGAAGAGCCAATTCCAATACTCCTCAAAGTATTCCACACAATAGAAGCAGGAGGCTCACTGCCAAACTCTTTCTACGAGGCTACAATTACCTTGATACCCAAGCCACACAAAGACACAACTAAGAAAGAGAACTATAGACCAATTTCCCTCATGAACATTGATGCAAAAATACTCAATAAAATACTCGCAAACCGGATTCAAGAACACATCAGAAAAATCATCCACCATGATCAAGTAGGCTTCATCCCAGGAATGCAGGGATGGTTCAACATTAGAAAATCTATCAATGTAATCCACCATATTAACAATCTGCGAAAGAAAAACCACATGATCATCTCACTAGATGCTGAAAAAGCCTTTGACAAAATCCAGCACCCCTTCATGATAAAGGTCCTAGAGAGATCAGGGATAACAGGAATGTACCTGAATATAATAAAAGCAATATACAGTAAACCAACAGCTAATATCAAACTAAATGGAGAGAAACTCAAAGCAATTCCTCTAAAATCAGGAACAAGACAAGGCTGTCCACTCTCTCCATATCTCTTCAATATTGTACTTGAAGTTCTAGCTACAGCAATAAGACAACAAAAGGAGATAAAGGGGATACAAATAGGAAAAGAAGAAGTCAAACTTTCACTATTTGCAGATGATATGATAGTTTACATAAGTGACCCAAAAAATTCCGCAAGGTTACTCCTAGAGCTGATAAACACC